>NC_133651.1:49364500-49721662 GCF_009905375.1 Apium graveolens
AATCGTAATCCTTGATTAGGTCTAACCACCTGCTCTGGCGCATGTTAATCTCTTTCTGCGTGAAAATGCACTAGAGCACTTATGCCTTGTGTAAATCTCGCACTTCTCTCCATGCAAGTAGTGCCTCAAATCTTTAGGGCAAACTATTGCCACGAGCCCAAGCTCATGGGTGAGGATATCGAATTTTTATATTCCCTTAATTGTCTTGACGCGTACGCGATTACCTTGTTGTTCTGTATAAGAAGCACCCTAATTCCTTATGCGAAGCGTCACTATACATCATAAAATCTCCTTTTCCATCCGGCAACGCCATCATAGGGGCCACCACCAATCTTTGCTTCAGTTCTTAAAAGCTGTTCTCGCATTTCTCTGTACATTCGAACTTCTCAGTCTTATGAGTAAGCCACGTTAAAGGGGCTACTATCTTTACAAACTTGAACGAACCTCCGGTAGTGACCGGCCAATCCTACCTCTGGTAGTTTCCCTAACCATGGTCATCAATTCCTCAGTGGTCCTTTATTCATTCTTGTCAGGATCCTCCACGGGATCCTCCTCAGCAACAATCCCTTCTAGGACAACATCCTCAACTGCTACATCCTCAATATGAACATCATTCGGTCCTGCATTAGGACGCTCTATCGGATCCACAATCCGATCTCCAATTAGTAATAAAACATCATCGCGCTGTTGCTCCTCAACCTCAGAGTTCGGAGTCCCGCAACCATATATGATAACGAACTACACTTCTATCACGATATTTTAAGGGTTCTCATAAGGGTTTTAACTGTCAATACTACGCTATGAACTTGGCAAGAGTTCTTATTATCATAGTGAACTTATTATCTTAATGCCACATCATCTCTGAGGTTTATAACGCTTAGCTCTGATACCATTTCTGTAACACCCCCAAATCCGGGGTCGGGGATTCGGGTTGTCACGAGTTCTATTTCCCTAAATAATACTTAATCTTAACAATCAACCAACTACTGCATACTGTGACCCCACAATATACACACACACACCACAAGTTATAGTCACAGAGATGAATACCAAAAATAACACAAGTCATTTTATTCCACAATTATAAACCATTTCACCTTAAAAAGGGTTTCTGAATAATTTACATATTCCTTGCCATTATCACAATTCATAAATATACATAAGTATGGTACATCAAAAGTTGAAAGCCTAGCCTATTGGTAGATCCTACCTCAGCTACAACGACATCAACGCCTACAGGAAACTGCAGAACGTTTCCTATCCGCTCGCGAATTGGGAGCTTGATCATGTTCATCTTGTCTATCTATTGTTGTGTGATGAAAGAAGAAAGCAAGGGTGAGCAACAAGCCCACTGAAATAATATGTATAATAATAACAATATATGAGCATTCTCATAGTACTCATGAAAGTCTTGGTCAAGAAGAAATGAACCAAGTTTGATAACTTAACGCGACCAACTCGCAAAATTTTCAGTATATAAGTATACATACTTTTAAAAATCTTAGAATCCTCTTCCATGCATAATATACATAGAGTTCCAGTTTATAACTATATAAAAATATCGTTGCAAGGTGATCTGATATATCTAACGTTGTCTCAACATTTTTTCTGAAAATCCTTGTCATGCATAAGATAACCCTTAACCAGATATAAGTTGAAAAGATGAAGTTACGAGATACTCCAATATACTTATATCTTTTCCGAATACTACTTGAACTACCACCGTTCAAGGTATAATCAGTTTCAAAAGTTCATAACATAGATGAGACTACAAGATAAGACTTGAATAGATTCAATCTTTGAAATATCATTGAATGAAATGAAGTTACGAGATACTTCATTTACTCCCGATATACATATATATATCCATATATGTATCTCTCATACATTTCCTAAAAACCTCTGTCATGTAAAGTATGAACAGAGTTGTAATATCCAATGAATTTGAAAAGAAAAGAATTTTGGCATAAATCCGTTATCTTGCTGATCAGGCAAAGATACCAATAAGTAACCTTTTCTACTATTAGATGGATGAATCCCCCACCGGTCATCACCCTGGTCGTATTAGGACCTTGTGCTGGACCGCCACCCGCCTCTTACACGTTGATGGACTGCCACCCAGCCACTTACACTTTGATAGACCGTACCCCGGCCTGTCACTTATGCCGACTCAATTAGATGGGCTTACTTCCGGAACATTGGGCAAGTAATCAAACTGTTTTCTCAAAACATCAACCTCGTTCCGAATGTAAAATGCACCAGGTTTTGAGTGAGTATTTAAATCCCCTTCGAAATGAGATCTTAAATATAAAAATGAGTTTTGGGATCCGCCCTAACTTTTAAAAATCATTTTGAAGACTCGAAAACATTTTTAAGAATGTTTGGAGTAATGCTGATTTAATAAAATAAATCAGTCCCAATATATTAGAAATTATCTGAATATTATTATTTAAATAATATTCCCATAAAGAATAATCTTTATAAAAATAATTAAAGTAGAAGTTTTAAAACTCATACTTGAAATGAATATTAAATAACCCAAGATACACTTATACGAAAGTACGATCTTTATTTGAATAATCGAAAATAAGTTTGATTATTGAAACATTATTCTTTAATAAAATAAAGAATATTATTTAATAAAACAAGCGAGTGATAAGTCCTCGAATGAATATTCAAAATAATAATCATTAAATAAAGTAAGCAGAGTCATAAGTACTCGAATGAATATTCAAAATAATATTCATTAAATAAAGTAAGCAGAGTCATAAGTCCTCGAATGAATATTCAAAATAATATTCATTAAATAAAATAAAGTTATCGAATAAACCTTATTCGATTAATAGTTTGGAAAACTATATATATAATATATTTAATATACTCGGGAACATCGACTCCTGGTTTTAGAAAATGTTCACCTTTGGGTCCCCTATACTAAGGGTATACACAATTACTGCTTATCTCTAGCATAGGTATTATGCAACTTATAAGCATTTGAATCAACAATTAGATATCAAGATTACGAAGCAGACATGCATATATACCATATTAGCATCCTCCAATATAGCGCAAGATTTGCTAATAACAATCATGCACTTATCACAAGATAATGCATATACATATATACTTTACAACAACAGTGAACGGGTAGAAAACTTGTCTGAGTGTTCCCGGATAGACTTAAGCTTAGAGTGGGTCCGATAACCTATGAACAACAACATACGTCGGAATTAAACCCCGGTCACTTAAGAAACTAGACTTTAACCAATTGAACCCTAACGTTCGTTTATGGTCACTTCTACGCGTAACGAATCACATAAGTCATTCGAGTACCCTCGGCTCCACCATTTTTAATAAATTAAACATTAAGAATTTTAAGGTGATTCTTTCGCGAGTACTCTACCAACTGCCTAATCCACTTTACATAATTGTTTCATACTCCAAGTAGTCATTTAAGGGCCTTAACCAAGGTTTCAAAGTAAGGCGAGGGGTAATGGTTCGTTCGCGAAACGCCGTTACTTAAAACGGTCGTTTCTCCTAAACCGTACATCGGATTCAAGCGAACCACATATCAAAATGAGGCTCGTAACATGAACTATCTAATAATGTAAATGGTCAAAACCTAACAGTGAGTTCACGGGTCCTGATGTTAAGAACAAAATAGTGTAAAGTAAATCGGGCATTACGACGGCAATATTTACGCGATTTCCAAATTTAAACCATTCCAATCAATTCACAATTAAACCCACAATCACCACTACAACCAAACTTCATCCATTCTTTACTACAACAGCCCCAACAACTCAAGATTTCTAATTTATATTACTCTCAATCAGGAACTAGAAGCTTATACTTAAGTTCATTAACTAATAATCAATATTTATCATTCCAAAAACATTACAAAACCAACCAATCTCTAAATTTTCAATAACCATGCTTCTCATGAACTATACTACTCATAACAAGCTCTAAACATGAGTACACACCCATTACACTAACCCATCATCTAAACATTATAAAATCCAAACCAACAAAACTTAAGATTAAGGGTTTGAGAAGTTATACCTTCCTTGGAGAGTAAAGAATCACTTAGGAAGCCTTAAGTAACCCCTAACTATCTCTACTAAGCTTGGATCTTGAAGAAAACATAAGAAAACACAAAGTTAGTTTCTTGAAAACACTATTCACCAAGAACTTTGATGAATTCATTAGCTTAGTAAACCTTGGAATCTTGGCTTCAAACTCATAACGTAACTAAGTCATGAATTATGGAAGCTAAAGAAACAAACCTCTTGATTTTTGAAGGTGTGTAGCTTGAGTTTTGAAAATTTCTCCTTTGCTTTTCATGGAAAAGCCGAGAGCAAAGAATGAGGGGGGAGAAGATGGTGTTTTCTTGGTTGCTTTCCCTTTTTGTTTTGTTAATTACCTTTTACCATGGTAAAAAAATGAATGGCTTAAAATCAACCAACAATTCCTTCCCTTTTTGGTCATGCTTATGTCATCCTCTTATGTCATCTTCCCACACTTATCTTCTTCTTGTTGGTGTGATGACATCATCATCACTAACCTCTTTGATTAACTCCTAATTACTTGGCTAATGATCGCTGATCTGTTATATGGTTCGCTTAACTTTTGTTTTCATTTATCGTTTGAGGAATCATACCCGGGATCTTATTACTTGGGTTCCATTAACATTTCTTAATACATTATATTCCTTTTATGATCCTCTCTTATAATCCTTGAATTTAAATCCTTTTAATCATGTTACCTTATACTCAATTCTTTCAGTATCTGGTGGATTTTCGGGAAAAATCAAAGAGTTCGAATTTGGATTCTGACAATCTTTACATACACTTATTTACTTTATGGAGTACTAATACGATGTTAGAATTTCCATAACAGTACTCCTATATAGTGTGGTCTGATAATTTTCTTAATCAGCATAATCAGCAAAAGTTACTATTCATCCGTATTTCAAAAATTTCCAAAACAAATTGGGGTTATTACACCCTCCCCCTCACTTGGTCCTTCTCCCCCTTTTTGTTATCATCAAGTTGAGTGGAGGAGGAGGTTTGAGCAGCCACCAATTTTTGAAGTAGATCTGTCTGTTGGGCTTGATGAAGGTGAATGGCTGTTAAAGATGCTTCCATGGCTGACATTCTTGTGTCCAAGACATCTATCTTGTTTGCAAGATCAGAATTTTTCCTTAATTGCCTCTTGATGTCAAGCATTGTAGCTTCTAGAAGTTTATAATCTAGCTTGTCTGAAATGGCCTTCTTCATCTCCTCAATATCACCCTTCATGGTGTTTACATCCATAGCATGCTGGAAGCCCTGGATTTGTTGAAGTTGCAGAGAGGCTAGATGTGCCTGAAGGAGCTTCTTGATGCTGGCATTAGTAGTGATTTGAAGAGCAGTATTTGTCTGATTGATTAGTTGGATCAGGGTGTCTTGAAGTAGTGCTCATCACAGTGCTTTGAGAATGCCCATGATGGCATACCTGATCTTTAACTTGAGCCTACTTCTCCCCCTATGTCCATTGCCTCATCTTCACTATCCCCACTCCCATCACCAAAGAAATCAGCTGAACCACCAATCTCATAGTCCATATCACCAGCTATAGAAGGCAAAGCTGTGATGACATCCTTGGCTCTTAGCATAGACTGTGTGGTATGCACCAAATTCAGCATCCTACTTGCATTGTCATTGCCCTGTTCAGCTAGAAGTTGATAAGCTGGAACAGGGTGAGTAAATGCCTCAGCATCAAGGGAAGTGGAATCTATAACAGCTTTAGGATGCTGAGATAGTTCTTCCCTGTCTGCAACCTAGACATTCATTGACTCACTAGCAATGATATCCATCCTTATAGCTCCAGTACCTACATTTCTCTAGTTTTCTCTCTTTTGTTGCATCAGGGTCTCACCCTGGCTCCCCACCCTCACACCCTCACCTTCACCTACTAAGGTGGGACTCCTCTCACTCTCTTTTGCCAATCCTCAAGAAATGGATTGCATAGTTTCACTCATTTCCTCTCCTTTTTCCTGGGAGCAACAAAAACTCTCACTCAAAACACTCTTCTCTCTCAATCCTAAGAGTGACTGTACAACCACTAAATCTTATGCACTTGAAATAAGTGAAGTTTGAAGCTGTGCAGAGATACTCGACGGATGAGTGATATCCATCGAGTGAGTGGTTTTGCTATCCGACGGATAACTGCTGTTAAGCTTATCCGTCGGGATACAATCACTACTCGACGGATGAGCAATATCCATCAAGTGATTAGAAATTAATGAACTGGGAATAGAAACTATTGTTGACTCTGTGCTGATTGAAGATATTTTGGGCACAGATGATACAACAGTTCCTGAAAGAATTGGCAAGTGAGCCAACAAATTATCTAAAACATGATGCTCACTTGCACTAGATTTTGGCTTCCCCAATAGAGTTAAAGAAGGGGAATTAGGAATTGATGTGTTTATCATATCCACATCCAGAGAATTTGTTGGTGAGTTTGGTGTTTGAGGTGCTTCTATAACTAGAGATTTTGGCTGTGACTCCACATTTATTGGAGCCACATCAAACTGAATTTGTGAAGGTGCAGTGACTATGTGTGTTGCACAAGTTTGCACTGTGTGTGAACCCTGTGCATCCCCAAGGGTTTTAGACTTCTTCTTTCTGGCATAAGTTTGGGGTGAGCTTGTGTCCCTAACCCTCTTGGCCTGTACTCTTGGTTGAGAGCTTTGTTCAATAACTACATCCTTTTGGGAGGATGCAACTAGAAATGAGCTTTTATCCTTTTAAGCACTGCAGTTTGTTGGGAAACTGCAGTGTGGCTAGGCTGGGATACACTCAACTCTCCAACCTTATTCTTGGGGTTTCTTTTATGTTCACCCCTTCCCTCACAAATCTTGCCCTCCTTCACACTTCCCTCTTTGGTTTTAGTGGATTTTTCAACTGGCATCTTTTGGGAGATACCAGAGGGGGCTTTCTTTGATTTGGGTTTGAAAATTTTTGCAGTTGTGGTAGCTTGGGTAGGCAAATGTTGGGTCATTGACACAGTTGCCATAGCCACACTAGAACTCAAAGAAATTATTGAGGTTGGAATAGTTGTAGGGATAGATGAACTTACCTCACTTACCTGAGATGCTTGCATTACAGAAAAATAGAACAATGGCACATTTTTGTGATTATTGGCCCTGTTCAAATCTGCAATGAGCCTTCACTCTTGAACCCAACAATCTAGTTTGTTGTTAGGGTTCTCAAGCACAATCTCTTCACAGAGGTGGTTAGCTAACATCATAAAGAATCTAGCATAATACACATTTTTACCTCTTTTATTTAACTCTCCTAATTTAAAGCCTAACTCAAACAAGACAAGATCACTGAAATTATAGAATTTATCAGTAACTAGCATGTAAAGCATATTAAGCATGGATATATTGACTGAATCAAAATTACCGATTTTTCCTGAAAAGACCTTTGTCACAACATCACACATAAAACTCCATTCTTTCTTAAGACCCATTCTCCTAATGTCACATAACTTAGAAGTAGAAAGAGCATAGTTCATGGAATTAAGCATATTGATTATATCAGTGTCAGTGTGTGGTGAGGTCACTGTGTTATCAGGAATCTTAAAATATGCTTTTATAACATCACTATTGATACATAATTCTTTACCTTTAATGGTGAGTGTGATGGTCCACATCTCTTCAACAACTTCACAGAAGATTGTGGGTGATTCCGCATGCATGGCATAGTTTGCAATTCCTCACAAAGTCCATCATCTTGTGATAATCACCAGATTGTTGAATACCCTTGTTAACCAGTGCAGTGAAATTGTTCTTCTCATAAATGAACCCAGTTTGAGACATAATCTGTACAACATGTGCCACTGTTAGAGAATAAGAGCTTGAAGAGAAAGAGAGTAAGTGCTTTGAGAGAGAATGAAATTAGAGCAGTTGAATTGAGAGTGATAAAAAAAATCAATTGAAATGAAATAAGCTTTTATACTATCTCAAAAATAACTGTTAAAAATAATAAAGTAAAATAAAGTAACCAATAGAAATTGCCTAAAATAGTCGTTTAAAAATAAACTATAAAAGTTCCACTCATTATCCGTCGTGTTATGCTTAGAAACTGTAATTATACTCGATGGATAATGTACAGGGAATTAACGGCTGAGATTAAGACAATTCGACGGATAAGGATAAACTGTTATCCGTCGAGTCATAAAATAGTCCAGAAAATAATTGATTTTTTTAGCAAGTAGTATACCGACAGATGATCAAACTCGATGGATAAAGATCATCCGTCGAGATGTAAATTTTGACTTAGCCAAAATTCATCCAAGACTGAAAAATCAATTAAATTTCTGGCTGCTTTTCAACTTGCAAATGAACTCATATAGATTTAAGAATAATTAAGCATACCTAACTCACTTACCAACCTTGAAAAGGTGGATTCATCTAGTGGCTTGGTAAAGATATCTACAAGCTGCTTCTCACTTGGAACAAAATGTAGCTCCACAGTACCATTCATTACATGTTCCCTTATGAAGTGGTACTTGATATCTATGTGCTTTGTCCTTGAGTGTTGTACTGGATTTTCAGTGATGGCAATTGCACTTGTGTTATCACAGAAAATAGGAATCCTCTCAACTTTTAAACCATAGTCTAGCAATTGATTTTTCATCCATAATATTTGTGCACAGCAACTACCAGCAGCAATATATTCAGCTTCAGCTGTAGAAGTAGAAACTGAATTTTGCTTTTTACTGAACCAGGACACAAGCTTGTTTCCTAGAAATTGACAGGTTCCTGTTGTACTTTTTCTATAAATTCTACAACCTGCATAATCTGCATATGAATAACCATTTAGATCAAAACCAGAATCTCTAGGGTACCAAATGCCAAGTTTTGGTGTTCCCTTGAGATATCTGAAAATTGTCTTTATAGCTTTAAGTGAGATTCTCTAGGATCAACCGGAAATCTAGCACATAAACATGTAGCAAACATTATATCTGACCTACTAGCTGTTAAGTACAAAAGTGAGCCAACCATGCCCCTATAACTTGAAATATCCACAGACTTTTCAATAGTGTTTAATTCAAGCTTAGTTGCAGTGGCCATGTGAGTTTTTAGATGAGCAATCCATTAGATCAAACTTCTTTAAAAGATAAAAATGTATTTAGTTTGACTAATGAATATTCCATCACTAACTTGCTTAACTTGTAAACCAAGAAAGTAAGTCATTTCTTCCATCATACTCATTTCATACTTACTTTGCATCAATTTCGAAAACTTTTTGCAAAGTTTCTCATCTGTAGAGCCAAAAATAATATCATCTACATAAATTTGGACAAGTATACTTGAACTATTAATATTTCTGAAAAATAAAGTTTTATCTACAGTAACTCTTGTGAAGTGATTTTCCAAAAGGAACTTTGATAAAGTGTCATACCAGGCTCTAGGTGCTTGCTTCAGTCCATAAAGTGCTTTCAAAAGATAATAGACATGTTCTGGAAAATTTGGATCTTCAAAACCAGGAGGTTGACTGACATAGACTTCCTCCTCCAAATCTCCATTCAGAAAGGCACTTTTGACATCCATTTGATAGACCTTGAAATTGGCATGGGCTGCATAGGCTAAGAAAATTCTGATGGCTTCAAATCTTGCAACAGGAGTAAATGTTTCATCAAAATCTATTCCCTCTTGTTGACAACCAATCTAGCTTTGTTCCTGACTACTATGCCATTTTCATCCATCTTGTTTCTGAACACCCATTTGGTGTCTATTGGATTCTTTCCTTTAGGCTTGGGCACCAGCTTCCATACTTTATTCCTTTCAAATTGGTTTAGCTCCTCCTGTATAGATAAAATCCAATCAGGGTTCAACAAAGCTTGTTCTACCTTCTTTGGCTCTTCCTTGGAAAGAAAGCTACTGTATAGACATTCTTCTTGAGTTGCTCTCCTTGTTTGAACTCTAGAAGAAACATCACCAATAATAAGCTCAAAGGGGTGATCTTTTGTCCATTTTCCTTGTTGAGGTAGATTAGCTCTAGATAAAGTGGCCTCATTGTTGTCTTAATGTGTGATTGAGTTTTGATTGTTAGAAACTCCCCTGACTTTGTGGAACTTTGATTTGAGAAAGGGGAACTTTCTACAGGTGATCTATCTTGATTTCCAGCTTCTCTTTATAACCCGACGGATGGTGAGTTTTGAGTATCGACGGATGAGGCTGGTTGTCTCCCGACGGATAACGCAGATTACCTCCCGACGGATGAAGTATTATGCAAATCGACAGATGTTTAGTTTTGTGCTTCATTTGAAGTAAACATTTCTGCATTATCCTTAGATACTGTTTCTTGATCACTTTTATCATCACTGTCATCACTAACCATATACGCATTATCAAATTTGAGGCTCTCATGGTAATCTCCATCTTGCAGTCCTTCAATCTTTTTATCATCATCACAACATGTATTGATTCCACAACAATGTTGGTTCTTAGATTGTAGACTCTATATGCTTACCAACAACATATCAAACAAAAATTCCTTCATCTGCTTTAGCATCAAACTTACCATTTTGATCAGTTTGATTTCTCAGAATAGCACTTGCACCCAAAGACATGAAGAATAACATCAAACTTACCATTTTGATCAGTTTGATTTCTCAGAATATAGCACTTGCACCCAAAGACATGAAGAAAATTTTGAGTTGGCTTCTTATTCTTGAACAATTGATATGGAGTCATGCATCTTGCTTGATTAACCAGAGAAATATTCTCAGTGTAGCATGCAGTATTAACAGCTTCAACCCAGAAATATGTTGGCAGTTTAGATTCTTCAAGCATTGTTCTTGCAGCTTCAATAAGTGACCAGTTCTTCCTTTCCACTACTCCATTCTGTTGTGGAGTTCTTGCTGCTGAAAATTCATGCAAAATTCCATTTTCCTCACAAAATGCTCTCATGACGGAATTCTTGAACTCAGTTCCATTGTCACTCCTGATTCTTCTAATCTTGAAATCAGGATGATTATTGACTTGCCTTATGTGATTGATGATGATTTCACTAGCCTCATCTTTAGACTTTAGGAAATATGTCCAAGAGAACTTTGAGAAATCATCTACAATTACTAGGCAAAATCTTTCTCTTGAGATAGACAAGACATTGACTGGTCCAAACAAATCCATGTGTAGCAGTTGCAAAGGTTCTTCAATTGTTGAATCAAGTTTCTTCCTGAATGATGCTTTAATATGCTTCCCTTTTTGGCAGGCATCGAATAGTCCATCCTTAGAAAACTCCACTAGAGGAATACCTCTAACTAGTTCTTTCTTTACTAGCTCATTCATGGTCTTGAAGTTTAAGTGGGATAGCTTCTTATGCCATAGCCAACTTTCATCCTGACTTGCTTTACTGAGAAGACAAGTAACAGATTCTACATTAGATGAGTTAAAATCAGCTAGGTACACATTTCCTTTTCTCATACCAGTGAGAACCATTTGTTGCTTCTTTATTAGTCACAACACAGGCTTCTGAGTTGAAGGTTACTGGAGTTGCCTTTATCACAAAGCTGGCTGATACTCACAAAGTGGTTTGAGACTATCCACTAAGGCAACCTCCTCAATGATGAATTGTCCTTTGAAATCAAGCCATATCTCACAGTATAACCCTTCCTGTCATCTCCAAAGTAATACTTGGCCAGCTCTCTCCTTAAACTCTGTGAGCAGGTGGAATCACCAGTCATGTGTCTAACAACCATTATCCAAGTACAAAGATTCTTTTCTGTTTCTCTGCACACATCAAATCAAATCAAGTGATTTTGGTACCGAAGTTCCTTGGGTCCTGCCTTGTTAGCTCTTTTTCTGTTTCTTGGGCTTTATCTATTTGACTTGGGATATTAGATTAATCATTGGTCATTTAAGTTGGACCTTTGAAACCATTCCTTGCAACAGAATTATCATGCATATTATAATCAACAGGGAATGGCATGCTATTAGTAAACATGTTATTCTAGTATGGCATGCAAATGGCATTGTGGCATACTAAATACAACATAATAAGGATTAGGTGCAAATGACATGTTAGCAAACTATGCATTACTATTCTGTGTAGACATAACATTCATAGGCATGGGAGGTATGGCATTCATGGTAGGAATTTGAGGTCGCACAGGCATGGAAGTAGCATGCAGATTGCAATTACAGACAAATGATTACACTACCACATTGACACCGATTTTTCTAGGAGCATATTTATCAGTGTATCGTTATTGTGTTTATTACTCCCTACTGTACCTTTCTATTGCTTTTCTTTTAGTCTCTGTTTTTACCACAATCTTTTCAAGTCGTCACTGTAACTATATGGCAGTCAAGTGACCAACATTAGCCTTTTTCCCTTTCTTAACGGACTCGATTCTCCTGAAACAAAGTTCTTGAAACAGAATCCATACTTCCCATTCAACTTAAGAAGTTGGCTTTACTGATAGGCTTGCTCACAACCGACGGATGAGGATTTTCAACATCGACGGATAACCCTTTTTGTTATCCGACGGATGATCCTCATCATCCGTCGAGTCTATATCTGTTAGCACTCCATCTACCAAATTTGGTTTCTAGTATCTCTTTGTTCTTTTTCTAGTTGCCATCACAGAAGGACTCAATTCCTTGAACTTTGGTGATTTGAGCATGGACATCCCTGGATGTTTTCCATGCCTTAATCACCTCTTGTTCACGCTCGAGCTGCTTCTTTAAAATATCTTATTTCTTCAAGGACTCAGTAATTCCTTCCTTATAAATTTTACACTCAATTCTTAACTTTTCAAAATCAATGAACTGAGACTCAAGCACATTATTTCTCTCACTCAAAAAACAAATTATTTTCTTTGATTTTAGCATTTTCTTTAGTAAGAGACTTAATTGTAACACCATAAATGATATAACTCTGTAGACATGTCATTTATGGCATCATTCACCTCAACTTTAGATAAATGTGCAAGGTTTGTAGTAATTACTTGATTACTTGAAGAACTTGTTTCTGTCTCATCAGACTTGGCCATTAGGGCTAGATTAACATAGCTGACATCTTCATCTTCATCCAGACCATCTGCTGCCAAGTCATTTTCTTATGTTATGAAAGCCCTTTCCTTTTGTTGAGCAGTTCAAAGTATTTTTGCTTATAATCCACAGGCTCAAACTTTTTCTTACTGGAATCTGACTTCCTACACTCACTGGCAAAATGCCCTGCCAAGCCACATTTTAAAACATTTGAATTTTGATTTATCCACCATGTTTCTATTTGTCTTGGCTGCTCCAAAGTTCTTCTTGAACTTGAGCTTGGAAAATCTCCTGGAAAGAAATTCTAGGTGTTCATCAATGTCCTCCATGTCATCTTGGCTCAAAGAATCTTCATTTTCAGCAGCAAGCCCCTTGCCCTTGCTTTCACAGACCCTTGAAGTTGACTCAATAACTTCCATCTTCACTTCCTTCTCTTTTTTCCAACTCAGCAACTAGTGCAATGGATCCTCCTTTCTTCTTTCCTCTCTCCATCCTCTCATCTTGCTCTGTTTCAAGCTCATAAGTTTTCAGGATGCCATACAGTCTCTCCAAAGTAAACTCCTTATACTCTTGTGAGTTTTTTAATGAGACTGTCATTGGTTTTCCATTCCTTTGGAAGGGATCTAAGGAATTTTCAGATTGGAGTCTTTTGTCTAATAGACCCTTTCATGCAACTTTAGAGCATTTAGTAGTTTTTAAAACCTACTAAAAATGTCAGTGAGAGACTCACTTTCTTCATTATGAAAATGCTCATATTGCTGAATCAAGAGTTGCATCTTGTTTTCTCTAACTTGCTTTGTGCCATCACAGATGATCTGTATTGTATCCCAAATATCCTTGGCAGTTTTACATTTGATAATGTTGTCAAACATATCTTCATCAACTCCATTAAACAGGATATTCATGGCCTTTTTATCCTTCCTGACTTGTTCAATATTAGGATCAGACCATTCATGCCTTGGCTTGGGGACTGATGGCTCGTTTCTGTTGCACCTCTCATTGGAAAATGAGGGCCTCTTTCTATGCAGTCAACATAAGCCTCGTCTTGAGAAAGCAAATGAAGATGCAAATTTACCTTCCAATGGTGGAAATTATCTTTATCCAGAAAAGGGATCTTGACTACAACATCATTCTTGTTCATCTTCCTGTATCATTTTGATCTTTAAACTCTTTGTAAGTTAAGAGCTTGCTCTGATACCAATTATTATTCCCTTAACAATATAACAAGAATTACAGAAGGGGGGTTGAATGGAATCCTTGAAACTTTTTCTTGAGATAAAAATGTTCTCACTCGAATATATATATATATATATAATTGTGAATTGATTAGCACAATGCGGAATAGTTCCTTAAATGAATCAAAACACAAGTAATTAAAAACAAAAGTCTTTAAAAACTTTCTGGTGGATTTGAATGATTCCACCAGAGATATATATTAGATATCGAGAGAACTCTGTGTGCAAAATGCTCACAGCTGCTTACAATACTTGAACAACTAAGAATACAGAGAAATGCTAAGGATTCTGCTTACAAATGTTTCTCTGCTTGTTTCTCAGATTCGATTGTTCCTTAGTTGCTACTTCTTGGTTTATATATATCACCAAGATTACAAAGTAATGAGACAGGATAATAAAACAAAAACTACCAAGTCTATTACAATGCTACTTCATTACTCTATTCCAGCATCTTTGAATATCTTCATAATAGCATGGAAATGGCAATGCTTCTTTGTTCTCGAAAACCCAGTTGAATAGGCTACCACATTCCATTTTCATCCACTCGACGCATGTGACTGTGTTGTCACTGTCAACAGATATTTGAATTCTTTATCCGTCGAATTCATGATCATCCGTCGAGATATTGATCATCCGTCGGGTTTGTTGATCATCCGTCGAATTCATTGTTTGTTCATCCGTCGGGTAGTAATAAGGCACTTGACTTCATTTGGAGATTAAAATGCATTGAAGGAATTAATATCTTCAAAATATCTTGTCAATACACAAAATTTGCCTTGAAAATATGCCTAAATATCGAAATTGCATAAAAAATTATTTTAAAAATCTTAAAAAGTAAAAAATATCAGTAAGGATTGTTCCTTCATGCTTAATTAAATCAAGAAAATGGCGAGGTTGCCAAATCGAATAAAACTTTTTGTGATCAATCAAAAAATATTGAAATTTCAAAATAAAGAAAACACTGTGACAAACCTTTTACTTTTGGATATGTTGAAAACTATTGTAATTCGATGTGTTTAAACTTAATTTTTTTTCATTCTTTATTTATTATTAATCTAATTCTCAGAGTGAAATAGACTTTTATTTATGGGATAGAATACATGAGCAAATGGAGATATAGATGGGAAAAGGTTAGGCATGGGACCATGTAAGCCCATCCAAGGTACTCCCTACACATGTGCACTTGACTCCGTGTGATCACTCTACAAGGGCATGTATTCGAAGCCGTGTCATCAGAGAAGAGAATTGTTTTACAAAAATTACAATTAGAACCGTAGTTTATCTATCAAAAGCCTTAATTTAGAGGAAAAATAGATAACTTAAGTATTTGTTTAAATTCTTCACAACAAAACACGAACATGTGCGATCTTCATTAAAACGCATGAGAGCGCCACTAAAGTTATGTTGTTATTGGTCAATTTTATTATTATTAGTTTTAGAAATTTTTGTATTCAACCTTTGTGTTAAAAAGTATAATCATCATGAATTATATTATTAAAATATATATTCCTCGAGTATTTGTTTCATTTAGTTTATATTTATTTGGAGTTGTATAAAGTTATAATTCGCAAAAAGATATCAATTAAATGAGTATCGTATTCTACCTCATTCTACGATATTTGTTTCATTTAGTTTATATTAAATGAGTATTCACAAAAGATATCAAGTAAGATAAAGAATGTAACTAGTAGTATATTCGTAAAAAAACCATGGTTGAATACATCTACTAAGTTGTTTTTAAGATGTGTTCAAATAGTCTTCTTTCTTTATGCTCTAATTTGGATGTTAAGCTCAAATTAAGTAAAAGACTAGGTTCCAAAAAACTAAAAGAGACAAAGTGCATTTAGTAACTGAGATAAAAAATTGGGTAGTTAACTAGTTCAAGTTGCAGTATACTTAGCTGAATATAGCTTAGCCGAATATAGCTTTAGTAGCTTCAGTATGTTGAGTTTAGCTCTAACCTATTTTAATATGAGTTTGAGTAGTCTAATTTCTTTTAGTCCTTTTAAAAAAACTCAAAAATAAGTGTAGAATTAGCTCAACCAAAACCAAAGAAATTTATTTTTATTCTTTTATGGGAGGGGTTGAAGGGATGCCTTTATTAAGCTCTTAAAGTCGGTAAAACACTCCATAAACAAGGCTCACTGGTGACCAAATATTTATATTTTAGTAAATTTTAAAGCAAGTGGCCTAGATACTTTTAATGTGATACAACCAAACAAAACTATTTTGCAAGTATGTAGAAACAGGGTGAAGTGCGCAAAGTTAAATTCAAAATTAGGCCAACACACTTGAAATTGAGGAGAAATTAAGCACTAAAACCATAAAACACAAAATTAAATTATGTTTAATCACAAAAATGTTTAGAGGCCAAATCGAATTACTCTTTTTAAAACAAAGTATCAAAAGCTAATTTTTTTAAACAAAAGAAACACTACTACGTAGTTATTTACTTTGATGTAAATTATTCGTACCAAATTCAATATAATACTATTAAAATAAACTAGGATTAAACTATCATTTTTTTATTATTTAATTTGTTTTACATAATTCTCTAATCAAAATAAATAAATACAATTGACCGGTGAGGATAAATATTTTTGGAAAGAAGCCGCCATAATGTATTGGGACATGAGAACCAAGATAACAATAGTTGTTTGTTTTGATTTTGGACACGTATGTTTAGATGGATGGTAAATATAGTTTTATAATATTTTTTGAATATTTTTTTGACTAAAGGTTTTAATATTAAAATTTAATATACAAAAATAGAGTTTGCCAAAAAAATTATATATTTATATGGTCAGTGCATTACAACGAAAGATAAATATTTAAAATGTATATGAATACCTGAATAAGTGAATAAATTCAGGCTCAACATTAGGTCTAAATCCTCGAAATGGCGTGAAAATTAACTCAAAAGTAAATGATTAAGGACTATTTTCCTTGTAATTAATTAAGTCATGAAAAAGTTTAAAGGTTAAATCAAATCATTTTTTTACTCAAAAGTAAATGATCAAGGACTATTTTACTTTTGAAAAGAAATTTCGGACCAAATTTGAATAATGTAATATTGTAATAAGCTATATTTTATCTATGATTTTTTTCATTCATCCTTAATTTTTAACATAATTCCCATATAAAAAAAAATAAAATACAATTATGACAGGAGGGTCACGCTAGGATATTTTTAATGGTCTCTAGGGTAAAATATATTTTATATGTAATGGAGATATGCTCTTCGTCAGAAGTTTACAAGCAATCTTTGAAGTTATGCATATATATTAGTATATGTATATCAGTGGTCCAATACTAACTACCACCAATAATTTCATCTCAACTAGTGACACATTTAAATTTACTTGCGAGGAATAAAAATGGAAGCACTAATGTCACAAAGCTCCTACTACCACAAAGGGGTTCTTTGGTGAGACCTGATGTTTCTTGAGGCTATTAATTATGCATATGTTAACATCATTAAAACATGACCTCCCTATCCTGTGCAGTATGTGCCCATGACACCAGATGTTATCGAACACTATACCAGGAAAGAAAAATCAGAATGGTCAGAACCTGAGAAAGCTTCAATGCTTAGGAATACAAAAGTCAGTAATATTCTGGACAATAATTTGGACCATATGATGTACAGGATGATTGCCTGCCGGATTGCAAAAGAGATATGGGATGCCTTGGAGACTTAGTGCCAAGCTACAATGGCAATAAAGAAAAACAGAAGAATTGTTTGTGTGCAAGAATATGAGAAATTTAATGCCAAGGCTGTTGAGTCAATTACTCACATCTATGATAGATTCCTGACACTGCTGAATGATCTATTATTGGTTGTAAAAGATTATGGAAGAGAAGACTCAAACAACAAGTTTCAAAGAGCTCTTCCTGAAGATTGGGATACTCAAGCCTCTATAATCAGACATTAGTATTGCCTTGATTTACTGACACTGGATGAAGTTTATAGAATTGTAAAAATCCATTACTTGGAGATCCAACAAAGAAAAAATAAGAAAATAAAAATGAAGGTTGTAGCTCTAAAAGAGAAAGCACTGAATCATCCGACCTTGACACAGATACTGATGAAGATTCTGATATTAAATCTGATGATCCTCAAGGTATTGAGATGGAAGCAATGCAGGTGAAAGGCTTTAGAATGATGAGGCTTGCAAAACCACAAAGGAAAAGTGGTTTTCAACAAGAAGTACTCTAGAGATGGAAAAGACAAATTTATAAGAAATGAAGGACAGTACTCCAAGGGAAGAAAGTTTGATAAAGTCAAGGTGACTTGAACTACAAGAAAAATATCAATAGACATCATACATTAGACATCGGTTGACGGTGCATTGATGTTAATAGTGTTAATGACTCACCCCTTGATTTTCTGATATCTTTGTTATTTCAAGACATCGGTTATAATTAAACCGATGTCTAAACTCATAAAAAAAAATTCACGCCCACCTTTATTTTCCCACGTAGTAAAAATCCCGTTCACTTTTTGTTCTGAAATCCCCCCCTCCAAAACTTTCCACCCTTAAATAATTTTTTGTTCCCCTCATTCCTCACTTTAGACAATTAAAACTAAAAACTAAAATCTAATATTAGAAATTGAAAACTACATTCTCTCTCTACTCATTCTCTCTCGAACACCTCTCTCAAACCTCTCCCTCTCTCGAACCTCTCTCTCCCCGCTTACAATCTCTCTTAACTCCGCTCACCATCTCAACTCCTCTCACATCTCTCTCGATTGGTCACAATCTCTCCGCTCACAATCTCTCTGTTAAGCTTCTCTCTTTTAAGCTCTATACTTCGATAAGTATTCTATGTACTCGAATCGAACTAGTCTTTTCTGCATGAACACCAGTTTTACAAATTGAGGGTTTTTGAATTTGACACCCTAATTTTGTAAATTGGGGTTATTTTCAATTCCAAACCCTAATTTTTTTATTAATTCAATATCTTTTGAAGTTCCTAATACTTTTTAATTTGTTGTATACATGATCTATTTTGATAAAAGAAACAAAATTTTATGTAATTTGGGTGTTTTTCTCTATACCTTTGTAAATTTGTTTATTTTTTTATTTTGTAAATTAGGTTTTCATTTGTTTGTACTTTTGTAATTTTTGACTTGTTTTTGCTGAAAAATTGGGATGTTTGATCTTCCGATCGTCGGTTAGTTTCCTTTTTTAACTCTGTTTAATTTTGTTTGAGTTTTTCTTTTTATTTTTGTAAATTGTTGTAGTTTGAGATTTTATTTTTGTAAATTATTGTAATGATATTTTAAATTGTTGTAGTTTCCTTTTCTAACTTTAATGTGCACTTAAAATATTTATAAATAAATGGTGATAGGTCGATATCGGTGTGTAAGCTATGTTTAAAAATAATATTTTTTCCCTCCTGATTAATTTAGCAAAATTCTCATATAAAAAAAATAAAATACAATTGTGGTAAGAAGGGAGGTATTTTAATGGTCTCCCCTCCAAAATACAATTGATATCTTAGAACAAGATTGGTTGTAAAATTAGTATTATTAGCCCAACTTTTATTTTTAGGGTGATCCCCTCCAAATAAAATATACACCCTTTTAAGTTAAATATAATTCATTTACCTTCTTGGACTATTATCGACTAAATTCTTTGGTATAGAATACCTAAATCCTATGTAAAAAACTCGAGTTAAGGCCCAAATATCAATCAGCATGGATCTCCACCCAAGTCTTTCAACCAATGAATTTTCATAAACTCCCAAATCCCAATTACGCCTACTTTTAGAATAATTTATTTTTTCATTACAGCATAAAATAATATTAAGAAACACCCAATTATTTACAAAGTTATGTAAGTATGAGAATAAAATCTCTTAAAAATATATATAGAGATATATACTCTATCAAACACACTTTTTTGTTATATTCATAACAACAATCAAAGGATAAAGTTTAGGAACTTTCCTTATTAGGGTAAGTAAAATGAAAATAATATTATGAATAAGAGAGTAAATAGATTTATTTAATACATATATATATAGGATAAAAATAGTTAAATTTATATATATTTTAACTATTAAACTTTTTCAATCTCATGACCACATGCTTACACCATTCTAATTCTAACAAACAAAATGAGTACACACTAATCATTTTTAAGAAAATATATAGAATGTAATATTCTGAACACAAAAAAAAAATTGAATGTACCATTTGTCTCAAGATATTAGAAATTGTTGGTTTAATCTTTAACTTGGTTTGAGTTTTTATGTCTATAAGTCATTTGTTTGGATAGTCATAGAAGTAGCTGGTTTGTAGGATTTTGAATAAGTCAGGTTGTTTAGAAAGTGTAGGATGCTTGCTCATGATCGTGTCCTAGTTTGTAGGCATTCTAGTTTTCCCACGTTTCAGTTTGTATCGTCTTTATATTGGAAAGTTATCAGCAATAAAAAGATCAATCCTTCTGGCAAGCAAAGTGTGAAGCTTTTCTCAGTTTTATATCATACAGTTAATATATATTTAGTAGCTAATATTATTAACAAGAATTGGTGTTAGAGCTAGGAATTTCTGAGTGAAAGCCGGAGGCATCCACAATGGAGGGAAACAAAGCTAAAGGATCATCAATAGGCTTGAGCTACCCAACGCTGACAAAGAACAACTACACCTCATGGGCACTAAAATGAAAGTGTATTTACAAGCTCAAGGTGCCTGGGTCGCGATAGAGCCTACTGATCCAAAGGTAGCAGTTGAGGAGAAGATAGATAAAATCGCGTTGGCTATGTTATATAAAGGAGTGCCCGAAGATATGCTGCTTTCGATCGCAGACAAGGGAACAACAAAACAAGCATGGGATGCGCTGAAAACAATGTGTCAAGGAGCTGAAAAGGTAAAAAAGGCAAAAGTACAAACACTGAGAACTGAGTTTGAGTCCTTGAACATGAAGGACAGCGAGCATCTGGACGATTTTTATCTGAAATTGAATGGACTTGTGTCGAATATAAGAGCCCTGGGAGAAAGCCTGGATAAATCCTATGTGGTTAAGAAATTGCTACGTGCAGTGCCGTCGAAATTTCTCCAATTGTCTCAACTATGGAATAATTTGGAGATTTGGAGACCATGACTTTGGAAGACACTACGCCATAGATGGCCTATCGCAATGGTTTAGTCATATGTGTTACAAAATTATGTTACCTTAGATATGCTCATCTTAGCCTACCGCAACATAGTATTTTTTATGTTACCATAGCCTTTGTAATATGTTACTATAGTTTCAAAGTGTTACATATGGTAACATGTAAAAACTTATGTTACAATAGGGTGTTAATAGATAAAAAAATTAACATTTTATAAAAAATTAAATATATATAATTATTTGACTCAAAAATTAATCAATATTGATAATATAATTAAACAATAATATTAATATTAGCTAAGATTGATAAAAAAAAATTGTTAAATTTTATTAACTATACTAATTAGTAACTAATTATTTTTATTAATAAAAAATTCGAACACTATTTAAACTTAAAAGTTTATTAAAAATAAAAAATAACAGTGAATAACAACAATTTTTTAGAGTCTCGTTGGGCTATAGTTGGACTCTGAAGAGGCGGGTTCAAATTTTTAGAAAGCAGGCTCAAAATTTTGGAGAAGCGAGCTATCAGCCGCTCTATTACACTATAAACATATCTCTCTCGGTCTCTCTCAGTTTTCAATCGATTCACGCCCTATCTATTTTATCAATTTAGGGCTTTACTGCAAAAGGATTCAACACAATTGGTTTGGGGCTTCACGGGTCTTCCCGCTTGCGCAATGTCTTTACCAGAAGAAGACGAATGGGAGCTCATCAACGACGATGGCTTCGTCTACAAGCGCAACAAGCACCCTCGCCTCGATATCACTGCCGCCACTTCTGCTCCCCTCCAGATCCACTTGTTGAGGACAACAATCGAAAGATTCGGAGAAGAAATTCTCTGTTAAAATTTAAAGACAAGTACCAAGCCGAGCTTTCTCGTTGGGAACTTTTGTCAAACACCTTAAGGGACTTGAATTTGCAAACCCATAATGTTGAAAAGAGGTCTGAGAAGATTGATGTGGGCTAAAGGGGATATGAGTTTTCGGGTTTTAGCGGGTGTGCTCTTGTTGATGAGCTTCTTGCTCAGGTAGTTTTAAGATCTTAGTTTTTCCTAAATTTGACTTTTTTTTTGAATTTTAGAAACTTTTATCTGCTGGAACAGGAGATAAATGGATGCATTATAATTGTTTTGGTTTAGAAATTTGGAGAATCAATTTGTTCAATTGAGCAAGCGGAGAGATGAGTTTATGCAAAATTTAATTGATGAGGTACGTGGCTCTGGTAATGAAGGGGAGGCTAAAACTTTGATTTAGGTGTTGCTGGATCTAAATGAGGCCAAACCTGATTACTACAAAGACGATGTTATTATGAGCCTGATGCAGGTACCTCTTTAATCTTTTACCTATTAGCTTAATATTAATTCGTATACAGTGGTGTTGATGATGTCTAAGATGATTAAATTATCTTTAATGTGATCCGTAATTGAAATGTCTTGTTTGTTTAATTATTCGTTAGATTTCTACAATCATTGTTTCGACATTTTGATGTATTTTTGAACTATGAGAACCTGAGAGTCCAGATAGTCTGCAGATTGCAGAATAATTTTTTCCGTCATTGTTCTAATATAGTTTGCTGTATAGTTTACTCATTGTTGCCAAATTAACTGTTAAGTCTGGTTTATGCATACCATATTGTTGCGTGATGCAGTGACTCTGAGAATGTATCTAGTAGCCTGATATCTTATACCCCACGAGTCAGCAGAGGAATGTACAATTGGTGGATATAGAGTTCCCCGTGGAACAATGTTGCTGGTTGTTGGTTGTATTTTAGACAATCCAGGCAGACATCAGTACATGGTAACATTGTTTCCCCTCTATAGGTAACACTTGTTCGCCTCCAAACTGGCTATATTTTTGCTTTAATAAAAACTTAATGTACATGGTAAAATTCTCTGCAGTTTGTTCACCATCATCGTACTACACATGCTTATGTATGCTGGAAATATATACTTTTGGAGGCGATATAGAGTGAATTATCCCTTTATTTTTGGCTTCAATCCAATTACTGCACTAGGTTTCAGAGAAGTTCTACTACTGAGTTTAGGCCTCGCGGTCTTGGCTTTAGGCAGTGTGCTAGCTAATCTTGATATGAAACTGGACCCTAAAACAGGGGATTATCAAGAATTTACTGAGCTACTTCCTCTTTTTTTAGTTATGGTAAGATCATGAAGCCTTCGTAAATTCTGTGGTCTAAACCAAGTACACTGATCCAACTTCACTCTGCCTACAGCTTGTAATTGCGATTCTCATCTGTCCATTCAACATTATATATCATCCTAGCCGCTTCTTCTTTCTCACATGCCTGTTTCATGCTATCGGTGCTCCTCTATACAGGTACACTATTATGCTACGAGTCTCTGGCAGTTAAAAATCATAATCAACTCACTAGTCTCTTATCTGCAGGTTGTACTTCCAGATTTTATACTAGCAGATCAATTTACTAGTCAGGTATGTTTAATATATTTATGTTACACCAATTAACCTAGATATTCCTGCAATGTATGCTGAAAATGTAGTAATATTTTCTAGGTCCAAGCTTTCAGAAGCTTCGAGTTTTATATCTGTTACTATTTCTCTGGCAACTACAAACTTAGAGATAACAGTTGCAGTAAAAATGACGTTTTCAAGACTTTCAGTTTCATCGTTGCTACGATTCCTTACACATGGCGCCTTCTGCATGTGCTACTACTACAAAAATATTTGTGAAATAAACTGTAAACTGATATTAATCATCACCATCTATAATTTTACTGTGTTAACGGGAAATATTACTACATTTACAGAGTATTACTATAATTAACCAATTAATTTAGCATTATACAGTGTTATCAGTAAAATTGTCAGACAGAGTATTACTACATTTATAGAGTATACTACTCTATAAAATATGACCGGCACGTATAAAGGAGTTTTTGGTTCTGATGGTGAAAAGTATGTTAAAGACGTTGATGATCTCATTCATTTTGGTACTTCAGGCAATGTTGCTGGTTTTATTTGTGAAGCAATTCAGGTAACCTTATTGATATATTTTTGCCCAATAGTTAGTTCCTGCAAAATACAAAGCAAATATTATGTGACAACTGAGGCACCTCCTTTTTGTGGTAGGGAGTTAGTGGTATTGTTGAATTGGCTCCAGGTTACCTGTTTGTTGTACATAGCACCATCAAGAAAGTAGGAGGCCTTTTTATATCTGATGAAGTTTAGTTAGGATTTTCCAGGATAGGAAGGCATTTTTTGGGGATTTGAGTCCCATGATGTTGTGCCTGACATTGTTACAGATCAGGAAGCTCTGGTTAACATTATAGAGCATATTTTTGTTTATTTTGTCGACTTGTCTGAAAAACAGGTTTAAGGCATGTTCAATTTACAAACAAATCCTTTCAAGTTTTTTTTAGAAATATGTTACATTAGGTACATAAGTGTTACAAAAAAAATGGTTTAATAAAATACAAATAATTATAAAACTTTTACAGTACGAAAAAAATATTACAATGATTTTGTGGCCCACCAGTGGGGCCCACAAGTGGGCCACATTTTTTTTTGGATATTATAAGTCCAAAGGTAACATACATATTATGATACTATAGAAATAGATTGTTGTTACCTTTGACAGCTATTGTAACACAAATGTGAATGTTACACCAGGACAAAAGTAATGTTACCTTAGTGGCCAAAGGTAACTCGAAAAAAAGCAACTTAATTTTTATGTTACCTTAGGCCTTTTTCTGGCTGTGGTAACACTTTTTTGGACATGTTGTAACATTTTCTTGGTGTTGCTGTATGCCATTTATGGTGTAGTGAGAGGCAGTAGGGTCCTTGAAAGCTCACGAAGAAAGGCTGAAAGGAAGTAGTAAGTCAGACTCAAATGAGGGCCAATTGATGCTTACAGAAAAAGAATGGCAAAAGCGCGAAGGGGGAGAAGGAAAACTGTTACTCACCCGTGAAGATTGGTTAAGACAGTCTAACAGGAGAAATTCAGATGGAACACCATCTAACTGGAAGGGCCGAGGACGTGACAGGAGTAATCTGAAGTGCTACAATTGTTCCGCCTATGCACACTTCGCTGCAGAGTGTCGGAAACCAAGACGTACCAGAGAACAGAAAGAAGAGGTGAACATGACAAAGCTTGAAGATGATGAACCGGCGTTATTACTGGTGAAGTGTAATAAAGAGAAACAAGATGTGGCGTACTTGAGTGAAAAGCAGCTGGTGCCCTCCCAGATGCCAAAAGTGCAGAGTGAATCAAATATTTGGTACCTGGACAACGGTGCTAGCAGTCATATGACTGGCTTCAAATCAAAGTTCTTGGAGCTAAATGAGGAAATATCGGGTGAAGTCAGCTTTGGAGACGGCTCTACAGTAAGAATAAAGGGGAAGGGGTCTGTGACGTTTATGTGCAAGAATGGAGAAACACGCATGCTTGGAAATGTTTATTATATTCCAACACTCTGGAATAATATAATCAGCATAGGACAGTTGACGGAGGTTGGAAACACAGTCAACATGAAGGGAGAGATGTTGTGGGTGTATGACATCCATGTCAAGTTACTTATGAAGGTGAAGCGATCGCAGAATAGGCTGTACAAAATTGTGATTAACACTGAAAACTCCAAGTGTCTGATGACTAAACAAGACGAGGTGTCGAGACTCTGGCATAAGCGTTTAGGACATGTTAATTATCATCCGTTCTCCTTGATGCTCAGAGATAGAATGGTGAACGGATTGCAAAAGATAACACAGCCGAGTGAGGTGTGCACTGATTGCCTTAAGTCCAAACAAACCAGAAAGAAGTTCCCTTCACAGTCAAACTACAACGCAACCAAAGTGTTGGAGTTAATCCATGGAGACTTGTGTGGTCCAATACTTCCGGAGACAGCCTCAGGAAAAAGGTATTTTTTCTTGCTAGTAGATCATTATAGCCGTTATATGTGGGTTTATTTTCTGAAGAACAAAGATGAAGCCTTGAATGCTTTTAAGAATTTCTGTGCTTTGGTGGAGAGAGACCCAGATAAGAAAGTGAGAGTTTTCTGCACTGATCGAGGTGGTGAATTTGGGTCAAATGATTTCAAATCTTATTTTGAAAAGGCTGGAATTAAGTGACACTATACGGCACCCTACACCCCATAACAAAACGGGGTGGTGGAACGTCGCAATAGGATAGTTGTCGAGATGGCAAAAAGCTGTTTGAAACAAATGAAGATGCCTTCATTTTTGTGGGGAGAAGCAGTTAGGCACTCAATATATCTTATGAATAGACTTCCAACAAGATCTCTATCAGGTATTACTCCGTATGAGGTCTAGAATGATAGAAAAGCACACGTTGGACACATAAGGGTGTTTGGGTGCATAGCTCATATGAAGGTGCCCAGTCAACATACAAGGAAATTGGACGATCGAAGTAAACAAGTCATCAACTTGGGAAAAGAACCAGGGATGAAAGCTTATCATCTTTATGAACTGAATGGGAACAAAGTTTATGTTAGCAGGGATGTAACGTTTGAAGAAGAAAAATTATGGTTCTGGTGTGAGAAAATTGGTGGGGAAAACAGTTAACTTGGTGTGTTTACGGTCGCTGGAGATTCTGAGACAGAGGAGAGGGAACTCTGAGATGAGAACGACGAAAACGCAGGAAGCAACAGCCCACGCAGTGTACAGTTTGAAGCTGCAGAAACACCAGGGACACAGTCACCAGTGCCAAGGTTAAACCGTGAGGATTACGATGATAGTACTGAGCCGAAGAAAACCAGAAACCTCAGGGAAATATATGAGGAGACAGAGGAAATGCAGCTAGATGAGGAACTCTATTTAATGGAAATTGAAGAACCCATGAACTTTGCACAGGCTGCTAATGATCGAAACTGGAATATGGTGATGGAGAGGGAGTTATAGTCAATAGAGAAGAACGAAACTTGGAAATTAACTGAACTTCCTCAGGGTCAAAAGGTTATAGGTTTGAAATGGATTTTCAAGTTAAAGAAAGATGCAGAGGGAAATATCGTGAAACACAAAGCGAGGTTAGTTGCCAAAGGGTATGTGCAGGAACACGGAGTCGACTTTGACGAAATATTTGCCCCGGTTACCAGACTTGAAACTGTCAGCTTACTGCTGGTATTGGCGGCAAAAGAGGAGTGGGAAGTTCATCATCTTGACGTAAAAATAGCATTCTTAATGGTGAAATAAGTGAAGATGTCTATGTGAGTGCAGCCTGAGGGTTTGTGAAGTGGGGAAAAGAAAAACTGGTCTACAAGCTGTCAAACGCCTTATATGGTCTTCGCCAAGTACCTCGCGCTTGGTAGGCAAAGTTAAATGAATGCCTTGAGAAGTTGGGATTTAAAAGGTGCCCGTCAGAACATGTCGTTTACACAAGAACAAATGGAGGAGAAAAATTAATTGTTGCTGTTTACGTGGATGACCTCCTGGTGACAGGAAGCAGCGTGGCTGTGATCGAGAGTTTCAAAAACCAGATGAACCAAAGCTTTGAAATGACAGACATGGGCTTGTTGAGCTACTACTTGGGAATCGAGGTGCAACAAAACAAAGGATGCATCAGACTTAAGCAAACATGATACGCACGTAAGATTATCGAGAAGGCTGGTTTGAAAAGCTGCAATCCAACTAAATTCCCAATGGATCCGAAGGAACGAATTGACAAGGATGAAGAAGGCAAAGCAGTGGATGTCACACAGTACAAGAGCATGATCGGGGGTTTGAGGTATTTGGTACACACTAGACTGGATATTGCATTTTATATTGGGATAGCAAGTAGGTATATGGAGCGTCCAACCATGGTTCATCAGAATGCAGCCAAAATAATTCTTCGATATGGTCAAGGTACGTTACATTTTGGTCTGGTGTACAGCAAAACCAGTGGGAATAACATATTAACTGCTTTTAGCGACAGCGATCTGGGTGGTGATTTAGTCGATAGGAGAAGTACGAGGGGAATGTGCTTCTACCTGAATGAGAGCCTCATTACATGGGTTTTGCAGAAACAAAGATGCGTGGCCTTGTCTTCTTGCGAGGCGGAATTTATGGCTGCGACTGCAGCAGCGTGTCAAGCGATTTGGCTTCGAAATGTACTGAATCAGATAGCTGCAGAATGCAATGGTCCAGTGATTCTTTATGTTGATAACAAGTCGGTGATAGACTTGGCTAAAAATCCTGTATTTCAAGGGAGAAGTAAACATATCGACACGCGATATCACTTTATAAGGGAATGTGTTGAAAGAGGGGAAATCATATTGAAGCATGTAAAAAGTGAAGTGCAGAAAGCAGATGTCTTGACAAAAGCACTGACGGTGGCCAAGTTTGAGAAAATGCGAAGTCTGCTGGGAATCAAGGAACTGTCTGAAAGAGTTAAGGATTAAGGGGGGATATGTTGGTTTAATCTTTAACTTGGTTTGAGTTTTTAAATGAAGCTGATAACGTCTTGTTTTTATGTCTGTAAGTCATTTGTTTGGATAGTCATAGAAGTAGCTGGTTTGTAGGAGTTTGAATAAGTCAGGTTGTTTAGTAAGTGTAGGATGCTTGCTCATCATCGTGTCCTAGTTTGTAGGCATTCTGGTTTTTCCACGTTTCAGTTTGTATCGTCTTTATATTGGAAAGTTATCAGCAATAAAAAGATCAAGCCTTATGGCAAGCAAAGTGTGAAGCTTTTCTCAGTTTTATATCATACAGTTAATACATATTTAGTAGCTAATATTATTAATAAGAGAAATGTTGACGGGATTTGATGCATATATGATTACATATTTATTGAGTATAAACATTCAAATTGAAAAAAATTAAATGGGAAGAATATTTTTATACGAAAACCCTTATAACCTGGCCACCTATAGAAATATAAAAAAATACAATGTTAAAAATGTTTTCTTATTTTTGTTTTTCTTGATCAGTGCTCAAATATGTTACATTCATATCCTAACATTTTCATAATAAATAGAATCTCTCCTGCTCATCCTCTTCACAACAAAACAAAGTTGTAAAAGCAAATTCTCCTCCAATTCCCTAGCTAGACTGAAATGCCTACATCTATTTTTACCACTGACTGCCAGTTTTGTGGCAACAGATTAAAGTGGTTCAAGCACCACATCCTGCACTTGGGAACCAACAAACCGTTTGCACAGATTACGTTATCTATCTCCATGCTCCTTCCTCGTGTCCAGTTTGTTTTACCGTTCATGAAAATCCAGAGAAGCTTATCACTTCAAATGTTGTGGTATCTTGCGTGAGATGCTACCCATCTTCTCACGTAAATTGTATTGGTTCTCACCCCCACGCTCCTTATCTTTGTGTCATGTGTTCAATCCACAATTCGCCTCTCCTAGTTCTTGGTGATTCCAATGGAGGAAAGACAGTAGATAAGAATGCTGCCAAAATTTTCCTTGCTGCTTCCAAAATGGAGATGGAGGCTAGGGCCAAAGAGGCCATTGATGCCAGAGAATTGGCTCTAAAAGCCATTGAACACGTGGAGCATCTTAGAAGAAATAGTGCTAGTACATAAACAATAATAATATGAAAAAGGGAATATGAAATTTATATTTCAATTTTTTATTTTCTCAAAGCAATATACAAGTTTGATTTCTTATTATTTTAGTGTACCAAGTAAGAATTTTTTAAATTTATTGAGTTATATGTTATGTGGTTAATTAGGAATTGTGTCTATTAGTGGTAAGCAAAATTAAGAATTTATATTATGTAATTTTAATACATTATATTAGTTAGAGATGCACTTTTCTCAATATGTGATCACTCTACAAGTGCATGTAACCCAAGCTATGTCATGAGAGACAAGAATTAATTTACAAAACTCACAATTAGCTACATAATTAATCTATCAAAGGCGTCAACTTAAAAGCGAAATAGATCACCTCTATTGGTTTATCTTCTTCATTACAAAAACACTAACACATGAGAGCTTCATTAAAGAAAAATGGTTATTGCTCATTTGTATAGTTATTTCGCATAAGAAATTGCATTGGTTTTAAAATGTAGTATAATCGAGGATTATATTATTAATAGAATTTATTTGTCGAATATTTGTTCTGTTTTATTTGCTTAGACTTCGGGTTGTACAATTTTGAGTTCAAGGACTTAAAATAAGGATATACAAGTATCTTTATCAAAAAATAACTTGCAATATCTCAATATACACTACACAGATAAATGGAGAACAAGTGTATCTTTTAGATAAAAGTAAGTAAATTTACATATAAGTGTTTAATTGGATAGATGTAAAAATAACAAATAACAACATAAAATATACAATGTTTAAGCAAAATACCTAATTTATGACCCTAGACTTTACAAAGCACCTAAAAAAGATAGCTAATTGCAGGGATACGAGTATCTACAATCGAAATCAAAAATATATTAAAATAGTCCCCTAAAAATCTACTAGAAAGTGGTCCAAGGAGGTAAAACACTTCATAAACTAGGCGTGGACAAGCCTATTAATAGATGTTGATAAAATGTGGGTATTTTTTAAAATTTTGAAAACCAAGTTTCCCAAATGCTTTAAAAATGATGAATAATTTGAAAGGTATGTGTTTCTCAAGTGGCACACATGCTTGAAAATTTAGCACAAAAATCTTGAAACTGAAAGTAAATTAAGTTCAATCATAAAAATGTTTAGAGACCAAATAGATTTGAGTTTTTTTGTTTACCTAATAATCAAAAGCAAAAATTTTTGAAATAAAAGAAGCACTACTAGAGACTTTTTACTTTTAGGAAACTTTTTCTGACTATATTCAATATTATAACATTGGAATAAGCTAGAAATTTTGCACTATTTAAATTTTTTATATAGTTTTCTAATCAAAATAAATAAAATATAATTGACCGGTTAGGATAAATAATTTTAGGAAGAAAGACCGCCCGTTATTGGGAGACGACAACCAAGATATTAATAGTTGTTCGTTTAATATAAGTATAGTTTTATAATATTTTTTGAATTTTTTTCTGACTGAAGAGGTTTATATTAAAAATTTTACAACAAAATAAATCGAATATCTAGTACAAAAGAATTAATATAACAAAGTTCTTATTTTTGGATATATGATAATAATTTTATAATAATTCATGTTTAGATTATAATTTATTCATTCTTTATTAGTTGTTATCGGAATTCATACAAAAAAGAAGGTTTGCTAAATGATTTGGGAAGAAAGTAGGCTTGCGTTTGTAAGGATGACAAATAAGATAATAAAAGTTGCCTACTTTAATTTTTAATTTTGAACACATATATGTTTATCTGCACCGTAAACATAGTTTTATAAATCATATTTTAAATTTTTTTTACAATATAATTTTCCACCTCGAAAAAAAGATGTGAAGATTTAGTTCATCCCTAATAGTCTGTGAATGAGACCACACAAATGGTCAACTTTATATTTGTTAAAAAAAATAGCTAGATTATAAAAAACTGTGTGTGAAATAGAGCATGATAATTGGCTAAGTCAAAAATTGGTAGTAGGCTTGTCAATGGAGCGGAGGTCCGATCTCATGCGGTCTAACCCGAGCCTTAATAGATAGATATGGATTGTATAAAAAGAAAACCGATACGATAATACTCCGATATGATAAAGATCACATCTATTAAGAAACATATATGAATTTTCACTCATCTGATGCGATAAAGACCCGATCCGAAATACTAAACTTATATAATTATAAATATATATGTATATGTAAACTATATTAATATATATAATATATTAATATATATACTATAATAAATAAATATAATTACATTTATATTTATCAATGTTATTATATTAAATTTGTACATATATATTAACTATAATAATTCAATATAATTAATTTTATAGGAATCAATATGAATTATATTAATTTTATACTTAATTTAACTGTTATCTCATCATATTAAAATTTGTTGTACACACCAGGTGTCGTCATATTTTAATGAGTATCATGTGTGTCGGAAATTATTTTCATACATAATATTTTATTTACAATTTTTTATTTTAATTTTTAAAATTGACAGAAATAATTATTTTCAGATATTTATCCAATTAAATTATTTTATTTTTATTTATTTATTTCATAATTATTTTGAACTAGACTCTTTTCACATATTTTCATTTTTTTCCACAATATCTCTGATTATAAAATAGCTTTTTCTGTTTAAATTTTTATAATTATTAAACCGTATTAAATTAATATTATTCATGACAAAAAACTTAAATAATCTAGAGTTCGATCCGATAATCCGAGATCCAAATGAATTTGGATATGGATTATGTTCTTAAAAATCCGAAAGCGATCCGATCTGAATCCGATCCAACAAATTTAAATGGATATGGATATGGATTTAGTCAAATTCGATCCAAGTCCGACATGCTGACAAGCCTAATTGGCAGTACTCACTATAAGAAAACATGTCATTATCGACCGACCAAATATTACTAAAATTTATTTGTGAAATATTGACATAAGCCAGCGATTTTATCGACCAAATAGTTGGTAAGGTTTGTCTTGATTAAAATTGACTGAACATAGTCGGAAATGACTTTTTAGGATCCCTTTTTGGTCAAGGACTAAATTCAACTACAATGCAAACAGGTATATCTGACAAACACTATCTAACATTATCTGTCGTTATAATATGTAATGATTAAGTCATAATGACGTAGGTTGTTAAAATCGACGGCATATTACTGACCAACTTATAACCGACCACATAAATGGATGCTAATAATACACAACTTGCACATCTATTACACATAGGCATCTTATAATATCTTTTTAAACAGATCAATCGAGGTTCGTCAATTTTAAAATTTTGGGCGGAATAATATCTTTTTTCCAAAATCAAATTGAACACCAAAAGAATAGAACAAGCCAAAACCTCGATCACTTATAATATTTGGGTGGGAGACACATATAGCCCTAGAATATGTACCTAAACTTACCTAAAAACCAATGCAATAGTCTTGTTTTACTAAGTTCTTATGTAGAAGTTAAGCACAAAATAAGTAAAGGACTAGGTTAGAGAAGACTAAAAGAGAAAAAGTTAATTTATAAAATAATTTTTAATAAAAAATCAAGAACTAACTAATGAAACAAACCCTATACGATAGAACATAGCTAGAGTAGGTGGAGTATAACTTTAACTTATTTTTGTAATAGTTCCAGTAATCCAATTTCTTTAAGTACTTTCTCAAAATAAAAAAAAACAAATATAAGTTATTCAGACCATTGAATATTTATTTTGATTAAACACAAAAAGTTGAGATCTTGTTTTACCTTAAGATGTTTAATCTTTATAGCACAATCACAACTTTTAGTTGAATGACTTTAAAGGAGGATATGTAAATAACTTAATCAAGAATATAACTTGCAATATCTCAATATACTCTAATAAAATAAATTAAGAAGGAGTATCTTCGAGACAAAAGTAAGTAAACTTAAATATTAGTGTTTCTTTGGATTGATCTAAAAATAACACCAGAAAATCTACAATATTTTGGCAAAATAACTAAAACACTCAAAAACCTCCAAAAAGAGGGATTGAAGGGATGACTCTTTTAAGCTATTAAGGACACTAAAATGCATTCAAGGAATTAATATCTTCAAAATATCTTGTCAATACAAAAAATTTGCCTCGAAAATATGCCTAAACATCGAAATTGCACGTAAAATAAGTTTAAAAATCTTAAAAAGTCAAAAATATCAGTAAGGATAGTTCCTTCGTGATTAGTTAAATCAAGAAAATGGCCAGGTTGCAAATTGAATAAAACTTTTTATGATAAATCAATCAATATTGAAATTTTAAAACAAAAGAAACATTATGACAAACCTTTTACTTTTGGATATGTTGAAAACTATTGTAATTCGATGTGTTTAGACTTAATTTTTTTCATTCTTTATTTATTATTAATATAATTCATAGAGTGAAATAGACTTTTATTTATGCGATAGAGTACATGAGAAAATGGAGAACATAGATGGAAAAAAGGTTAGGCATGAATCCATGTAGGCCCATCCAAGGTACTCGTTACACATGTGCACTTTACTCCATGTGATCACTCTACAAGGGCATGTATTGCAAGGTGTGTCATCAGAGAAAAGAATTGTTTTACAAATATTACAATTAGAATCGTAGTTTATCTATCAAAAGCCTTAATTTAAAGGAAAAATAGATAACCTCTATTTGTTTAAATTCTTGACTACAAAAACACGAACATGTGCCAGCTTCAATAAAAGGCATGAGAGCGCCATTAAAGTTATGTTGTTATTGCTCAATTTTATTATTATTTGGTTTTAGAATTTTTTTGTATCTAACCTTTGTGTTAAAGAGTAGAATCATCAAGGACTATATTATTCAAAAGATATATTTCTCGAATATTTATTTGATTTAGTTTAGATTTATTTGGAGTTGTACAAAATTATAATTCGCAAAAGATATCAATTAAAGGAGTATCGTATTCTACCCCATTCTACTATATTTTCGGACCTTACAACAAGTAAGTTAAAGAATGTAACTAGTAGTATATTCGCAAAAAAATGGTTAAATACATCTAATAAGTTGTTTTTAACATGTGTTCAAATAGCCTTCTTTTTTTATGCTCTAATTTGGAAATTAAGATCAAATTAAGTAAATGACCAAGTTCCAAAAATCTAAAAGAGACAAAGTGCATTTAGTAACTGAGATAAAAAAATGGGTAGCTAACTAGTTGAAGTAGCACTATGCTTAGCCGAATATAGCTTCAGTAGGTTGAGTTTAGATCTAACTTATTTTAATATGAGTTTGAGTAGTCTAATTTCTTTTAGTCCTTTTAAAAAAACTCAAAAATAAGTGTAGAATTAGCTTAACCAAAACCAAAGACGCTTATTTTTATTCTTAAATATCAAGTTCAAACCACTTAAGGTAAAAATAAGATATAGACTTTTTATTTTTAACTAAAACATAGATTCATTGGTCTTTGGTTACTAGTCTTAATAAGTCATAATCACAACTTTGAGTTCATGAAGAAGGAAATATCTCAATATATACTACACAAAGAAATCAAGAATAAGTGTATCTTTGAGACAGAAGTAGGTAAACTTACATATAAGGGTACAATTGGATAGATCTAACAATAAGAAATACAATAGAAAATTAAAAACAAAATTAAGAAAAATAACTAATTTACGACCCTTGACCTTGCAAAAGCTCAAGCACCTCAAAAATATTTGTAATTATATGGTGACGCGTATCTAGGATTGAATTCTAAAACACATTAAAATAGTCACCAAAAATTCTTCATGAGTGGGGTTGAAGGGATGTAGAAACAGGTTGAAGTGCACAAAGTTAAATTCAAAATTAGGCATAAACACTTAAAAATTGGTCAGAAATTAAGCACTAAAACCATAAAACACAAAATTAAATTATGTTTAATCACAAAAGATGTTTAGAGGCCAAATTGAATTACTCTTTTTAAAACAAAGTATCAAAAGCTAAATTTTTTAAACAAAAGAAACACTACTACATAGTGATTTACTTTAATGCAATTTATTCGTACCAAATTCAATATATTACTATTAAAATAAACTAGGATTAAACTATCATTTTTTTTATTATGTAATTTGTTTTACATAATTTTCTAATCAAAATAAATAAATACAATTGACCGGTGAGGATAAATATTTTTGGAAAGAAAGGCGCCCCAATGTATTCGGAGATGACAATCAAGATAACAATAGTTGTCAGTTTTGATTTTGGACACATATGTTTAGATGGATGGTAAGTATAGTTTTATAATATTTTTGAATATATTTTTTGACGAAAGGTTTTAATATTAAAATTTAATAAACAAAAATAGACTTTGCCAAAAAATTTATATATTTATATCGTCAGTGCATTACAACGAAAGATAAATATTTAAAATATATATGAATATCGGAAGAAGTGAATAAATTCAGGTCATCATTAGGCCTAAATCCTCAGAAATGGCGTGAAAATTAACTCATAAGTAAATGATTAAGGACTATTTTCTTTGCAATTAATTAAGTCATGCAAAAGTTTTAAGGTTAAATCAAATCAGTTTTTTTACTCAAAAGTAAATGATTAAGGACTTGTTTACTTTTTAAAAGAAATTTCGGACCAAATTCAATAATGTAATATTGTAATACGCTATATTTTATCTATGATTTTTTTCAGTCATCCTTAATTTTCAACATAATTCGTATATAAAAATAAATAAAATATATTTATGACAAGAGGGTCGCGCTATGAGGTTTTTTAATGGTCTCGGGGGTAAAATATATTTCATATGTAATGGAGATATGCTCTTGGTCAGAATTTTACAAGCAATCTTTGAAGTTATGCATATATATTAGTATATATATAAGTGGTCCACTGCTCATTATCACCAATAATTTCGTAGATGACACATTTAAAGTTACGGGCGAGGAATAAACATGGAAGCACTAATGTCACAAAGCTCGTACCACAAAAGGATTCTTTGGTGAGGCCTATTGAAAGAATAAACAATGGTCACACGAAAGGGCACCTAGACTTGGAATGTGCATTAATGTGTAAATTATATGGATCCCATCAAATCCATAATCCACCATTATTATGGTAATTATAATTAAAAATCCATCACATTAAACCAGCTTAAGGCGTGCTTTCTTAGTTCCTAGTCAGGGTTGCTTTAGGTTTTTACTGTTAATATAATTCATATCTTCGCTATGTAAGAATTAAAAAAACTCCATTAATCTAATGCCTTAATTTGTGTTTATTATCATTTAAATTATATAATACCTTCAATTATCATGACAATATTAATATATTCATTAAAATCACACTGATTGATTTATTAAGATATCTAGGGTAGTTGTAATGTTTTGATATTTTTTATAATATATTAATTTAGAAAATTGGACATTAATTATTTAATGATATCAATGCGTTATAATTAAATTAGTTTGTGTAAGTTTATTTTTTCTGTAATCAGGGTATTGTTTTAAAAGTATTAGTTAAAAATATAGTAAGGATTTTGATAAAAAACTGTGAAGGCTTAAAAATAGAAATAAAGAAGAGTGAGGATTTGTAAAAAAAGGTTTTATTTTATCATTTAAGAGAAGAGTGTTGGAAATTGTCTATGTCAAGGATCAAGATCTGCCAAGGAGTCTAGGATCTGATAGAGGTATCATGATGTGTACCCAATCAGGATATGTCTAACAGTCAGGGTTTGTCAAGCCATCAGGATGTGAAGACTCTGAAGATATGATTAGATAAGTCAAAGTTGTGGGATAAATCACAATCTGTTGATTTAATGGAGATTGATTAGGTTATCACTTGGAAAAGCACACAACTCGAGTATTCTATAACCTACAAGCTCTTAAGAATATTGTTCTTGAGAGAGTTTTGTAACAGTTTATTAAAGATCAATCTAAACTGTTATTTGATTCATTTGTGCTTTATTATTCTTACTTTACTTCTGTGATAAATCGATTTGTTTTCGTAATTGTATAAAACCCCTCTTAAACAACTAGTTTACTAGGCAACAAGGGGTATCAGAGCGGTCATATTAACTCTTAATTTGCATAGATCAAATATATCTGAAAGTAAGTATGAAAGCATGAAATTCCTTTCCTGAAGAAAGCTGATTACTCTACATGGAGAGTAAAGATATTGATATTTCTTGAGGCTATTGATGATGCATATGTTGACATCATCAAAACCGGACCTCCCTATCCTGTGAAGTATGTGCCGATGACACCAGATGTTCCTGAACACTATATCAGGAAAGATAAATAAGAATGGTCAGAACCTGAGAAGGCTTCAATGTTTAGGAATTCAAATGTCAGAAAAATTCTACACAATAATTTGGATAATATGATGTACATGATGATTGTCTAAAGGACTGCAAAAGAGATATGAGATGCCTCGGAGACTTAGTGCCAAGCTACAATGGCAATCAAGAAAAATAGAAGAATTGTTTTTGTGCAAGAATATGAGAAATTTAATGGCAAGGCTGATGAGTCAATTACTGACATCTATGATAGATTCCTGACACTGCTCAATGATCTATCATTGGTTGTAAATGATTTTTTATCAATCAAACAATATTGAAATTTTAAAATAAAGAAAACACTGTGACAAACCTTTTACTTTTGGATATGTTGAAAACTATTGTAATTCGATGTGTTTAAACTTAATTTTTTTTATTCTTTATTTATTATTAATCTAATTCTCAGAGCGAAATACACTTTTATTTATGGGATAGAATACATGAGCAAATGGAGATATAGATGGGAAAAAGGTTAGGCATGGGACCATGTATGCCCATCCAAGGTACTCCCTACACATGTGCACTTGACTCCGTGTGATCACTCTATAAGGGCATGTATTCCAAGCCGTGTCATCAGAGAAGAGAATTGTTTTACAAAAATTACAATTAGAACCGTAGTTTATCTATCAAAAGCGCCACTAAAGTTATGTTGTTATTGCAAAATTTTATTATTATATAGTTTTAGAAATTTTTTTTATTCAACCTTTGTGTTAAAGAGTATAATCATCATGAATTATATTATTAAAATAATATATTCCTCGAGTATTTCTTTCATTTAGTTTATATTTATTTGGAGTTGTATAAAGTTATAATTCGTAAAAGATATCAATTAAATGAGTATCGTATTCTACCCCATTCTACGATATTTTCGGACCTTATAACAAGTAAGTTAAAGAATGTAACTAGTAGTATATTCGCAAAAAAACCATGGTTGAATACATCTACTAAGTTGTTTTTAACATGTGTTCAAATAGACTTCTTTCTTTATGCTCTAATTTGAAAGTTAAGCTTAAATTAAGTAAAGGACTAGGTTCCAAAAAACTAAAAGAGACAAAGTGCATTTAGTAACTGAGATAAAAATTGGGTAGTTAACTAGTTGAAGTTGCAGTATGCTTAGCTGAATATAGCTTAGCCGAATATAGCTTAGTCAAATATAGCTTCAGTAGGTTGAGTTTAGCTCTAATCTATTTTAATATGAGTTTGAGTAGTCTAATTTCTTTTAGTCCTTTTAAAAAAACTCAAAAATAAGTGTAGAATTAGCTCAACCAAAACCAAAGAAATTTATTTTTATTCTTTAATATCAAGTTCAAACCACTTAAGGTAAAAATAAGATATAGGCTTTTTGTTTTTAACTGAAATATAGATTTAATGGTCTTCGGTTACTAATCTAAATAAGTCATAATAGTCTAAATAAGTCATAATCACAACTTTGAGTTCAAGGACTTGGGATATTCAAATATCTTCATGAAGAAAATAACCGGAAATATCTCAATATTTACTACACAAAAAAATCAAGAATAAGTGTATCTTCGAGAAAGTAGGTAAACTTACATATAAGGGTACAACTGGATAGATCCAACAATAAGAAATACAATAGAAAATTTAAAAAATAATATTTAAAAAAATAACTAATTTATGACCCTTGACCTTGAAAAAGCTCAAGAACCTCAAAAATATTTGTAATTATATGGAGACACGTATCTAGGATCGAAGTCTATAACACATTAAAATAGTTACCAAAAATTCTTCATGGGTGGGGTTGAAGGGATGCCTTTATTAAGCTCTTAAAGTCGGTAAAACACTCCATAAACTAGGCTCACTGGTGACCAAATATGTTTATTTAGTAAATTTTGAAGCAAGTGGCCTAGATGCTTTTAATGTGATACAACCAAACAAAACTACTTTGAAAGTATGTAGAAACAGGGAGAAGTGCCCAAAGTTAAATTCAAAATTAGGCCAACACACTTGAAATTGAGGAGAAATTAAGCACTTAAACCATAAAACACAAAATTAAATTATGTTTAATCACAAAAAATGTTTAGAGGCCAAATCGAATTACTCTTTTTAAAACAAAGTATCAAAAGCTAAATTTTTTAAACAAAAGAAACACTACTACGTAGTTATTTACTTTGATGCAATTTATTCGTACCAAATTCAATATAATACTATTAAAATAAACTAGGATTAAACTATCATTTTTTTATTATTTAATTTGTTTTACATAATTCTCTAATCAAAATAAATAATTACAATTGACCGGTCAGGATAAATATTTTTGGGAAGAAAGCCGCCACAATGTATTGGGACATGACAACGAAGATAATAATAGTTGTTCGTTTTGATTTTGGACACGTATGTTTAGATGGATGGTAAATATAGTTTTATAATATTTTTTGAATATATTTTTTGACTAAAAGTTTTAATATTAAAATTTAATATACAAAAATAATGTTTGCCAAAAAAATTCTATATTTATATGGTCAATGCATTACAACGAAAGATAACTATCTAAAATGTATATAAATACCCGAATAAGTTAATAAATTCAGGCTCAATATTAGGCCTAAATCCTCAAAATGGCGTGAAAATTAACTCAAAAGTAAATGATTAAGGACTATTTTTCTTGCAATTAATTAAGTCATAAAAAAGTTTTAAGCTTAAATCAAATCATTTTTTTACTCAAAAGTAAATGATTAAGGACTATTTTACTTTTGAAAAGAAATTTTGGACCAAATTTGAATAATGTAATATTGTAATAAGCTATATTTTATCTATGATTTTTTTTACTCATCCTTAATTTTTAACATAATTCCCATATAAAAACAAATAAAATACAATTATGACAAGAGGGTCTGGCTATGATATTTTTTAATGGTCTCCGGGGTAAAATATTTTTCATATGTAATGGAGATATACTCTTCGTCAGAAGTTTACAAGCAATCTTTGAAGTTATGCATATATATTAGTATATGTATATCAGTGGTCCAATACTAACTACCACCAATAATTTCATCTCAACTAGTGACACATTTAAATTTACTTGCGAGGAATAAAAATAGAAGCACTAATGTCACAAATCTCCTACTACCACAAAGAGGTTCTTTGGTGATGTTTCTTGAGGCTATTGATTATGCATATGTTAATATCATTAAAACAGGACCTCCCTATCCTTTGAAGTATGTGCCCATGACACCCGATGATATTCCTGAACACTATACCAGGAAAGAAAAATCAGAATGGTGAGAACCTGAGAAAGCTTCAATGCTTAGGAATGCCAAATTCAGAAATATTCTGCACAATAATTTGGACAATATGATGTACAGGATGATTACCTGTCGGACTGCAAAAGAGATATGGGATGCCTTGGAGACCTAGTGCCAAGCTACAATGGCAATAAAGAAAAACAAAAGAATTGTTTTTGTGCAAGAATATGAGAAATTTAATGCCAAGGCTGATGAGTCAATTACTCACATCTATGATAGATTCGCGACACTACTGAATGATCTATTATTGGTTGTAAAAGATTATGGAAGAGAAGACTCAAACAGCAAGTTTCAAAGTGCTCTTCCTAAAGATTGGGATACTCAAGCCTCTATAATCAGACATTAGTATTACCTTGATTTACTGACACTGGATGAAGTTTATAGAATGCTAAAAATCCATTACTTGGAGATCCAACAAAGAAAAAATAAGAAAAGTTAGAAAATGAAGGTTGTAGCTCTAAAAGAGAAAGCTCTAGAAGAAGGAATGTAATTGAAAAGTCAGATCCTGACACTGAATCATCCGACCTTGATACAGATATTGATGAAGATTCTGATATTAAATCTGATGATCCTCAAGGTATTGAGATGGAAGCAATGCTGGTGAAAGGCTTTAGAATGACGAGGCTTGCAAAACCACAAAGGAAAGGTGGTTTCAACAAGAAGTACTCTAGAGATGGAAAAAGCAAATTTATAAGAAATGAAGGACAATACTCCAAGGGAAGGAAGTTTGATAAAGTCAAGGTCACTTGCACTACAAGAAAAATATCAATAGACATCATACATTAGACATTGGTTGACGGTGCATTGATGTTAATAGTGTTAATGACATCACCCCGTGATTTTCTGATGTCTTTGTTATTTCAAGACATCGGTTATTATTAAACCGATGTCTAAACTTTATAAAAAAAATATTTCACGCCCACCTTTATCTTCGCACGTAGTAAAAATCTTGTTCACTTTTTGTTCCGAAATTCCCCCCTCCCAAAATTTTCCACCCTTAACAAATTTTTTGTTCCCCTCATTCCTCACTTTAGACAATTAAAAACTAAAAACTGAAAACTAAAAGCTAAAAAATAAAAATTGAAAACTACATTCTCTCTACTGATTCTCTCTCGAACCCCTCTCTCAAACCTCTCCCTGTCTCGAATCTCTCTCTCCCTGCTCACAATCTCTCTTAACTTCGCTCACCATCTCAACTCCTCTCACATCTCTCTCGATTGGTTATAATCTCTCCGCTCACAATCTCTCTGTTAAGCTTCTCTCTTTTAAGCTCTATCCTTCGATAAGTATTCTATGTACTCGAATCGAACTAGTCTTTTCTGCATGAAGACGAGTTTTACAAATTGAGGGTTTTTGAATTTGACACCTTAATTTTGTAAGTTGGGGTTATTTTCAATTCCAAACCCTAATTTTTTTATTAATTCAATATCTTTTGAAGTTCCTAATACTTTTTAATTTGTTGTATACAGAACCTATTTTGATAAAAAGAAACAAAATTTTAGGTAATTTGGGTGTTTTTGTCTATACCTTTGTAAATTTGTTTATTTTTTTATTTTTGTAAATTAGGTTTTCATTTGTTTGTACTTTTGTAATTTTTGACTTGTTTTTGCTGAAAAATTGGGATGTTTGATTTTCGGATCGTTGGTTAGTTTCCTTTTTTAACTCTGTTGAATTTTGTTTGAGTTTTTTTTTTATTTTTGTAAATTGTTGTAGTTTGAGATTTTATTTTTGTAAATTATTGTAATGAGATTTAAAATTGTTGTAGTTTCCTTTTCTAACTTTAACGTGCACTTAAAATATTTATAAATAAATGGTGATAGGTTGATATCCATGTGTAAGCTATGTTTAAAAATAATATTTTTTCCCTCATTAATTTAGCAAAATTCTCATATAAAAATGAATAAAATACAATTGTGGTAATAAGGGAGGTATTTTAATGGTCTCCCCTCCAAAATATAATTGATATCTTAGAACAAGATTGGTTGTAAAATTAGTATTATTAGCCCAACTTTTATTTTTAGGGTGATCCCGTCCAAATAAAATATACACCCTTTTAAGTTAAATATAATTCATTTACCTTCTCGCACTATTATCGGCTAAATTCTTTGGTATAGAATACCTAAATTCTATGTAAAAAACTCGAGTTAAGGCCCAAATATCAATAAGCATGGATCTCCGCGCAAGTCTTCCAACCAATGAATTTTCATAAACTCCCTAATCCCAATTACGCCTACTTAGAGAATAATTTATTTTTTTCATTAAAGCCTAAAATAATATTAATAAACACCCAATTATTTACAAAGTTATATAAGCGAAAATACAGAACACCAAGTAAATGTTTTAAATTTCCTTGAACAAGCCTCATGTAATAATATTTTACATATTGTAACTAAATGTGATCTGACAAATTAAACAACCTTTGTCAAGATAAATTAAACAACCTTTGTCAAGATCAATAGATCATCACTCTCAAGTCACCTAAAAAGATTAAGTTCTTTTCATTTCCTCTTTTTTTTTGCTACCGAACTTAAACCCTATTGGAGTTTCATTTTTTATGAGGTGACATCCTTGCTGGTAGCATACGTTTAGGTTAGGCATATTCTAACAACTACAAAGCACAAACATAAGAACAATTCTATTACAATACATATCACATCAACATAAACAAAAAACTCAACCACTTATAAATTATTAACTTAATTACTGTATTCAAACATAAACATACATGATATATAAGGTAATCTTACACACAAGAAAATTCTATTACAATACAAATCACATACAAAAGGCAACTATAACTAACACAAAAAAGGCAAAAAAAATATCCTTTTAAATATAAATAGCTTATTTAATATTTCGTTTATTTCGTTTATTCATTCGCAACCAGTTAAAATACCGTAAATACAGAGAAAAACCCGAGAAACCGATACGTTCCCGAGAATCAAACACACGAACGAAGGCGTTATTGAATTCCGATTCGGGCGTGCAGCATATCAAAACGAAGCTCTCGAAATCTTCTTTCTGAATCAATCATCAGTTTCTGCCCAGAAATCACAGTAATTTTCTTATTTAATTATTTATATTCGAATTATTTGATAATTAAATTATGAAAATTTGTTCTTGATGTTATTGATGTGATTTGATGCTTCCATGTTATAGAGTATGTTTTTCTGGTCAATTTGGTATATTATACTTCAAAAATAGTGTTCGGTATCATATAGAAATTGAGGTTTAATTTTCTGAAAATTCTTTGAATATGTGTTCTTGGTGTTCTTGAAAAGTTCTGAGAATCAAACCCAAATTTGAGGGTGATGCAGACTTCAGAATTTGAAGTATGAGTAACCAAAATGTTCAGATTTTCATGTTCTTTCTGTTTATGCCCTCAAATCATTCAAACGACTAGTGATGTGAAAATTCGTAATTTAGGGTTTATATTCAAATTTTGGGGGTTTATAATTTAGAGGTTTTTGATTTTTTGTGATGATATGATTAGATTGTACATGTTCCCAGCTTCATTTTGCTGTATTTACTGTAATTTTTGGTTGAGGATTAAGTGAATTCGAGTTTTTGACCGGAAAACTCAAAGTCCCGCCGGTTTTTGTTTGATTTTCGTCGGAGAAACCGACCTCCGGGCTGTCTGTTGATGGTGAGTTATTAGTCGAGTTTCAGGAGCAATTTAGAATCAATTACCATTAAAATCGAAGCCCGGGGGTGCAGATTTGGGCGTGACCGGAACCATCGCCGGTTAACCGGCCGGCTGCCGGATTCTGGGGAGGTACCGGGTGTTCAAAACCCGGTTGTGTTCTTCACAACGCGGGGTTTTGACCCGGTTTCGATCCACAGAACCCCCAACCCAATTACTGAGTTTTGTTTTTAGATTTTCTTATTAAAAATAATTCAAAATCCTATTTATAATTTCTGAAAATTCATTTTTATTTTGAAAATCATTATTCTAATTCTGAAAATTTATTTTTAATTCAAAAATAAATCAAAATTATTTAATTAATTAATTTTAGTTGATAATTAATTATTTAATTAGTCAATTAATTTAAATATTAATTGATTAATTATTTTAATTAGTTATTAATTAATTTTAATTGATTATTTAATTAGATTTAATTATTTATTTTTGATTTCAAAATTTCGAAAAATAGTTTCGAACTTTAAAATATTATTTTAAATTATTTTCCCTGCTCGATAATTTTTATAAAATTATTTTCGAGTGTTCGAGCCTTATTATTTAATTATTAAATGATTCGGAGACCCGTTTTTATTCTGAAAAATGTTCAAAAATTCATAATAAATCAACCGTTTGTCCGTTTAATATGAAACGAACGCGTACAGACTCAGAAAAATATTGTGCTTTCAATAAAAATACTTTTAAGACCTAATTTCTTTTGTATTGCAATGTCATTTGATTTGTGTATCAGTTTGAGTCAGTATTTGATCGATAAATACTAATATTGACCTGATTTTCATTCTGAACGCACTGAGCCGTGTCTTGTAATGATCTGACGTATGTGTTACATGAAATATGTGATTACGTGATTTATAAACATCATGATTATGTGATATGTGATAAGTATGCTATCTGTTTATAGTTTAATATGCCATGCTTAGTTATAAACAGTCGGGTAGATGTCAAGACGTATAGTTACGTCGATTGAGTTTAGTATTATCACTTAAGATAGTCCTTTTGTTTATAGAATCGAGTAGCAAGGAGTGCAGTCAGGTGTTAGACGAAGATAGTAGCTGTAATAACCCCAAAATTTTCAACTTTTTGTAACCCTTATGAATAGTGTTTTAGCTGAATGAGAAAACTTTTCACGCCACACTATGTAGGGGTTCTGTTATGGATATTCTGGGATATTATTAGTACTCTATGAAGTATATAAGTGTATGTAAAGAACGTCAGAATCCAATTCCGAACACTTTGGTTTTTCCCGGAAATCCACTAGATACGGAGAGAATTGAGTATAAGGTAACAGGATAAAAAGGATTTAAATTAAAGGATTATAATAGAGGATCATAAAAAGGAATATAATGTATTGAGAAAGGTTAAGGGAACCTAAGTAATAAGATCCCGGGTATGATCCTTCAAACGATAAACGAGAACGAAAGTTAAGCGAACCGTATAACAGATCAGCGGTCATTAGGCAAACGATTAGGAATTTAATCAAAGGGATTAGTGGGAATGATGTCATCCAACCAATAGAAAGAGGACAAGGAGGGGAGGATGACATCATGAGGATGACACAAGCATGACATGGGAAGGAAGGAGGTGTGGTGGCTTTGTAACCACACAAATTCAAGGGCAAGAAGGTAATTGACTAAATCAAACACAAAAACAAATCAAACAAGCCAAGCAAATTCATTCTTGATCAAAATCAAAAAGAAACCAAGGCCTTGTTCATCTTTGCTCTCGGCTTTTCACTATTCATAAGGCAAGAAAATTTCAAAAATTCAAGATCGAAGCTTCCTAAATTGGTGAGTAAATTCCCTAATCATCTTCATGCTTAGTTAGGGCTATATCATGAGTTTAAGCCATTAATTCCTTCTCAATCTTCTTCATTTAATCAAAGAAGAAGACTATGAATAGTGTTTTCAAGTTTTTAACTTGAAGTTTTTCTTGTTTTCCTTTAAGATCCAAGCTTTCCTAAGACTTCTCAAAGCTTCTTAAGGCTTCCTAGCTCCTCCCACCACTTCAAGGAAGGTATACCATCTCCAAACCCTAGATTCCTATATATTATAAGATGATTTTGATTAGTAGGATGATATTGTAGCTTGTTGTTGTGATTAGAGTTTGGGATTTGAAATGGTAGTGAAATGGAATGGTAAATGTTGTGGTTTTGATTAAAAGAACTTAAGTATGATTAAAGTTAAGCTTAGGCATAAGTATGAATGATTAAATTGAATTGGTTGGGGTTGTTATGATGTGATAAGGATGGATGTTGGTTGTATGTTGGATTTGAGGTTGATTTGGAATGGTTTTGAATGGTTTAAAATATTGGAAATCGCGTAAACATAGTCGTCGTAACGTCCGATTTTCTTTAGACTGTTTTTGTGCATAACATTAGGACCCGAGAACCCCCTGCTAGATTATGACCATTTCCATGTCTAGATAGCTCATGTTACGAGCTTCGTTTTGATATGTAGTTCGTTTGATTCCGATGCACGGTTTAGGAGAAACGACCGTTTCAAGTAACGGCGTTTCGCGAACGAAACTTTTCCCCTCGCCTTACTTTGAAACATAGGTTAAAGACCAAAAAAGGGTTAATTAATGTATGAAACATTTATGGTAAGTGTGTTAGGCAGTTGGTAAGACACTCGCGAAGGAATCGCTTTAAAACTCGTAAAGGTTAAATTATTAAAAATGGTGGAGCCGAGGGTACCCGAGTGACTTAAGCGAATCAGTGAGCGCAAAACAAGCGTTAGAGTCTAAGTTAGTTAAAGTATAGATTTATAAGTGATTTTGGTTTAATTCCAACTTACTTGTTGTTTATAGGTTACCAGACTCGTCCCGAGCCTTTTATCACCCCAAGTCGCTCAGGCAAGTTTTCTACCCGTTATACTGTTGTTGTGATGAATATATGTATATGCATTATCTTGCGATAGATGCATGTTGGTTAATTAGCAAATGTTGCGATATATTGAAGCATGCTGATATGGTATATATATGCATGCCTGTTTCGTATTCTTGCCATATATATCTGTTGGTTCAGTTGATAATACCTATGCTAGAGAATAGCAGTAATTTGCATATACCCTTAGTATAGGGACCCAATGGTGAAAACATTTTCTAAAACCGGGAGTCGAGGATCCCGAGTAGATTTTATATATATATATATATTTATATATATATATGGTTATAGTTTTCAAAACTATTAATCGGATAAGGTTTATTCGATAACTTTATTTTATTAATGAATATTATCTTGAATATTCATTCGAGGGCTTATGACTCCTTTTATTTTATTAATTGAATATTATTTGAATATTCATTTGAGGATGTATGACTCCTTTATTTTATTTAATGAATATTATTTATAATATTCATTCGAGGTATTATGACTCCGCTTATTACTGAAATATATTCTTTATTTTATTAAAGAATAAGGTGTTAATAATCAAACTTATTTTCGATTATTCAAATAAAGATAATACTTTCATATAAGTGTATCTTTGGTTATTTAATACTCGTTTCTAGTATAAGTTTTAATACTTCTACTTCAATTATTTTTATAAAGATTATTCTTTATGGGAATATTATTTAAATAATAATATTCAGATATTTTCTAATATATCGGGACTGATTTATTTCATTAAATCAGCTTTACTCCAAACATTCTTAAAAATGTTTTCGAGTCTTCAAAATGATTTTAAAAGTTAGAGCGGATCCCAAAACTCGTTTTCTGATTTAAGATCTTCCTTTCGAAGGAGACTTGAATATTCGCTCAAAATCTTGGGGATCTGGCTCTGTGGTGTATTTTATATTCGCAACATGGTTGCTGTTTTGAGAAAACAATTTGATTACTTGCCCAATGTTCGGGAAGTAAGTCCATCTGATTGAGTGGGCATAAGCGACAGGCCGGGGTACGGTCTATGAATGTGTAAGTGGCTGGGTGGCAGTCCATCAACGCATGAGTGGCCGGGTAACGGTCTAGCGCGAGGTCCTAATGCGGCCAGGGTGATGACCGGTGAGGAATTAATCCATCTATAGTAGAAAAGGTTACTTATTGGTATCTTTGCCTGATCAGCAAGATATCTGGTTTATGCCAAAATTCTTTTCCTTTCCAAAATTTATTGGATGTTTCAAACTCTGTTCGTACTTTACATAACAGAGGTTCCAGGAAATGTTTAAGAGATATATATGTGGATATATATATATCGGGACTAAATAAAGTATCTCGTAACTTTATTTCATTCAATAATATTTCAAAGATTGAATCTATTCAAGTCTTAACTTGTGGTCTCATCTATAGTATGTTTGTTTTTTTAAAAAGCTTATAATACTTTGAACGGTGGTGGTTCAAGTAGCTTTATAAATGATATAAGTGTAGTGAAGTATTGGTAACTTCATTCCTTGTTTTTACTTATATCTAGTAAGTAATTATCTTACGCATGATAAAGATTCTAGTAAGTATCCATTTAGATACTTATATTATTGTTATCACTATGTATTATCTTGCGAGCTGTAAGGCTCACTCTTGCTTTATTTCTTCATCACACAACAACAGTTAGGAGAGATGGCCAGACTCCAGCAGACCTAGCGCAAGCGCGTGGGAAGCGTCCCGCGTCTTCCTGATGATGTTGTAGCTGCTATAGCTGCAGAGGTAGATCTAATGTAGTTCAGACCATCTACTTTTGAGAATCAAATTATGTATAATTATAACTTGTGGCAGATAATGGCAATTAACTGTAAATTTATCAAGTAATCATTTTGGGTTGTAATAACTGTTAAATGGTGGATTCAAAGACTTGTACTTATTTCAATTTCATCTCTGAGACTATAACGGGTTGTGGTGTGTGTTAGTGTGGGGTCACAGTATAAGGTTATTATTATTAATTAAGTGAAGTGATATTGTGGAAAGAAAGACCGTGACGACCCGGATCCCCGACCCCGGATCTGGGGGTGTTACAGAAATGGTATCAGAGCTAAGCGTTATAAACCTCAGAGATGATGCGTCGATATAATAACAAACTCACAAAGATAATAAGAACTCTTGCCAAGTTCATGGTCGGACTACTTAAAGTAGCGCTGACAGTTAAAACCCTTACGGGAACCCTTATAAGTATCATGATAGTAACTTAGCTCGTTTAATGTGTAGGCGCCTGAGATAGAGGACCCTGAGATGTTCGAGCGTGAGCATGATGAGGCATTGCTAGATGTTGAGGATCAGGAGGACCCTGAGATGGAGGAGGATGAGGAGGACCCCTCAGAGGAGCCTGAGACGGAGGTCATTGCTATTTCAGATGAGGAGGACCCCTCAGAGGAGTCAGAGACAGAGGTTATTGCTATTCCAGATGAGGAGGACCTGGATGAGGTCCCAGTAGCTGAGGAGCGTGTTGGACCTATGGTAGTGTATGCTGGTACCCCATTACCCACACTTCCGGTGGTCAGAGCCCCTACCCTCCACCACTATCTTGGATTCCCGATGATGACAGCTCAGAGACCCATATTTCCGAGCCTAGGCAGACCGAGGAGGCACCCTCAGCGGCTCCGGATTCACCACCTCTTGACCCTGCCCACAGGCAGTCTTCGTTAGCACATGGATATGTTCAGGATGTTCTGAGGACCCGAGTGGCTGTTGCCGAGGGCCGACTAGATGAGGCCAGGAGGGAGTTGGATGCAGAGAGGGCGGGTAGGCGTACCCGAGCTTATGAGACTAGGGCTTCTATACCCCGATCCTTGAGGAGGGAGCTTACGGGGATAGAGCTCACATCCCGAGCGAGGCTCAGATCGCTCCAGGGGGACAGGCATGGTAGGATCTCCAGGCGGCAGGCCGACTATATCTTCCGTCGTGCGATGGAAAGGGTTTGGGAGCTGACCCGCTCCGGTGTGTGATTCAGGATTAATGATGGAATAGTCTAGTTGTCTAGTTAGCCGAGGCCTTAGTAAGAGCCAATTTTCCGGGATAGTTGACTTGTATATAGCATCCCTTTTTCTGACTAGACAAGTAGACTCTTGTGTATCACTTTTAGGACAGATGACTGTAGCACTGTTGTACTTTTGACCAGATCAAACTATGTATTTCTCGCATTATGTATATATTTGTTTCCTTTCGGTTCAGTTCCATAGTGACGGGATCACTGTTTTTATCATTATTATTACTGCACTTCGTACTAGAACTTTTTTAAAATAATAAAATTGCGATATACGTTCTCCCCATTATAAGAGCTGTGCAAGGCACAATGTTGTATATGATTGTGACCTAACGTTGAATTTTCCCAATAATTTTTTTATTATTATCAGAATCATGCCGCCAAGAAAGATTGGAACTAGGGCGAACCCTGGATCTGAAGACCAGGGAAGCCATAACCAGGATGATAGGAACCAGGAGCACAGTGAAGAGGAAGATGAGGATTATGTGGAACAGGATGACTCCCTGTATGAAGAGGAAGAGGAAACATATAATGTTGAGGGATTTGAGATAGAGGCTGAAGAAGGAGAAACGGAGGTGGAGCAACCAGTACCAAACCCAGGCATGGATCCCATGGGCCAGTTCATGCAACTCCTAAGGTAGAATTTGGAATGTGAACCCAACCCACCCCCTCAAGGAAATAACAATGTTGTGGCAAACTCTTTCAGGGCTTTTAAGTCCCTTAAGCCCCCTGAGTTCTACGGATCAGCTGACCCAGTTGAGGCAAGGGCATGGTTAAAGGAAATGGAGAAATCTTTTGAGATTTTGAGTACCGAGGAGGCACGGAAGACTGTATTTGCTACCTACCTTCTGAAAGGAGAAGCTAACTACTGGTGGGAGGCCAAGAAAAATATGGAGACAGACGCTATTATAACCTGGGAGAGATTTAGTCAGTTGTTTCTGGGGAAGTATTTCCCGAGGTTTATGGAAAACCAGATAGAGCTCAAGTTCTTGGAGCTAAAGCAGAATAACTTATCTGTAGCAGAGTACGAAGCAAAATTTACTGAGTTATCAAGGTTTGTGCCGGAGTTTGTGAGCACCGAGGAAAAGAAAGCTAGGAGGTTTCAGCAGGGACTGAAACCGTGGATTCAGAATAGGGTGGCAATCCTTGAGCTTACAGACTATACCACTCTGGTGCAAAAGGCAACGATTGTAGAAGTTGGAAGTGAACAGATGCAGAAGGAAAGAGAGAAGAAAGGAATAAAGAGGAAAAGTATGAGCATGGGTGGAGGTTCCGCAGGAAGGAGCTTCCCAACTAGATTTAATCGAGGAGCAGTGTCCCTACCGGGAAAGAATACTGGGTTTAAGCGGCCAATGAGTGTGAGTGTGAGCCAGAGCGGCCAGAAGCCAAGAATGTCCTATTCCAACCAGTCTCAACCCCATTGCCAGCCTGTAACATATGTGGAAGGAATCACACTTGGGAGTGTAAAGAAAAGCCAGTAACCTGTTTTAAGTGCGGTCGGGAAGGCCACTACTCAAATAAATGCCCTTCGTCAGCCCCTGCCGTCGTTCCAACCACCAATTGTCATCTGTGTGGACGCCCGGGTCATTGGAAGAGGGAATGCCCAATGAACAAACCAGCAGCTTCGGGAGCAAGCAGGGCTGCTTCTAATAAGCCACCTACTGCGAGGACTTTCAATATGACAGTCCAGGATGCTATGAAAGATTCAGATGTGATAGCAGGTACCCTTTCTCTAAATTCAGTCAGTGCAAATGTTTTATTTGATTCGGGAGCAACTAAATCTTTTATATCAAAGGACCTTGCGCGTAAGTTAAGACTTAAGGCTGAACCCTTGATAGAACCCTTACAAGTAGAAATAGCCAGATTCACCCCGCCTGTGAGATAGGCATAGGGGAGCAATCTTTCAGTGTTGATCTGATTCCTTTTAAATTAGGGGAGTTTGATGTGATTTTGGGAATGGACTGGCTATCTAGCAACGATGCTCAGATAGACTGTAAAGGGAAGAAAGTTAAGTTAAATATCCCCGGGAAGAAAGAAGTTATAATTAGAGGAAAGTGGCAGGCGCAGAAATTTTTGACCATGGCCCAGGCCAAAAGGATGCTACGAAAAGGAAGTGAGGCTTACCTAGCCTATGTGGTGGACACGCAGAAGGAGGTGCCCAACTTACAAGATATTCCAGTAGTCAACGAATTTGAAGATGTATTCCCACAAGATCTTCCGGGATTACCACCCGATAGAGTGATTGAATTTGCTATTGAGTTGGCCCCAGGGACGGCGCCAGTTTCAAAAGCACCTTACCGGTTAGCCCCGTTAGAAATGAAGGAACTAGCTATCCAATTGCAGGAACTCTTGGATAAGGGTATGATAAGACCCAGTGTGTCTCCATGGGGAGCACCAGTTTTATTTGTTAAGAAGAAAGATGGGAGCATGAGGCTGTGCATAGACTATCGAGAGTTGAACAAGCTAACCATAAAGAACAGGTACCCATTACCTAGAATAGACGATCTGTTCGACCAGCTAAAAGATGTTGTTTATTTTTCCAAGATCGACCTGAGAACTGGATATCACCAACTAAAGATTAAACCCGAAGATATTTCCAAGACAGCGTTCCGTACCAGGTATGGGCATTATGAGTTCTTGGTAATGTCCTTTGGATTAACCAACGCCCCAGCGGCTTTCATGGATTTAATGAATAGAGTATTTAAGAAGTACTTGGACAAGTGTGTGATAGTTTTTATCGATGATATTTTGATCTACTCAAGGACTGAGGCAGAACATGCAGAGCATTTGAGGATAGCTCTAGGAATACTCAGAGAGGAGCAGTTATATGCCAAATTCTCGAAGTGTGAATTCTGGCGGAATGAAGTACAGTTTTTAGGACATGTGATCAATAAAGAAGGAGTATTGGTCGACCCCTCCAAGATAGAGGCGGTCTCAAATTGGGAAAGGCCAACCACACCCACAGAGGTAAGGAGTTTCATAGGATTGGCCGGCTACTATCGTAGATTTGTTCAGGACTTTGCGAAGATCGCAGCCCCTTTGACACGACTTACTCGTAAGACAGAGAAGTTTGAATGGACGGAGAAATGCGAGAACAGTTTTTAGGAATTAAAGAAAAGGTTGATAACGGCTCCGGTATTGGCATTGTCGGACGGAAAAGGAGATTTTGTGATATATAGTGACGCGTCACACAAAGGATTAGGATGTGTGCTTATGCAGCACGGTAAAGTTATTGCGTATGCGTCGAGACAACTGAAGGAATACGAGGTTAGATATCCTACTCATGACCTTGAGCTCGCGGCAATAGTATTTGCTTTAAAAATTTGGAGGCACTATTTGTATGGAGAGAAGTGCGAGATTTTCACAGACCATAAGAGCCTCAAGTACATATTTACGCAGAAAGAGCTCAACATGCGCCAGAGGAGATGGTTAGAACTAATCAAGGACTATGATTGTGAGATTCTCTATCATCCAGGGAAAGCCAATGTGGTGGCTGATGCCCTTAGTAGAAAGGAAAGACTCAGAATGATAACGACTTCGGAAGAGTTGATAAGGGATTTTGAGAGAATAGAAATAGAAGTAAAGGTAACCGGAACCGGAACTGAAAAGCTTTTTGAGATCTCAATGCAGCCAGAGTTATTGGAAAAGATCAGATTGTGCCAGGAGAAAATAATGAATGAAGGCAGAGAGTCAATGACTGGAGAGGAGATCCATACCGAGAAAGATGATAAAGGGATAATGAGGTACTCCTACCGAATTTGGGTTCTGAATGTTCAAGAACTTAAAGATGAAATTTTGGATGAAAGCCATAGTTCAAGGTATTCCATTCACCCGGGAAGTACCAAGATGTATAGGGATTTGAAGGAATATTACTGGTGGCCCAACATGAAGAGGGACGTAGCAGAATGGGTAAACAAGTGTTTGACTTGCCAAAGAGTAAAGGCAGAGCACCAGAGACCCAGTGGACTTTTGCGACCCCTGGAGATTCCCGAATGGAAATGGGAACAGATAGCGATGGATTTTGTTGTAGGCTTGCCAAGGACGAAAGCCAATCACGACGCCATTTGGGTAATTATAGACCGACTGACAAAGTCAGCTCATTTCATTCCTATCAATGAGAGACACACAGTCGATAGACTGGTGGACATTTACCTTAAGGAAATAGTGACGCGACATGGAGTCCCAGCGTCCATTGTCTCAGACCGAGACCCCAGGTTCAACTCCAGATTTTGGAGGAACTTTCAGGAATGTGCGGGGACCAAGTTAAATATGAGTACCGCGTACCATCCCCAGACGGATGGACAGAGTGAAAGGACCATCCAGACACTAGAGGATATGTTGAGAGTCTGTGCAATAGACCTTAAAGGAAGTTGGGATGATCCCTTGTCGTTGATCGAGTTTTCTTATAACAATAGCTTTCATGCTAGCATCGGAATGCCGCCTTATGAGGCCCTGTACGGAAGAAGGTGTCGATCTCCCTTATACTGGGATGAAGTAGGAGAGCGGAAGATGCTCGGACCCGAAGTGGTCCAAAGGACCAAAGATATAGTGGATCTTATCAGAGGGAGACTTGTAGCAGCCCAAGACAGACAGAAGAAATATGCAGACCTAGCCCGAATGGACAAGGAATATGAAGTAGGGGACTTAGTACTGTTGAAAGTATCCCCTTGGAAGGGATTAATGAGGTTCGGAAAGAAAGGAAAACTAAGCCCAAGATACATTGGACCTTTTGAGAAATTAAGACGGATTGGAAAGTTAGCTTACGAGCTAGCCCTACCCCCTAATTTGCAACAAGTTCATAATGTGTTCCATGTGTCAATGCTAAGGAGGTATCATCGGGATGCCAGACACATAGTGGAGTACGAGCAGGTGGATATGCAGCCAGATCTAACTTACGTGGAGAAGCCAGTAAGGATTATGGATAAGAAGGAGCAGGTGCTTCGGAACAAAGTGATCAAGCTAGTCAGAGTACTATGGCAGAATCATAACGTGGAAGAATCAACTTGGGAACTAGAGAGCACAATGCTAGAAAAGTACCCCCATTTGTTTTCTGTTTGATTCCGGGACGGAATCCTTTTAAGGAGGGGAGACTGTAATAACCCCAAAATTTTCAACTTTTTGTAACCCTTGTGAATAGTGTTTTAGCTGAATGAGAAAACTTTTCACGCCACACTATGTAGGGGTTCTGTTATGGATATTATGGGATATTATTAGTACTCTATGAAGTATATAAGTGTATGTAAAGAACGTCAGAATCCAATTCCGAACACTTTGGTTTTTCCTGGAAATCCACTAGATACGGAGAGAATTGAGTATAAGGTAACAGGATAAAAAGGATTTAAATTAAAGGATTATAATAGAGGATCATAAAAAGGAATATAATGTATTGAGAAAGGTTAAGGGAACCTAAGTAATAAGATCCCGGGTATGATCCTTCAAACGATAAACGAGAACGAAAGTTAAGCGAACCGTATAACAGATCAGCGGTCATAGGCAAACGATTAGGAAGTTAATCAAAGGGATTAGTGGGAATGATGTCATCCAACCAATAGAAAGAGGACAAGGAGGGGAGGATGACATCATGAGGATGACACAAGCATGACATGGGAAGGAAGGAGGTGTGGTGGCTTTGTAACCACACAAATTCAAGGGCAAGAAGGTAATTGACTAAATCAAACACAAAAACAAATCAACCAAGCCAAGCAAATTCATTCTTGATCAAAATCAAAAAGAAACCAAGGCCTTGTTCATCTTTGCTCTCGGCTTTTCACTATTCATAAGGCAAGAAAATTTCAAAAATTCAAGATCCAAGCTTCCTAAATTGGTGAGTAAATTCCCTAATCATCTTCATACTTAGTTAGGGTTATATCATGAGTTTAAGCCATTAATTCCTTCTCAATCTTCTTTATTTAATCAAAGAAGAAGACTATGAATAGTGTTTTCAAGTTTTTAACTTGAAGTTTTTCTTGTTTTCCTTTAAGATCCAAGCTTTCCTAAGACTTCTCAAAGCTTCTTAAGGCTTCCTAGCTCCTCCCACCACTTCAAGGAAGGTATACCATCTCCAAACCCTAGATTCCTATATATTATAAGATGATTTTGATTAGTAGGATGATATTGTAGCTTGTTGTTGTGATTAGAGTTTGGGATTTGAAATGGTAGTGAAATGGAATGGTAAATGTTGTGGTTTTGATTAAAAGAACTTAAGTATGATTAAAGTTAAGCTTAGGCATAAGTATGAATGATTAAATTGAATTGGTTGGGATTGTTATGATGTGATAAGGATGGATGTTGGTTGTATGTTGGATTTGAGGTTGATTTGGAATGGTTTTGAATGGTTTAAAATATTGGAAATCGCGTAAACATAGTCGTCGTAACGTCCGATTTTCTTTAGACTGTTTTTGTGCATAACATTAGGACCCGAGAGCCCCCTGCTAGATTATGACCATTGCCATTTCTAGATAGCTCATGTTACGAGCTTCGTTTTGATATGTAGTTCGTTTGATTCCGATGCACGGTTTAGGAGAAACGACCGTTTCAAGTAACGGCGTTTCGCGAACGAAACTTTTCCCCTCGCCTTACTTTGAAACATAGGTTAAAGACCAAAAAAGGGTTAATTAATGTATGAAACATTTATGGTAAGTGTGTTAGGCAGTTGGTAAGACACTCGCGAAGGAATCGCTTTAAAACTCGTAAAGGTTAAATTATTAAAAATGGTGGAGCCGAGGGTACCCGAGTGACTTAAGCGAATCAGTGAGCGCAAAACAAGCGTTAGAGTCTAAGTTAGTTAAAGTATAGATTTACAAGTGATTTTGGTTTAATTCCAACTTACTTGTTGTTTACTGGTTACCAGACTCGTCCCGAGCCTTTTATCACCCCAAGTCGCTCAGGCAAGTTTTCTACCCGTTATACTGTTGTTGTGATGAATATATGTATATGCATTATCTTGCGATAGATGCATGTTGGTTAATTAGCAAATGTTGCGATATATTGAAGCATGCTGATATGGTATATATATGCATGCCTGTTTCGTATTCTTGCCATATATATCTGTTGGTTCAGTTGATAATACCTATGCTAGAGAATAGCAGTAATTTGCATATACCCTTAGTATAAGGACCCAAAGGTGAAAACATTTTCTAAAACCGGGAGTCGAGGATCCCGAGTAGATTTTATATATATATATATATATATATATATATATATATATATTTATATATATATGGTTATAGTTTTCAAAACTATTAATCGAATAAGGTTTATTCGATAACTTTATTTTATTAATGAATATTATCTTGAATATTCATTCGAGGGCTTATGACTCCTTTTATTTTATTAATTGAATATTATTTGAATATTCATTTGAGGATGTATGACTCCTTTATTTTATTTAATGAATATTATTTATAATATTCATTCGAGGTATTATGACTCCGCTTATTACTGAAATATATTCTTTATTTTATTAAAGAATAAGGTGTTAATAATCAAACTTATTTTCGATTATTCAAATAAAGATAATACTTTCATATAAGTATATCTTTGGTTATTTAACACTCGTTTCTAGTATAAGTTTTAATACTTCTACTTCAATTATTTTTATAAAGATTATTATTTATGGGAATATTATTTAAATAATAATATTTAGATATTTTCTAATATATCGGGACTGATTTATTTCATTAAATCAGCTTTACTCCAAACATTCTTAAAAATATTTTCGAGTCTTCAAAATGATTTTAAAAGTTAGAGCGGATCCCAAAACTCGTTTTCCGATTTAAGATCTTCCTTTCGAAGGAGACTTGAATATTCGCTCAAAATCTTGGGGATCCGGCTCTGTGGTGTATTTTATATTCGCAACATGGTTGCTGTTTTGAGAAAACAATTTGATTACTTGCCCAATGTTCGGGAAGTAAGTCCATCTGATTGAGTCGGCATAAGCGACAGGCCGAGGTACGGTCTATGAATGTGTAAGTGGCTGGGTGGCAGTCTATCAACGCGTGAGTGGCCGGGTAAAGGTCTAGCGCGAGGTCCTAATGCGGCCAGGGTGATGACCGGTGAGGAATTCATCCATCTACAGTAGAAAAGGTTACTTATTGGTATCTTTGCCTGATCAGCAAGATATCTGGTTTATGCCAAAATTCTTTTCCTTTCCAAAATTCATTGGATGTTTCAAACTCTGTTCATACTTTACATAACAGAGGTTCCAGGAAATGTTTAAGAGATATATATGTGGATATATATATATCGGGACTAAATAAAGTATCTCGTAACTTTATTTCATTCAATAATATTTCCAAGATTGAATCTATTCAAGTCTTAACTTGTGGTCTCATCTATAGTATGTTTGTTTTTTTAAAAAGCTTATAATACTTTGAACGGTGGTAGTTCAAGTAGCTTTATAAATGATATAAGTGTAGTGAAGTATTGGTAACTTCATTCCTTGTTTTTACTTATATCTAGTAAGTAATTATCTTACGCATGATAAAGATTCTAGTAAGTATCCATTTAGATACTTATATTATTGTTATCACTATGTATTATCTTGCGAGCTGTAAGGCTCACTCTTGCTTTATTTTTTCATCACACAACAACAGTTAGGAGAGATGGCCAGACTCCAGCAGACCCAGCGCAAGCGCGTGGGAAGCGTCCCGCGTCTTCCCGATGATGTTGTAGCTGCTATAGTTGCAGAGGTAGATCTAATGTAGTTCAGACCATCTACTTTTGAGAATCAAATTATGTATATTTATAACTTGTGGCAGATAATGGCAATTAACTGTAAATTTATCAAGTAATCATTTTGGGTTGTAATAACTGTTAAATGGTGGATTCAAAGACTTGTACTTATTTCAATTTCATCTCTGAGACTATAACGGGTTGTGGTGTGTGTTAGTGTGGGGTCACAACATAAGGTTATTATTATTAATTAAGTGAAGTGATATTGTGGAAAGAAAGACCGTGACGACCCGGATCCCCGACCCCGGATCTGGGGGTGTTATAGTAGCCAGCAGTTAGAAGCCGAGTTAAAGTAAGAGGTTATTAAGCATACCAGGCAAGTACCCCTAACTTCACTTATTTTTCAAGTGACGTTTATTTCAAATCATATTATGCAAGTACCTATATTTTTATTCATCATTCAATTAATATTGACTCTGAACTTTATTCTTTAAATTTCCATACTATTCTAAGTTTAGAATAGTTAAACGTTTTATATTTCGCTATAAATTACTCTATACAGTAGAATATTGAATTGAGATTAGCGAATAACTAATTGTTCTAGTTATTTCGCCATCGATTGTTGAGATAACTCTGGATCATGAGAAATGGGGAGTTATATGGTTAAGGATGTCCTTTGATTCGGCTCCTTTGATCAAAATGTTTTATGGATTGGATGAATGCGTAAGTGACCGGGACGGACGGTCCAGCGGAGGGCTATTTCTATGTGTTGTATGAAATATTATGACACCATTTTTTCCACAGGCAGGTATATTGCCTTTTTAATTGAGTACTCATATTGTGGGGACATGTTTCTATGAATCATGACCTTGTGCTATCACACGGGCTGATCAGCATGTGATAGTACGTCCGTCGGAGTTAGATTTCAATCTAAAAATTATCGTTTATTGTTGATAAGCTTGTAAAGCTTTATTGTTGATCAAATATTACTGTTTTCATCCTTTTGTTCAGTTATTCTCAGAATGTGGTTTATCATTTCAAGTACATTTTATATTGCTTGCTGAGCATTTCTTTCGCTCATACTTGTTTATCAATCTAATCTTTCAGCTAAGCCAGAGCAGGCTTGAGATCCAGGTTTGGTCAGAAGTCGAGTGCTTGTAAATAGTTGTGTGTATTCCAGGTAGACTGTTTTGGGACGCTTGTATAGTCTAGAGGTTTGTAATAAAATTTGAATAATTTGTAAAAAAAAATAATTAGACTTATGGTCTGTAATAACAGTTGGTTTGTATTAGTGCCTGTTCCATACTATAACCTGTGATCGATCCAGTGCAGATAAAGGGGTCGTATTTATTATATTATTCCGCTCTGATTATTTTAGTTTGTTTTATTGGCGAGTGACCCCCAAATCTAGACCCCGGGTTTGGAGGGCGTCACACTTATTATGCTGTATTTAGTATTCCACAAATACCATTTAGCATGCCATACTGGAATAACATGTTTACTAATAGCATGCCATTCCCTGTTGATTATAATATGCATGATAATTCTGTTGCAATGAATGGTTTCAAAGGCCCAACTCAAATGACCAAGGATGAATCTGATATCCCCAAGTCAAATGAGATAAAGCCCAAGAAACAGAAAAAGAAAGCTAACAAGGCAGGACCCAAGGAAACTTGGGTACCAAAATTAACTTGATTTGATTTTGATGTGTGCAAGGGAAACAGAAAGAATCTTTGGTACTTGGATAGTGGTTGTTCAAGACACATGACTGGTGATTCTACCCTGCTCATAAAGTTTAAGGAGAGAGCTGGCCCAAGTATTACTTTTGGAGATGACAGCAAGGGTTATACTGTGGGATATAGCTTGATTTCAAAGGACAATGTCATCATTGAGGAGGTTGCCTTAGTGGATGGTCTCAAACATAATTTGTTGAGTATCAGCAGCTTTGTGATAAAGGCAACTCAGTAAGCTTCAACTCAGAAGCCTGTGTTGTAACTAATAAAAGAGGCAACAAAGTGGTTCTCACTGCTGTGAGGAAAGGAAATATGTACCTAGCTGATTTTAACTCATCTAATGCAGAATCTGTTACTTGTCTTCTCAGTAAAGCAAGTCAGAATGAAAGTTGGCTATGGCACAAGAAGCTATCCCACTTAACCTTCAAGACCATGAATGGGCTAGTAAAGAAAGAACTAGTTAGAGGTATTCCTCTAGTGGAGTTTTCTAAGGATGGACTGTGTGATGCCTGCCAAAAAGGGAAGCGGATTAAAGCATCATTCAGGAAGAAACTTGATTCAACAATTGAAGAACCTTTGCAACTGCTACACATGGATTTGTTTGGACCAGTCAATGTGTTGTCTATCTCAAGAAAAAGATTTTGCCTAGTATTTGTAGATGATTTCTCAAAGTTCTCTTGGACATATTTCTTAAAGTCTAAAGATGAGGCTAGTGACATCATCATCAATCACATAAGGCAAGTCAATAATCATCCTGATTTCAAGGTTAGAAGAATCAGGAGTGACAATGGAACTGAGTTCAAGAATTCTGTCATGAGAGCATTTTGTGAGGAAAATGGAATTTTGCATGAATTTTCAGCAGCAAGAACTCCACAATAGAATGGAGTAGTGGAAAGGAAGAACATATCACTTATTGAAGCTGCAAGAAAAATGCTTGAAGAATCTAAACTGCCAAAATATTTCTGGGCTGAAGCTGTTAATACTGCATGCTACACTCAGAATAGTTCTCTGGTTAATTAAGCAAGATGCATGACTCCATATCAATTGTTCAAGAATAAGAAGCCAACTCTAAATTTTATTCATGTCTTTGGGTGCAAGTGCTATATTCTGAGAAATCAAACTGATCAAAATGGGAAGTTTGATGCTAAAGCAGATGATGGAATTTTTGTTGGATATGCTATTGGTAAAGCATATAGAGTCTACAATCTAAGAACCAACATTGTTGTGGAATCAATACATGTTGTGTTTGATGATAAAAAGATTGAAGGACTGTAAGATGGAGATTACCATGAGAGCCTCAAATTTGATAATGCGGAGATGGTTAGCGATGACAGTGATGATGAAAGTGATCAAGAAACAGTATCTAAGGATAATGCAGAAAAGTCTACTTCAAATGAAGCATAAAACTCAACATCTGTCGAGTTGCATAATGCTTCATCCGTCAGGAGGCAATTTGCGTTATCCGTCGGGAGACAACAAGCCTCATCCGTCGATACTCAAAACTCACCATTCATCGGGTTATCAAGAGAAGCTGAAAATCAAGATAGATCACCTGTAGAAAGTTCCCCTTTCTCAAATCAAAGATCCACAAACTCAGGGGGAGTTTTTTACAATCAAAACTCAATCGCACATCAAGACAACAATGAGGCCACTTCATCTAGAGCTAATATACCTCAACAAGGAAAATGGACAAAAGATCACCCCTTTGAGCTTATTATTGGTGATGTTTCTTCTAGAGTTCAAACAAGGAGAGCAACTCAAGAAGAATGTGTATACAGTAGCTTTCTTTCCAAGGAAGAGCCAAAGAAGGTAGAAGAAGCTTTGTTGGACCCTGATTGGATTTTAGCTATGCAGGAGGAGCTAAACCAATTTGAAAGGAATAAAGTATGGAAGCTGGTGCCCAAGCCTAAAGGAAATAATGCAATAGACACCAAATGGGTATTCAGAAACAAGATGGATGAAAATGGCATAGTATCAAGAACAAAGCTAGATTGGTTGCTAAGGGCTATTGTCAACAAGAGGGAATAGATTTTGATGAAACATTTGCTCCTGTTGCAAGACTTGAAGCCATCAGAATTTTCTTAGCCTATGCAGCCCATGCCAATTTCAAGGTCTATCAAATGGATGTCAAAAGTGCCTTTCTGAATGAAGATTTGGAGGAGGAAGTCTATGTCAGTCAACCTCCTGGTTTTGAAGATCCAAAATTTTCCAGAACATGTCTATTATCTTTTGAAAGCACTTTATGGACTGAAGCAAGCACCTAGAGCCTGGTATGACACTTTATCAAAGTTCCTTTTGGAAAATCACTTTACAAGAGGTATTGTAGATAAAACTTTATTTTTCAGAAACGTTAATGGTTCAAGTATACTTGTTCAAATTTATGTAGATGATATTATTTTTGGCTCTATAGATGAGAAACTTTGCAAAAAGTTTGCCAAATTGATGCAAAGTAAGTATGAAATGAGTATGATGGAAGAACTGACTTACTTTCTTGGTTTACAAGTTAAGCAAGTCAGTGATGGAATATCCATTAGTCAAACTAAATACATTTTTGATCATTTAAAGAAGTTTGATCTAATGGATTGCACATCTGCAAAAACTCCCATGGCCACTGCAACTAAGCTTGCAATTAAACACTACTAAAAAGTCTGAGGATATTTCCAGTTATAGGGGCATGGTTGACTCACTTTTGTACTTAACAGCTAGTAGGCCAGATAATGTTTGCTACATGTTTATGTGCTAGATTTCAGGCTGATCCTAGAGAATCTCACTTAAAGCTATTAAGAGAATTTTCAGATAACTCAAGGGAACACCAAAACTTAGCATTTGGTACCCTAGAGATTCAGATGTACATTATACAGTTTGTAGAATTGATAGAAAAAGTACAACAGGAACCTGTCAATTTCTAAGAAATAAGCTTGTGTCCTGGTTCAGTAAAAAAAAATCAGTTTCTACTTCTACAGCTGAAGTTGAATATATTGCTGTTGGTAGTTGCTGTGCACAGATATTATGGCTGAAAAATCAATTGCTAAATTATGGTTTGTAAGTTGAGAGGATTTCTATTTTCTGTGATAACACAAGTGCAATTGTCATCACTGAAAATCCAGTACAACACTCATGGACAAAGCACATAGATAAAGTTAAAGTTATACTCCACCTACTCTAGCTATGTTCTACCGTATAGGGTTTGTTTCATTAGTTAGTTCTTGATTTTTTATTAAAAATTATTTTATAAATTAACTTTGTCTCTTTTAGTCTTCTCTAACCTAGTCCTTTACTTATTTTGAGCTTAACTTCTACATAAGAACTTAAAAACACGAGACTATTGGATTGGTTTTTAGGTAAGTTTAGGTACATATTCTAGGGCTATAGGTGTCAACATAAATTCAATGAACATAAATACGAGAAAAACCTATTCCTTTACTTTTTTAAGCTTATGGAAACTTAAAGAAACAAGACTTTTGGTTTTAAGTAGGTGTAGGGTATATATTCTAAGGCTATGGGTGTTTACATTTATTTTATGAAAACAAATAAGAGGAAGTATATGGGTGACCATTACAAATACCAATACGTCATATGACAAAAATTTTATTTCCTTTAAACAATAAAGCTATAATACAAAAATATTCAAAACTAAATTACTCGTAATCAAAGACTGTTATCCAAAAGATTTGGTAACGTACTAAATATTTATTAAAATACATTTAATTTAACGTACTCAACCTTGCATTGATATTTAGTTTTCATAAAAAACTCTCCCACCCAAATATTATAAGTGATCGAGGTTTTGGCTTGTTCTATACTTTTGGTGTTCAATTTGATTTTGGAAAAAAGATATTATTCCGCCCAAAATTTTAAAATTGACGAACCTCGGTTGGTCGGTTTAAAAACTTATAAGCAATAAGTATTTGGTCATTAAAGATGCCTATGTGTAATAGATGTGCAAGTTGTGTATTATTAGCATCCATTTATGTGGTCGGTTATAAGTTGGTCAGTAATATGCGGTCGATTTTAACAACCTACGTCATTATGACTTAATGAAGACAAACCTTAACAACTATTTGGTCGATAAAATCGCTGGCTTATGTCAATATTTCACAAATCAATTTTAGTAACATTTGGTCGGTCGATAATGACATGTTTTCCTATATTGAGTACTGCCAATTAGCCTTGTCAACGCGTCTGATTTGGATCGAATTTGACTAAATCCATATCCATTTAAATTTGTGGGATCGGATTCGGATTGGATTGCTTTCGGATTTTTAAGAACATAATCCATATCCAAATCCATTAGGATCTCAGATTATCGGATCGAACTCTAGATTATTTAAGTTTTTTGTCATGAATAATATTAATTTAATACGGTTTAATAATTATAAAAATTTAAACAAAAAAAGCTATTTTATAATCACAGATATTGTGGAAAAAAATGAAAATATGTGAAAAGAGTCTAGTTCAAAATAATTATGAAATAAATAAATAAAAATAAAAAATTTAATTGGATAAATATCTGAAAATAATTATATGTGTCAATTTTAAAAATTAAAATTAAAAAAATTGTGAATAAAATATTATGTATGAAATTAATTTTCGACACACATGATACTCATTAAAATATGATGACACCTGGTGTATACAACAAATTTTAATATGATGAGATAACAGTTAAATTAATTATAAAATTAATATAATTCATATTGATTCATATAAAATTAATTATATTGAATTATTAAAGTTAATATATATGTAAAAATTTAATATATTTAACATTGATAAATATAAAATCAATTATATTTATTTATAATAGTATATATATATATTAATATATTATATATATTAATATAGTATATATATTTATTTATTTATAATTATATAAGTTTAGTATTTCGGATCGGGTCTTTATCCGATCAGATGAGTGAAAATTCATATCCGCTTCTTAATGGATCAGATCTTTATCATATCAGAGTATTATCGTATCGGTTTTCTTTTTATAGAATCCATATCTATCTATTAAGGCTGGGGTTAGACCCCATCAGATCGGACCGCTCCATTGACAAGGCTACTACCAATTTTTGACTTAGCCAATTATCATGCTCTATTTCACACACATTTTTTTGTATAATCTAGCTTTTTTTAACAAATATAATGTTGACGGTTTGTGTGGTCTCATTCATAGGGATGAACTAAATCTTCACATCTTTTTTTCCACATGAAAAATTATATTGTAAAAAGAAATTTAAAATATGATTTATAAAACTATGTTAACCGTGCAGATAAACATATATGTGTTCAAAATTAAAAATTAAAGTAGGCAACTTTTGTTATCTTATTTGTCATCCCTACAAACCCAAGCCTACTTTCTTCCCAAATCCTTTAGCAAACCTTCTTTCTTATATGAATTCCGATAACAACTAATAAAGAATGAATAAATTATAATCTAAACATGAATTATTAGAAAAATATTATCATATATCCAAAAATAAGAACTTTTTTATATTAATTCTTTTGTACTAGATATTCGATTTATTTTGCTGTAAATTTTTTTAATATAAAACTCTTCAGTCAGAAAAAAATTCAAAAAATATTATAAAACTATACTTATATAAAACGAACAACTATTAATATCTTGGTTGTCGTCTCCCAATAACAAGCCATCTTTCTTCCCAAAATTATTTATCCTAACCCGTCAATTATATTTTATTTATTTTGATTAGAAAACTATGTAAAAAAATTTAAATAATGCAAAATTTCTAGTTTAAACATAGCTTATTCCAATGTTATAATATTGAATATAGTCAAAAAAAGTTTCCTAAAAGTAAAAAGTCTCTAGTAGTGCTTCTTTTATTTCAAAAATTTCTGCTTTTGATTATTAGGTAAACAAAAAAAGTCAAATCTATTTGGTCTCTAAACATTTTTCTGATTGAACTTAATTTACTTTCAGTTTGAAGATTTTTGTGCTAAATTTTCAAGCATGTGTGCCACTTGAGAAACACATACCTTTCAAATTATTCATCATTTTTAAAGCATTTGGAAAACTTGGTTTTCAAAATTTTAAAAAATACCCACATTTTATCAACATCTATTAATAGGCTTGTCCACCCCTAGTTTATGAAGTGTTTTACTCCTTCCACCCCTTCCTACTAGATTTTTAGGGGACTATTTTAATATGTTTTTTATTTCTATTCTAGATACTCGTATCCCTGCAATTAGCTATCTTTTTTATGTTGTATATTTTATGTTGTTATTTGTTATTTTTACATCTATCCAGTTAAACACTTATATGTAAATTTACTTACTTTTATCTAAAATATACACTTGTTCTCCATTTATCTTGGTAGTGTATATTGAGATATTGCAAGTTATTTTTTGATAAAGATACTTGTATATGGTTATTTTAAGTCCTTGAACTCAAAATTGTACAACTGGAAGTCTAAGCAAATAAAACAGAACAAATATTAGACAAATAAATTCTATTATTAATATAATCCTCCAGTATACTACACTTTAAAATCAAGGCAATTTCTTATACCAAATAACTATACAAATGAGCAATTCCTTTAATGAAGCTCTCATGTGTTAGTGTTTTTGTAATGAAGAAGATAAACCAATACAGGTGATCATGAGATTGAAAAAGTTTAATAGTTAAAATACATTTAAATTTAACTATTTTTATCCAATATATATATGTATGAAATAAATCTATTTACTCTCTTATTCATAATATTATTTTCATTTTACTTACCCTAATAAGGAAAGTTTCTAAACTTTATCCTTTGATTGTTGCTATGAATATAACAAAAAAAGTGTGTTTGATAGAGTATATATCTCTATATATATTTTTAAGAGATTTTTCTCATACTTACATAACTTTGTAAATAATTGGGTGTTTAATAATATTATTTTAGTCTTTAATGAAAAAAAAATTATTCTCAAAGTAGGAGTAGTTGGGATTTGGGAGTTTATGAAAATTCATTGGTTGGAAGACTTGCCCGGAGATCCATGCTGATTGATATTTGGGCCTTAACTCAGTTTTTTACATAGGATTTAGGTATTCTAAACCAAAGAATTTAGCCGATAATAGTCCAAGAAGGTAAATGAATTATATTTAACTTAAAAGGGTGTATATTTTATTTGGACGGGATCACCATAAAAATAAAAGTTGGGCTAATAATACTAATTTTACAACCAATCTTGTTGTAAGATATCAATTGTATTTTGGAGGGGAGTCCATTAAAATACCTCCCTCCTTACCACAATTGTACTTTATTCATTTTTATATGAGAATTTTGCTAAATTAATGAGGAGGGAAAAAATATTATTTTTAAACATAGCTTACACATCGATATCCACCTATCACCATTTATTTATAAATATTTTAAGTGCATGTTAAAGATAGAAAAGGAAACTACAACAATTTAGAAAAGGTAAAACTTGTTGTTTGAGTCTTCTCTTCCATAATCTTTTACAACCAATAATAGATCATTCAGCAGTGTAAGGAATCTATCATAGATATGAGTAATTGACTCATCAGCCTTGGCATTAAATTTCTCATATTCTTGCATAAAAATAATTCTTCTGTTTTTCTTTATTGCCATTGTAGCTTGGCACTAAGTCTCGGCATCCTATATCTCTTTTGCAGTCCGGCAGACAATCATCCTCTACATCATATTGTCCAAATTATTGTGCACAATATTTCTGACTTCTCATATTCTGACCATTCTGATTTTTCTTTCCTCGTATAGTCTTCACGAACATCTAATGTCATGGGCACATACTTCACACCATAGGGAGGTCCTGTTTTAATAATGTCAACATATGCATAATCAATAGCCTCAAGAAACATCAGGTCACACCAAAGAACCCGTTTGTGGTAGTAGGAGCTTTGTCACATTAGTGCTTCCATGTTTATTCCTAGCAGGTAACTTTAAATGTGTCATCTATGAAATTATTGGTGGTAATGAGCATTGGACCACTTATATATATACTAATATATATGCATAAGTTCAAAGATTTCTTGTAAACTTGTGACGAAGAGCATATCTCCATTACATATGAAATATATTTTACCCTGGAGACCATTAAAAAACCTTCTACCTCAACCCTCTTGTCATAATTGTATTTTATTTATTTTTATATACGAATTATGTTGAAAATTAAGGATGAATAAAAAAAATCATAGATAAAATATAGCTTATTACAATATTACATTATTGAATTTGGTCTGAAATTTCTTTTCAAAAGTAAACAAGTCCTTAATCATTTACTTTTTAGTAAAAAAACTGATTTGATTTAACCTTAAAAATTTTGCATGACTTAATTAATTGCAAAGAAAATAGTCCTTAATCATTTACTTTTGAGTTAATTTTCACGCCATTTCTGAGGATTTAGGCCTAATGATGAGCCTGAATTTATTCAGTTCTTCCGATATTCATATACATTTAAATATTTATCTTTTTAGCATGGTGTAAGCATGTTGTCATGAGATTGAAAAAGTTTAATAGTTAAAATACATTTAAATTTAACTATTTTTATCCTATATATATGTATGAAATAAATCTATTTACTCTCTTAATCATAATATTATTTTCATTTTACTTACCCTAATAAGGAAAGTTCGTAAACTTTATCATTTGATTGTTGTTATGAATATAATAAAAAAGTGTGTTTGATAGAGTATATATCTCTATATATATTTTTAAGAGATTTTATTCTAATACTTACATAACTTTGTAAATAATTGGGTATTTATTAATATTATTTTAGTGTTTAATGAAAAAAAAATTATTCTCAAAGTAGGAGTAATTGGGATTTGGGAGTTTATGAAAATTCATTGGTTGGAAGACTTGCGCGAAGATCCATGCTAATTGATATTTGGGCCTTAACTCCAGTTTTTTACATAGGATTTAGGTATTCTATACCAAAGAGTTTAGCCGATAATAGTCCAAGAAAGTAAATGAATTATATTTAACTTAAAAGGGTGTATATTTTATTTGGACGGGATCACCCTAAAAATAAAAGTTGGGCTAATAATACTAATTTTACAACCAATCTTGTTCTAGGATATCAATTGTATTTTGGAGGGGAGACCATTAAAATACCTCCCTTCTTACCACAATTGTATTTTATTAATTTTTATATGAGAATTTTGCTAAATTAATGAGGAGGGAAAAAATATTATTTTTAAACATAGCTTACACATCGATATCGACCTATCACCATTTATTTATAAATATTTTAAGTGCACGTTAAAGTTAGAAAAGGAAACTACAATAATTTAAAATCTCAAATAAAAAAATAAACAAATTTACAAAGGTATAGACAAAAATACCCAAATTACCTAAAATTTTGTTTCTTTTTATCAAAATAGGTCATGTATACAACAAATAAAAAGTATTACGAACTTCAAAATATATTGAATTAATAAAAAATTAGGTTTGGAATTGAAAATTACCCCAATTTACAAAATTAGGGTGTCAAATTCAAAAACCCTCAATTTGTAAAACTGGTCTTCATGCTAAAAGACTAGTTCGATTCCACTACATAGAATACTTATCGAAGTATAGAGCTTAAAAGAGAGAAGCTTAACAGAGAGAATGTGAGCGGAGAGATTATGACCAATCAAGAGAGATATGAGAGGAGTTGAGACGGTGAGGCGAGTTAACAGAGATTGTGAGCGGAGAGAGAGGTTCGAGAGAGGGAGAGGTTTGAGAGAGGGGTTCTCGAGAGAATGAGTAGAGAGAGAATGTAGTTTTCAATTTTTAATTTTTATTTTTTAGTTTTCTGTTTTTAGTTTTTAATTGTCTAAAGTGAGGAATGAGGGGAACAACAAATTGGTTAAGGGTGGAAAATTTTGGGAGGGGGGAATTTCGGAACAAAAAGTGAACGGGATTTTTACTACGTGGGAAAATGAAGGTTGGCGCGAAATATTTTTTTTGATGAAGTTTAGACATCGGTTTAATAATAACCGATGTCTTGAAATAACAAAGACGTCAGAAAATCACGGGGTGATGTCATTAACACTATTAACATCAATGCACCGTCAATCTATGTCTAATGTATGATGTCTATTGATATTTTTCTTGTAGTGCAAGTCACCTTGACTTTATCAAACTTCCTTCCCTTGGAGTACTGTCCTTCATTTCTTATAAATTTGCTTTTTCCATCTCTAGAGTACTTCTTGATGAAACCACCTTTCCTTTGTGGTTTTGCAAGCCTCATCATTCTAAAGCCTTTCACCAGCATTGCTTCCATCTCAATAACTTGAGGATCATCAGATTTAATATCAGAATCTTCATCAGTATGTGTGTAAGGTCGGATGATTCAGTGTCAGGATCTGACATTTCAATTACCTTCCATCTTCTAGAGCTTTCTCTTTTAGAGCTACAACCTTCATTTTCTGACTTTTCTTATTTTTTCTTTGTTGGATCTCCAAGTAATGGATTTTTAGCATTCTATAAACTTCATCGAGTGTCAGTAAATCAAGGTAATACTCGTGTCTTATAGAGGCTTGAGTATCCCAATCTTCACTAAGAACTCTTTCAAACTTGGTTTTTGATTCTTCTCTTCCATAATGTTTTACAACATTAGAAATATCCTAGCGTGACCCTCTTGTCATAATTGTATTTTATTTATAGATGAATGAAAAAAATCATAGTTAAAATATAGCTTATTACAATATTACATTATTCAAATTTGATCCAAAATTTCTTTTTAAAAGTAAAATAGTCCTTAATCATTTACTTTTGATTTAACCTTAAATCATAAAAAAATGATTTGATTTAACCTTAAAACTTTTTCATGACTTAATTAATTGCAAGGAAAATACTCGTTAATCATTTACTTTTGAGTTAATTTTCACGCTATTTCGAGGATTTAGGCCTAATGTTCAGCCTGAATTTATTCACTTCTTCGGGTATTCATATACATTTTAAATATTTATCTTTCGTTGTAATGCTCTGACCATATAAATATATAATTTTTTTGGCAAACTCTATTTTTGTATATTAAATTTTAATATTAAAAACTTTAGTCAAAAAAATAATTCAAAAAATATTATAAAACTATACTTACCATCCATCTAAACATACGTGTCCAAAATCAAAACGAACAACTATTGTTATCTTGGTTGTCATGTCCGAATACATTGTGGTGTCTTTCTTCCCAAAAATATTTATCCTGGCCGGTCAATTGTATTTATTTATTTTGATTAGAGAATTATGTACAACAAATTAAATAATAAAAAAATGATAGTTTAATCCTAATTTATTTTAATAGTATTATATTGAATTTGGTACGAATAAATTGCATCAAAGTAAATAACTAGGTAGTAGTGTCTCTTTTGTTTAAAAAATTTAGCTTTTGATATTTTGTTTTAAAAAGAGTAATTCGATTTGGCCTCTAAACATTTTTTGTGATTAAACATAATTTAATTTTGTGTTTTATGGTTTTAGTGCTTAATTTCTCCTCAATTTCAAGTGTGTTAGCCTAATTTTGAAATTAACTTTGTGCACTTCATCGTGCTTCTACATAGTTTCAAAGTAGTTTTGTTTGGTTGTATCACATTAAAAGCATCTAGGCCACTTGCTTCAAAATTTACTAAAATATACATATTTGGTCACCAGTGAGCCTAGTTTATGGAGTGTTTTACCGACTTTAAGAGCTTAATAAAGGCATCTCTTCAACCCCACCCATGAATAATTTTTGGTGACTATTTTAATGTGTTATAGACTTCGATCCTAGATACGTGTATCCATATAATTACAAATATTTTTGAGGTTCCTTAGCTTTTTCAAGGTCAAGGGTCGTAAATTAGTTATTTTTTTAAATATTATTTTTTGAATTTTCTATTGTATTTCTTATTGTTAGATCTATCCAATTGTACCCTTATATGTAAGTTTACCTACTTCTGTCTCGAAGATACACTTATTCTTGATTTTTTTATGTAGTAAATATTGAGATATTTCCGGTTATTTTCTTCATGAAGATATTTGAATATCCCTAGTCCTTGAACTCAAAGTTGTGATTATGAATTATTTAGACTAGTAACCGAAGACCAGTAAATCTATATTTTAGTTAAAAATAAAAAGCCTATATCTTGTTTTTACCTTAAGTGGTTTAAACTTGATATTAAAGAATAAAAATAAATTTCTTTGGTTTTGGTTGAGCCAATTCTACACTTATTTTTGAGTTTTTTTAAAAGGACTAAAAGAAATTAGAGCTAAACTGAACCTACTGAAGCTATATTCGGCTAAGCTATATTCGGCTAAGCATACTGCAACTTCAACTAGTTAACTACCCAATTTTTTATCTCAGTTACTAAATGCACTTTTTCTCTTTTAGTTTTTTGGAACCTAGTCCTTTTATTAAATTTGAGCTTAACTTCCAAATTAGAGCATAAAGAAAGAAGACTATTAGAACACATGTTAAAAACAACTTAGTAGATGTATTCAACCATGGTTTTTTGCGAATATACTACTAGTTACATTCTTTAACTTACTTGTTGTAAGGTCCGAAAATATCGTAGAATGGGGTAGAATACGATACTCATTTAATTGATATCTTTTGCGAATTATAACTTTATACAACTCCAAATAAATATAAACTAAATGAAACAAATACTCGAGGAATATATTATTTGAATAATATAATCCATGATGATTATACTCTTTAACACAAAGGTTGAATACAAAAAATTTCTAAAACTAAAAAATAATAAAATTGAGCAATAACAACATAACTTTAGTGGCGCTCTCATGCGTTTTAATGAAGCTCGCACATGTTCGTGTTTTTGTTGTGAAGAATTTAAACAAATACTTAAGTTATCTATTTTTCCTTTAAATTAAGGCTTTTGATAGATAAACTATGGTTCTAATTGTAATTTTTGTAAAAAAATTCTCTTCTCTGATGACACGGCATGGAATACATGCCCTTGTAGAGTGATCACACGGAGTCAAGTGCACATGTGTAGGGAGTACCTTGGATGGGCTTACATGGATTCATGCCTAACCTTTTTTCCATCTATGTCTCAATTTGCTCATGTATTAAATCCCATAAATAAAAGTCTATTTTGCTCTGAGAATTAGATTAATAATAAATAAAGAATGAAAAAAAAATTAAGTTTAAACACATCGAATTACAATAGTTTTCAACATATCCAAAAGTAAAAGGTTTGTCACAATGTTTTCTTTATTTTAAAATTTCAATATTGTTTGATTGATCACAAAAAGTTTTATTCGATTTGGCAACCTCACCATTTTCTTGATTTAACTAATCACGAAGGAACAATCCTTACTGTTTTTTTTACTTTTTAAGATTTTTAAACTTATTTTTTGTGCAATTTCGATGTTTAGGCATATTTTCAAGGAAAATTATATGTATTAACAAGATATTTTGAAGATATTAATTCCTTCAATGCATTTTAATCTCCTTAATAGCTTAAAAGAGTCATCCCTTCAATCCCTCTTTTTGGAGGTTTTCTGAGTGTTTTCGTTATTTTGCCAAAATATTGTAGATTTTCTCGTGTTATTTTTAGATCAATCCAAAGAAACACTAATATTTAAGTTTACTTACTTTTGTCTCAAAGGTACTCCTTCTTAATTTATTTTATTAGAGTATATTGAGATATTGCAAGTTATATTCTTGATTAAGTTATTTACATATCCTCCTATTGTGTCATTGAACTAAAAGTTGTGATTGTGCTATAAAGATTAAACATCTTAATGTAAAACAAGATCTCAACTTTTTGTGTTTAATCAAAATATATATTCTAGGGTCTAAATAACTTATATTTGTTTTTTTTTGAGAAAGTACTTAAAGAAATTGGACTACTGGAACTCTTACAAAAATAAGTTAAAGTTATATTTCACCTACTCTAGCTATGCTCTACTGTATAGTGTTTATTTCATTAGTTAGTTCTTTATTTTATACTTCCTCTGTCCCTTTCAATTCTTTACATTTTTTAGAGAGTCTCCTACATACATTTTAATGTGCATATAAAGTATAGTTCTCTAACTTTTTTTTATAATTTTGTTTTTCTAAATAAAAATTAAAATATTCAACTTTTATTCAGAAAAAGAAAATTGTAAAAAAAAGTTACAGAACTATACTTTACATGCACCTTAAAATGCGTGTCAGACACTCTCTCAAAAATAAAAACAATCGAAAGGCACGGAGGGAGTATTAAAAATTATTTTATAAATTGACTTTGTCTCTTTTAGTCTTCTCTAACCTAGTCCTTTACTTATTTTATGCTTAACTTCTACATAAGAACTTAATAAAACAAGATTATTCCATTGGTTTTTAGGTAAGTTTAGGTACATATTCTAGGGTTATAGGTGTCTACATAAAGTCAATAAACATAAATATGGGAAAAACCTAGTCCTTTACTTTTTTTAAGCTTATAGAAACTTAAAAAAACAAGACTTTTGGTTTTAAGTAGGTGTGGGGTATATATTCTAAGGCTATGGGTGTTTACATATGTTTTATAAAAATAAATAAGAGGAAGTATATGGGTGACCATTATATTTACCAATACGTCATATGACATAAATTGTATTTCCTTTAAACAATAAAGCTATAATATAAAAATATTCAAAACTAAATCACTCATAATAAAAGACTGTTATCCAAAAGATTTGCTGAAGTACTAAATATTTATAAAAATATATTTAATTAAGTATCAAAAGATAATTGTAAAACACAACTTTGCATTGATATTTAGTTTTCATAAAAAACTCTTCGACCCAAATATTATAAGTAATGGAGGTTTTGGCTTGTTCTATACTTTTGGTATTCAACCTGATTTTGGAAAAAAAGCAATATTTAATATGAATACTGACATCGGTTTCACATAGTTGGCGTTGTCTATGTTTAGAAATTAAAAAGGCCATATATATGCTTTGAACTCTGACATCGGCTAATTTTATCAACCATGGTCTACGATCACTTTAAAAAAAATTAAAATTTACTTATCTTTCTCCCCCTCTTTCGGTACACTTCCCCCCTCAATTTTAAGAAAAAAAAATTATTCCCCCCTTTTCCAAAATATCTCTCACCTCTTTCCCCTCTTTCTCTCCTCTCTTCCGCGACCCTCATCTCTTTACCGTCTCTTTCATCACTCATATCTCTCTGATCTCTCGTCTCTCTTTCATCACTTATCTGTCTCTCATCTCTCCCCTCTTTCTCTCGTACCTTAAAAATCTCACTCATCTCGCATCTCTTCTCTCCTGCGTATAATCCCTAATTTATGCCCCAATTCAAATTCAAGCTTTGGAGCTTCAAATCAAGCTTGAAACTAGTAACATATACTTAAGTACAAGCTTTGGAGCTTGAAAGGATATTTGGAACTTCAAGGTTTTGGAGCATCTATAGGTTCACAGGTCTTTGGAGCTTGGAGCTTTTCTGGAGGTATATTCTCAATTTTACATCTTTTCTTTTCTACATGTATATAAGAAACGGTATGCTTGATTTTTGGGGGTTTTATGTTCTGTTTTTGGGGGTTTAGTGACAAATAAAAAAATATTTTGCTTGGTTTTTGGAGGTTTTATGTTCTGTTTTTTGGGGGTTTGGTGATAAATAAGAGAAAGAAGCATTATTACTGGTTATGGTAATGCTGGGATTTTGGAGCTCAGAGAGATGGTACGTAACCATATTATAAAAAGTCGGTCTTTTTTTGTTGTCTTTTGAATTTCTTCAAAGATTGACATGTACCCTAAATGTGTAAAACTAAACGATGCTAGGTCCATTCTCAGTGAAACTAAGGTGTGAAAGACAGTGTTACGACTTACATGGGATCGAATCTTGGAACATCAACTGATCTTGGTTCGATCTTGGAACATGAGCTGAAGATACTCCTATTGCGACTTGATCAACATGACTTTGAAATTTGTTACTTATTTCCTTTACAGAAGGGTTTTATGTTTTTTAATTATTTTTTATCATGTATTGTTTGTTTATTAAAAGGATATTTTTTTTGCCTTTTTTGTGTTAGTTATAATTGCCTTGTGTATGTGATTTGTATTGTAATAAAATTTTCTTGTGTGTAAGATTACCTTATATATCATGTATGTTTATGTTTGAATATAGTAATTAAATTAATAATTTATAAGTGGTTGAGTTTTTTGTTTATGTTGATGTGATATGTATTGTAATAGAATTGTTCTTATGTTTCTGCTTTCTAGTTGTTAGAATATGCCTAACCTAAACGTATGCTACCAGCAAGGATGTCACCTCATAAAAAATGAAACTCCAATAGGGTTTAAGTTCGGTAGCAAAAAAAAAGAGAAAATGAAAAGAACTTAACCTTTTTATGTGACTTGAGAGTGATGATCTATTGATCTTGACAAAGGTTGTTTGATTTACCTTTTTCAGTTTTCTCCTGTCTAGTTTGGATGCCATGAATTTGTCAAATCACATTTAGTTACATTGTGTAAAATATTATTACATGAGGCTTGTTCAAGGCAATTTAAAACATTTACTTGGTGTTCTGTATTTTAGCATGTACAATGGACTACTACATTGGATATATCAATGGAGGATATGGAGCCTTTATATTTGAGGTAATTGTAATTGTAAATGGAAATGTTCTTTATTAACATACAGTGGATATATCACTGTAGAATGTTTATAGCTTTAGAATTTGAAATCTGAGTGAATGCCATTTTTAAAATTGAAATACAGTATGCAGAATGTTTTGTTCTTTCATATTATTTTCAAGTTGATTTTTTGCCAGTCACTATTTCTTCTAGTTGCTGCTGCAAAATCCACTGTTAGAGGACGAGACCGAAGATATACACCATGTTGTTGAGCATAATGACCAAGAATTTGATAGTACATAGATCAATTTTTTAGGTGGCAACTTACTTATGTTTGAATAATCAAGTAATCATATGTGCTAGATAGCTTCCTCTATCGTTTTAAATTTTTAAAAGTGATACAGAGGAAGATGAACAACATGCTGGGACAATCCAAGGCAGCGTTAAAGATATAGAAAGATTTAGAGTTTATACTGATCTAATTTTTGATATACAGGAAGTTCTTTATGCATTTGATTCAGACGCAATACTTGTCCAACTGGATCATCCAATTCTAAACTTGATTGACTACTTGGTAATTATATGCACAACCCGATTTCTATACTTCACTTTCATATTTTTCTGAGATACTTCATGTGCTATAAAATGGAAAAGAGTGCATCTTGTAGCCTTATCTTTATTGAAGAACAAATTTTTTTCTCTATATGTATTGAAAATGTCTGGTTTTATTATGTTTAGAAAATTGAAGGGCGTAATATCAACATTTGTTGCAGTCTTTCATTTTGTTTTCCTGTGGTTATTTTTTCTAGGACGCCTCCTGCAATGGAATACAGCACTATGCTGCCCTTGGAAGAGACAGGATATTGGCTTTTATCTTCGTTATGACTTTTAGATGGACTTTTTTTATGTCAAACATTGATCTCTAGCCCATACATCAAATTCTTTTCCTTTCTTCAAATAAATGGCAAGAAGACTTAAAAATTCCAGGGAATGGTCAGGGTTTACAAAATTAACTAGCATCATAAAAATTTAATTGGTTTTTACTTTAGTTGTGTGTATACTTACTGAAATTATTTTTTAGCTGGGAGCGGATGTTGTTAATTTGATTGCAGGTGGTGAACCAGTAGATGTTTACTCAGGTATAGTAGCCGAGTGAACTCTTTTTCCCTTCATATAAGTTGCATATATCATTATTCTCTTCCATCAAATAATGAATTGGTAGGAAATAAGTATATATATTTTTCTTTCAACATCCTTTTTATTGTTGAGTTTGTTTTACTTGAATATTTCTTATACTAAAACATATGACAAAAATCTTAAAATGGTTTGACAGAGGCATGGATATTAAATTAAAATAATTTAATATAAACGAACTTACCAGTAGAGTTTGGAAAACTGATTGCTGGATTCTTCTCTTCGAGATGTTAAAGAAAAAGCAATAGAAATGTGGCTTGTTTAGTATCTCTCAAAAGCTTCATAGATTACATAAATTTTACAAGAAGTTGGTCCTACATGCGTTAGGTCCATTTACGGGTCAGGGCATTACATGCCTTTTACAGTGGATTAACTATTATCAATTCTGTATTTTAGCATATTAGTATGTCAATTAAATTGTACTTGTGTAAATGTTCAGGTGGCCACGAACTCAGCAAAAGCACCGGAAATGCTGGTGCAAGGGTGGACTATGGTAAGTCTTCAGTTGACAACGAATCAATTGTAAAATGTCTATTATATATTAGGTAGCTAGGAATTATGTATTGTTTACTTTTATTAGGTAGCTAGAAATTATGTGTTGTTTGTGTGCTATAATATTAATTTATGATCCGTTATCACTATTTCAGGTATCATCGGCCTGCAAGGCTAATTTGCTGCTCTTTGGTTTGATCATGCAGAAGTCAGACTCTTCTTTAGTTTGTCGGAATTGGGTTGATTGGCTAAATTGGATGGAGTTATCGAAATTTAAGAATAGGGTACTTAAAAATTAGTATAGTATGAGTTGGGTAATGGAAGTCTTGTATTTTATTTGAAATGTATGTATAGTATGGTATGAGTAATATTTTTATATTAGACTTATAATTTGGATGATGTTATTGTTTGGATGTTTTTTGTTGGGATGTTGCATTATTTTGGTTCCCTGTGGCTGTAAATAGTACCAGGATGGCATGCAATTTACAGAATATTAACATCACAATGGTATATGTAAACCGATGTAAAAAATGTACAAAATACATCATGTAAAATAATACTAAATGAAAAAGAACTAAAAAAATTGATGTGAAATAGTCATTTGACATTGGTCCTGAAACGAACCTCAATGTATTTTAAGTCAAATAACATCGGTTAGAAAAATTGGCTGATGTTAAACAAAAAGATTTAACATCGGTTTTATGAAGAAAACCTATGTCTTATCCATCATTTCACATTGGGGGCTAATTTAACCGATGTCTAATCAAACATTTCACATCGGGCAAATTATCTAACTGATGTCTGATCTAGTATTTTGCATCGGTTTGTTCGAAAGAATTTTAATAAATGGCTTTTAAAGCTTGTAGGTTTCATGTTTTAATGGATAAATACCTCATAATACACTCATATTCACCTAGAAATCTTGTAATATAAGCTAAAATTTGTTGTAAAGACATCACATTTAATCTCAAAACGAATTTATAGCACTGTAATAGACATCGGCTGTTAACCGATGTCAAAGGCTGATGACATTTAACATCACACATGAAGACATCGATTCAGATTTTTTTTTACCATCGGTTCTAAACCGATGTCTGATCCCATATTTCTAGTAGTGTTATAGAGGCTTGAGTATCCCAATCTTCAGGAAGAGCTCTCTAATACTTGGTTTTTGAGTAGTCTTCTCTACCATAATCTTTTACAACCAATGATAGATCATTCAGCAGTGTCAGGAATCTATCATAGATGTCAATAATTGTCTCATCAGCCTTTCTATTAAATTTCTAATATTCTTGCACAAAAACAATTCTTCTATTTTTCTTGATTGCCATTGTAGCTTGGCACTAAGTCTCCGAGGCATCTCATATCTCTTTTGCAGTCCTGCAGACAATCATCATGTACATCATATTATCCAAATTATTGTGCAGAATATTTCTGACTTTTGAATTCCTAAACATTGAAGCCTTCTCAGGTTCTGACCATTCTGATTTATCTTTCCTGATATTGTGTTCAGGAACATCTGGTGTCATGGGCACATACTTCAGAGGACAGGGAGGTCCGGTTTTAATGATGTCAACATATGCATCATCAATAGCCTCAAGAAACATCAATATCTTTACTCTCCATGTAGAGTAATCATCTTTCTTCAGGAGAGGAATTTTCATGCTTTCATACTTACTTCCAGTTATATTTGATCTATGCAAATTAAGAGTTAATATGACCGCTCTGATACCCCTTGTTGCCCAGTAAACTAGTTGTTTAAGAGGGGTTTTATACAATTACCAAAAAAAATCGATTTATCACATAAGTAAAGTAAGAATAATAAAGCATAAATGAATCAAATAACAGTTTAGATTGATCTTTAATAAACTGTTACAAAACTCTCTCAAGAACAATATTCTTAAGAGCTTGTAGGTTATAGAATACTCGAGTTGTGTGCTTTTCCAAGTGATAACCTAATCACTCTCCATTAAATTAACAGATTGCGATTTATCCCACAACTTTGACTTATCTAATCATATCTTGAGAGTCTTCACATCCTGATGGCTTGACAAACACTAGTACAGAAAAGACCTAAGGCGTCGGTCAAAAAAGGCCTAAGGCGTCGGTTTTTTAGCGTAGTAAATGCAGGGGACACTGTAGGTAAATGCCTACAGCGTCGGTTAAATGGTCAACGCAAAAAACTGTTTAGCGTCGGTTAAATAACACACGCAGAAGGCAAGAAAACCGACGCTATATTTTTACAAACAGTGTCGGTCAATTAAACAACCGACGCTAAATCTTAGACCTGTTGTGTCGGTCTTCTTAAAATGCCGACACTATTGTGCTTTATCAATGGCGTCGGTCTCACTAAAATGCCGACGCTAAAAGTCGTAGAGCAAATGTGTCGGGTCCTAAAATGCTGACGCCTTAGGTCTATAATTTCATTTTTTTGCCTGATCAAATATTTTTTCCTGATCAATTTTTTTTGCATTTGTTTTTTCCTGATCATTTTTAACCTGTTTACTACACATATTAAAAACAGAGGTACACCCAAAAATTAAAAAAGGTTCACAAATTATATTAAAATAAATTTGGAATTGTTCATAATTTTAGTTTACAACCCAATATTTACAAAAATTCATCAAAAACTAATGTTTTGATGACAAATGCCTCAGACTAACTTGATTCTTGATGATATCTAGACTCCTTGTAATTGTTCTGCACTCTCTTCTTGTATCTCCAAGTACCATGCCCTGAAAAAAGAAGTTTATATTAGTACATAAAATCATATATACAATAAATTATTCAACAAAACATGAATTAATGGCAATATTTATTTTGAACATGAATTAATGACATGTACTGAAAAAAATTACCTGACTATAGACATTCAAGAGTAAAAAATGGAGCCCAAATCTCTCGTATCTCGCTAATTTCCTTTCTACCATAGCTTCTAGAACCAAGACCCTACCAAAAATTTAACATACTTCAAATATTAGTACTTGATTTTAAAAATTGTAAACCAATATTTACGATATTTTAGTTTCCTTACCATTTTCCAATTCATGTTGGCATTTTTTTGAGAAAGTATGACAATGTCATACATGTACCTCATCACGAAAAAACCGTATTCTGTGCCTCCTTTTTGTTGAGGACACTACACATAAATAAACAAGATTCATAAATAATAACTAAAAAGTGAGGAGCATATAATATAAGTGAAATAAACAAACCAAAGTATGTTATACCTGAACCTCGGTGTGATGCTAAATAAACTCTTTTATGTTATTCTTCAATCCACCTTGAGGTACATATAATTTAAATGCCCTGTAAAATACGTGTACTTTCATCACATCACTTATAGGACTAGGTTCTATGTAGTAATTATACAACATGAAATTTGAAAATTTAGCATACATTCGTGCAGGTGTGGTCAACCGTATCTTCCTTTCTTTTTTCAACGAATCAAACACGTATATAGCACTTTCATTGAGATAAAAAAGTAGCAACATCCAATGATCTCTACAATAAAAACATATATAATATATTAGCCAGAATATAATTATATAATATATATAGCATGACAATTACTATGATTTTATTCTTACTCTTGGATGTAAGGGGCTAGGATATAACGTTTATCCTTATTAGCAACCAAAATACTTGTCATGTAATCAGTTGCTACGTCCTTGCATTTTTGGTGCTCATGATTATATGGTATTGCTAGTCTAGATGGCAACATGAATGCAAACTTATCGTCCTTCAATTGTTTACACAACTTGCTAACATACCTACAAATATTATTTATCACAATATATGTGTGTGCTAATAGATTCTAAAGTGAATTAGGAAGAAAGACTGGGTCTTACTTTACAAATAGTTCCACAATGGGTATGTTTAACCAACTCATTCTCAAAAACTGATTGCAATCTTCGAGTGTGATATATATTGGACCATCTCCATTTTCCTCAAAAACGAATGCATCAGATTTTTTAGAAGGGGGGCTCTTTTTGAGTAAGAAACTTAAACCTGCACAGTGATCACTCGAATTTATGTCATCACCAACTACTTGAGGGCTTTGCTTCAGGGGAGTCACCGACCCTTTACTTTCAACCTTTGATGACTTTTGAATGGGTGTCATCTCTTGGAGTTTTTTCTTTTCCAATATAGGATCCTAATCAAAGACATATTTATTGGGTTATATTTAATGGAAACTTTTCATAATTGAACCAAACAAGATATACATGTCCCAACATCACAAGGTCCTTCGGCCATTGAACAAAGCTACCAGCTGCATTTCCTATTGCCTCGTGTTCGTAACATGGAACAGGAAGTGGAGTAAGTTGGTATTCAGTTATAACATCATCAACTGATACTCTAACATTCTGAGGGGCAATCGGGTTATTATGGATCATCTCTCCCTGATTGGTTGGGAAAAGAGTCCCTCTAGCTGCAACAACTTTTCCTCTTTCTACATGTATTACACATAGCCGACAAAGTGTTGGAACCTGCAATATTCAAAAGAAATTTTCATTAGAAAGAGATTTTTATATCAGGTTCAAGTCATGTCTTTTTAGAGCATAAAATAATTCAGTCGTATAGTAAGTACTATATGTTTGATTCACTGGCCCCTGTGAATCTATACGGTAGAAATTTCACTAATTTTCTAGTGAGTCGGGATTTCGATTTGAATCAGTGTTGAATTAATATGAAAGAAGAATCACAAGTCCATAATCTTAAGCAGGAACAACTTTTTTTGACGGGTTCAACCCAACTAATCAAGAGATTTAATAGTCCAAAATTATGTTGACAGTACCTTGATAGTTGAGAAATAATCTTCCGGATCCACCGAGTGACAACTACTTCGAGCATTATCAACTTTTCGGGCACCAGCATCATTTACAAATTGATCACCCTCGAGTGACACACCCATCTGCTTCAACTGATTGAAGATGCCTTCCAATTTTGAATTCATCATTTCCTTGCACTCTTTCTGAACTTTCTTTCTGATTTCTTCCGTAATGGTGGCCAATTCATCTGTCGATATAAGACCACTATGTCTCCTTAGCCCTGACTTAAATACATCTTTTATTTTCACGCCTCCACCAACGCCTCTAACACGTCCCCCGTGCTCTTTATTCCCAAGTGCACGTGCTAATAATTCATCATGGCCTTGTGGAGTCCATGAACCTTCTGATGCTTGATTGTGCAACTCATTCTGTAAAATAAATTCATTAGAAACACTTCATTTCACAAGGATACCCCTGCTGATTTTAAAAAGTATAGTGAATTACCATGGTCAGGCACACATCCTTTGTCTTCTTATTTGGATAGTAATGACCACCTTGTCCATCAGCTCTTGCACGTGCTCTAAGCCAATCAAAACCGCGTCCAGTACACTCAGTTGATAGCATTGACAGATTGCTGCAATCAGGATCATTGAGAGAAGTGATGGGGTCATCAATAGACCACTTTGTTCTTTTTGAAGCATATCTTCTAGGCCCCAGGTAATGAACATGTTCATTATGTTTCTGACTTTCTTTTTCCTTTTCGCTTATTTCCTGTTTAATAAAGATAAAAAAGTTTCATGTTAGTCAAAATTAGTTAATTCAGATGAATATAAAAAAGATGACAATGATGAAGAAGAATGTGATGCTGGTGAAGAATTAGCTACAGTGATGAATTTAATTTACAATAGAAACTTGGAAATTATATTATGTTAGCTAAGTGTCAGCTTTTTATGACGTTGTGTTTATATCTACAACAGGAGGAGCCATCGTTGAACCAGCAACATTTCAATCTTATGAATCCCGTTTGAGTACGAAAGGGGAAGAAACAACAGATGATACCACATCCAGTTCAGTTTTATATGTCAGACTTGTCTCAGTGCAGCAAATTCTACTTTCCGAAACTGTAATTTTGCAATCCCTTGTTTAATTTTATTGTTTTTTATTCGCAATGTGGACTAGTAAACTGCATCTTTACAAGACTGGGTAATTACTAGGATTTTTCAGGTGGGTATAAACAAGATTTGTTGGATGAGAACTTCTCTGAGTTGCTTAACAGTTGCACTGATTCTCATTATTAGTAAGCCTTTCTGCCTACTATAATCAATTATTTTTGTCGAATAATGATTGAGATTTATTGAACTCCCTGACCTACCCGATCACTTTTGTAAGTTCTTTATTGTATCGAGATGGATTCCATTCGAAAAGTCTGAGTATAGTCTTATAATTTATCAAAAAAAAAATTCTGGTTTGCAGAATCTAGATGTGTTATACTTCTTTATAATTTATAATTTATGAGACATGCCTACTTTCAGGAATTGACATTGAATTACCTTAAACTCTGCAGTCTCACGTCTCTGTTTGAATGTTTTCCACGTGTACTCGGTAATGAAGCTGTATTTTTCACACGGATCCTTGCCTTCTCAAAAATAATTCTTAGTCAGCTTTCCCTTGAAATCTCTCCACTGCTTTCCTGCTCTTTCTAACACGTTCTTTTTCCGTGAATCATCCAATTTCCACCGGGTCTGAACATAATGAGTAAGTTATAAATTACTAATAGTTAAATATTAGCAAGCAACCAAAGAATGTTAAATACAGTTGAAGTCAAATGCCTTATTGTCTTATTGTACCTTAATATCTTCCCATATTGCATCTTTCAAGCCTTTATTTACAAGGTCCCAACTCTCGATATTTATATCAACTTGGAATCGAACCACTGATCCTACATAAGTCCTAAATTTTTTAAGCATATCCCCAATTGGCTCACCATATTCATTGAAAGAAATGCTACAATCCAAATTCTGTTTTGCGATCCTTCTTTTCAAGTTTTTGCACAACGTTGGACCTCTGCTTCTTTTCTTGACTAATTCTTCAGAACTTTACTCCCTGTCTTGCTCTCTATCTTCTTCTCTGTTTTGCTCCCTCCTATCTTCATCTTGATCCATTAATCTTATACCTGTAACATAGTAGGTTAGGAAATGTAAGAGATATTACATATGGTACATATGGTACATTAAGTTATTGCACCTGTAAGATCAAATATCATGTATAGCTGGGATTATTGCAACAGTGTCTATGGAGCTGATAATTGATACCATTTATTTCAGAAACCTATGAAAGTTGAACAATTTAAAGTAATTACTCGTATGTGAAAGACTGAAAGTTCTCTAACTCATTACTAGATATGGTCCAGAAAACTACATTACTACTGAATCATTTCAATTTTGGATATTAACTATATTTTTCAATTTATGAGCAAATCTTTAGTTTTTTGACAGTTTTGCAGATCAAGGTTTGATATGCCATGTACAATCAAGGGACGCTGTTACAAAGTACTTCTGAGATGGATGGACTGTGACAGCTCGCACCTGTTGATGATTGCGTAAATGATTAAGGACAAAAAATAAGTTCAAAGAGAAACTAATTTGATAGTATCAAATTATTACATTTCTAAATGATAATACAAACACATTACTTGTAATAGACTAAAAATAACTACTCTAATGCCTATCTAGATAATCAACTCCGTAACATTTATAGTGTATGACAGTGCAAAACAGAATAGGCAATTTTGAGCAGTAATCTACCAACTAATGACATTTTGAACTCTACCTACTCGTGACCGTTTAATGACACCAATAAATGAAGTTTGACTTACCTCTGCAGTGTGATGGTCTACTATATCTTTGCACTTATAGCTCCCTTTCTCAGACCTTTTCTACACACGAACAGTCTGCAAAAGAATCACCAGCTTATGCTCTAATCCAATATTAAAATACCAAGTCCAACTGTGCACATGGACAAAATGAGAACCAGTTCATCACTAAGACTAGTCCAGGCACATTATAAGGAAATTCTAATTACGTCGTATTACAAGCCCAAGTTAAAAATTACTACAAAGTTCATATAATTAAGAAGGGAAGAATAGGAAAGAAAAAAGAATTAACAACCTATTAGTATTTATTAGAACCAGAAAACTATGGCCATGTTATCAAAATTTATATAAGTAGAACTACAAGTTCACACATAAGTAAAATATATAGCAATCGAGTTTCTAGTATATCAGTGTCTTCATCTGGCAATAGTATCCGATTAACAAACTTTGGTGTGGTATAATCTTCACATTAAGTAAAAGTGAGTCTAGAAAGGAATATCAACTTCTGTTCTCCAGGCAATATTTTTTCAGGACTTGCAGGTTGGAAATGTTGAACTTAACGTTTTAAAGTAGAATTACTTAAAAAAAATCAACACTTCTGCACACACTTTGTGTCCACTAAATGAATAAATTGAAGATGAATTTGTTAGAGTTCTTCTGTTCTTCTGTTCTTAATTATAGGGTAGAAAATTACCTTCATTGGCATGAAGGTATTTCAAATCATTATTGATGATCAATCCATACCCCTTCGTCATGGTCATTGCGTGCATAACTTATATCCATACTATCTTCTATAGATGTGGTTTGTAGGCCAATTGAGAAAGGGGGTTCTCGTCAAATTGATTATACTCTTCCTCATCTTCGACAATATCAACTCCAATAATACGTCGCTTACCTTGAAGAATAATTGACCACCTCACATCAGCCGGGTCTCGAATATAAAAAACTTGTTTGGCCTGTGTTGCAAGTATAAATGGATCGTCCTCATGACCAAACCGATTGAAGTCAACCAAAGTGAAACCTGACTCATCCACTCGAACACCACGACGGATATCAAACCATTTACATTTAAATAGTGCAACGTTGAAATCTTTTTAATCAATCTCCCAGATTTCCTCAATCACCCCATAATAAGACTTCTTTACATCTCGTGATGCAATGGAATTGCCTCTTTCAAATTCTGTTGAAAAAGCTTCTACAGATATTCCACTATTTTGCACGGTGTTCTTATTATCTTGATGTTGTGTGTAGAAATTGTAACCATTTACATCATATCCTTGGAAAGAACTCAGTGGCATGTTTGGGCCATAAGCTAACCACTTCAGAGTATTGGAAACTGTTGAAGGACTATTTGAATATTGAGACATCACTCGATCTTTAAACCATTTCACAAAAGATCGATTATGTTCATTTGTAACCCACTTGCCACCCTTAGAGGGAATCTTTCATCGAATCTCCAGTATGTGCTCTTGTAAGTAAGGATTAACTTTTGTCATGTGTTGTAGAACAAAGAGATGGGCTCTATCAAGCATTTCAGCACCGAGAGTGATCATTTTATGTCCTACTGTACCCTGACTGTCAAGTCTACCTTCATGACGAGATCTCGGAATTCCAACTGGATCGGTAGATGCTAGATAGTCCGTGCAAAATTCAATAGTCTCTTCAACCGAATACCCTTCAACTATGTTTGCTTCAGGATGACGCCGAATTCTCACATATGCTTTTAAAATGCACAGAAACCTCTCGAAAGGATACATTTGACGCACATACAAAGGACCACAAATTTTTATCTCTCTCACAAGATGATTCACAAAATGCACCATAATGTCGAAGAATGAATGTAGGAAATACATTTCAAATTCACAAAGTGTGACTATAATATCAACTTGTAATTTTTCCAAAGTCAAGGGATCGATGACCTTGCTACATATAGCATTAAAGAAGAAGCACAATTTCGTGATAACCACTCTCACATGCCTCAGCATTATGCCTCGAATTGCAACCGGTAGAAGATGTTGCATTAGCACGTGACAATCATGTGACTTCAAACCTAGAAGCTTCAAGTCTTTCATTGAGATGAGGTTTTTTGGATTTGAGGAATATCTAAATGGAACTTTGACACTTGATAAACACTCACAAAAGCTTATTTTCTCTTTCCTGGACAAAGTGTAACAAGCGGGAGGTAGATACGCACGTTTACCAGATTGTTGTGGTGCTAACTCAGCTCGTACACCCAGCTCTTGCAAGTCTAGCCTGGCTTTCATCCCATCCTTCGTCTTACCAGGTATATTCAATAGTGTCCCGATAATGCTTTCACAAACATTTTTTTCAATATGCATAAAGTCAAGGCAATGTCTCACTTGCAAGTGTTCCCAATATGGTAGATCCCAAAATATAGATCTTTTCTTTCAAATACTATTCAAAGTTGACTTTTTATACAGCTTCCCAAGAACAACATCAATGTCTTTAACTCGTTCAAAGACCTCCTTCCCGGTTAAAGGAAAACGATCCACTCAAGTCTCGATAGTCCCATCAAAATTGTTTTTCCTCTTACGATAAGGGTGAGTAAGTGGAAGAAATATGCGATGACCCATATATACATTTTTTTTGCAGTTCTTCAGACGAAGATCAATCGTAGCATCTTCACAAATCGGACATGCTTTAGCTCCTTTAATCATGTAACCTGAGAGGTAACCATAGCCGGGAAAGTCACTTATAGTGCAGAAGATCATGACACGAAAATTGAAATATATCTGATTGTATGCATCATACATCTTCTCACCTTGATCCCACAATAACTTTAAATCCTCAATAAGTGGCTGAAGATAAACATCTATATTATTTCCAGCTTCTTTAGGACCAGGGATTAACAATGTCAACATGATGTACTTACGCTTCATGCATAGCCAAGGAGGCAAGTTATATATCGTTAGAAGAACCGGCCAAGTGCTATGTTTAGAGCTTAGAGTGCGATACGGATTCATGTCGTCTGCACAAAGCCCTAGTCATAGATTTCTAACTTCTCCTCCATATTCTGGGAATTTACCATCAATGGTTCTCCATTGCGGAGAGTCAGCCGGGTGTCGGAGCATTCCATCTGATTTTCTCCCTTCCACGTGCCACCTTATAAGCTTTGCATCATTGGAATTTGCAAAGAAATGTCTGAATCGTTCCACTATGGGTAAGTAGCGCAACACCTTGACAAGTGGCCTCTTGTCATTAATAAAAGAATTATTTCCATCCCGCTTATATCGGGAGGCTCCACACTTTGGACATGTGTGTAAATGTTCATGCTCCTTGCGAAAGAGCACACAATCATTTGGACAAGCATGTATCTTCTTTATATTCATACCCATTGGACATTATCTTCTTCGCCTTGTATGTGGAAGTGGGAAGCTCATTTTTTGAAAGAAGCATTTTTGCTAAAAGTTTGAGCATTTCAGTGAAACTCTTGTCACTCCAACCATTTTTTACTTTGAGTTTACACAACTTCAAGGTTGTTGATAACCTAGTAAATTGAACATTGCACCCATGATCGAGAGGTTTTTTAGAATCATCAACCAAGTTCTCCAGAGCTTCTGGTTGGTGCACTAGGATTTCTTCAACATCTTGGATCATCTCTTCAACCCTATCATTTTCAGCATCATCTTCTTCATTACGAGGCATACTGTCTCCATAACTTTCATAAATTTTTCTAGAAGTCTCAGTCTTGTTAATGTGTATTCCCTCCCCATGCTAAATCCACTTAGTATAATCTTTCATGAAACCACGGCAAAATAAATGCTCACGAACAGTGTCAATATTTGGATACTTTTTCAGATTATAACAATCATGACATGGACATGTGATCATGTCTTCTTTTCTATGTTCGATATGTTTCTTCTTTAGATTTTCTACCGCACATGCAATGAACTCATTAACACCATTAACATAGGCATACGAGACCCGTGGTATTTTATACATCCACGTGAGATGATCCATGTTCTCTTTCTATCAAAAATGAATGGAAGAAGTTGAGATTATATTAAATTAATTTGGTAGCAGATTTTATATTAACATTTTATGCAGGGATTTAGGGGAGCTGTTAATTCTGCTAAATAGGTTATAATCATAAAAAATGGGGAGATTGATACTCCTTTCATTTTGATGAGCACAAACGGCAAGAACAACAAGCTATTTGCTTCATATTTCTATATAAAATAGCATACTGGTTTCTGTTATGTTAACAATTACTGGACAAAGTAGCGTGCTGATTGCAATGTTTCAGATTCATTTTAGCGTGCTGATTGTACCTGACCGATGCAGACTGGCAAGAAAACTAATTTGCAGAACTTAACAGAAATCACCTATTTACAAGCATATATAATAAACCTATCTAGTTTCAGAAGATAAAACAAATTGCTCCTGCAAACCATACCTGAACAAGGATATACCAGCCAGTTAAAATTTCCAAAGCCTTGAGAGATGAATTATTGGGACCTACAAGATGTTGTCTTCTTTTAACAAAGTGCTCTTGCAAACCATAATAGAGTTTGAGAACCAGTTTGCAGAATTTTAATTGGCAGTACGACTCAATTTTAAAGAGATAATCGCAAACAAGCTTGAATGACGAATGTGCTGAAACCAATATGGACAAATTATTGGTCACAAAGCTATAAACAACTATTGTATATCAGCAACCTAGTGTTTATTTTAACTGTTCTCATTTCCTTTGTAAATTAGCAGTTAGAGATTTAGATCGGGAAAGTAAGTGATAAATAAAGATGCTAAAATTTTTTACATTTCCAAATTGCACAGTAGAAGTTTCTCAACTTTTTTCTTGATGAGTATGTTTGACCTGATCATGATGTAATCTATAAATTAGAGAAAACTCTTACATTCGACCTGTAAAACGAAATGAAACAGAGGAAATAGTGAAGCAGCAGCAGCAGAAACCGTTAGACTCAGCAACTACAATGAATTTCAAGTGTTCAAACATTAATTGAAGGATGAGCATAAATATTTACATTACGTTATTGAGAACAAACAAACAAAGCAGGTAATTAACAGTTGCGCACAGAGCTCGATTTTCACATTCTACACAAGTAAACTGAATTTCTGTAATATCAAGTCAATTCTTTATGTTTCAATTACAATGTAGTCAACGAACACATCTTCGGAAAAAACACGAAATGATCAGAGTCACTTTGTAAATTAAAATTATCTGAATCTAAAATCAACTGATACAATCAATCAATCAAATTATAATAAATTGAAACTCAAGAACATTAACATAAAGTAAATGATGTATGCTGGATAAATTCAATCGAAACAAAGCAGATTCTGAAATTTACAGATTCATATACACGTGTGTATATATATGTATGTATGTATATAGCAAATAGAAACTGTGAAAGCAAGTTGGTGGATTACCTTTGTCAAGATGCTTAAGCAGCACCCTCTTCGATTGTTTAAGCAGTAGCAGCCAAAACCCCACAATCAAAACCCAATCGATTCCCCTTTCTCAGAGCCAACAATCGAACCCTAGAATTGGAAGAAAAATTTTAGTAGCAGGAGATGAAAGGTTTAAAGTGGAATAGTAGCAGGAGATGAACACCCGCGTATGTTAACCCGCGTTTGTTTTTATTTTTTTTTAAATTATTTCTTCTTACGTCGGTCAAAAAGAAAACCGACACTGTATATTATCTTAATAGCGTAGGCTAAAAACAGGCCGACACAATAGCAAAACCAACAGCGTCGGTCGTTTGACCAACCGACACAGAAGACCAAACTAGCGACGGCATTCAACTTGACCGATGCTATTCTAACTCTGCAGCGTCGGTTAATTGAAACGACCGACGCCTTTAGCTTTGAAAAATAGAAAAATGCGTCGGTTCTCTATTTAACCGACGCATTAGGTAGTAAATAGTGTCGGTTCTCTATTCAACCGACACTATAGGTGCGACTCCTAAAGTGTCTTCCGTACTAGTGAAACCCTGACTGTTAGACATATCCTGATTGGGTACACATCCTGATACCTCTATCAGATCCTAGACTCCTTGGCAAATCTTGATCCTTGACATAGACAATTTCCAACACTCTTCTCTTATATGATAAAATAACGTAAAACCTTTTTTTTTATAAATCCTCACTCTTCTTTATTTCTATTTTTAAACCTTCACACTTTTTTATCAAAATACTTACTATTTTTTTAACTAATACTTTTAAAACAATACCCTGATTATAAAAAAAATAAACTTACACAAACTAATTTAATTATAACGCATTGATATCATTAAATAATTAATGTTAAATTATCTAAATTAATATATTATAAAAAATATCAAAACATTACAACTACCCTATATATCTTAAAAAATTAATCACTGTGGTTTTAATGAATATGTCAATGTCGTCATGATAATTGAAGGTATTATATAATTTAAATGATAATAAACACAAATTAAGGCATTAGATTAATGGAGTTTTTTTAAATCTTACATAACAAAGATATGAATTATATTAACAGTAAAAACCTAAACCAACCCCCACTAGGAACTATGAAAGCACGCCTTAAGCTGGTTTAATATGATGGATTTTTAATAATGATTACCACAATAATGGTGGATTATGGATTCGATGGGATCCATATATTTTACACATTAATGCACATTCCAAGTCTAGGTGCCCTTTCGTGTGACCATTGTTTATGCTTTCAATAGGTCTCACCAAAGTATCCCTTTGTGGTAGGAGCTTTGTGACATTAGTGCTTCCATGTTTATTCCCGCAGGTAACTTTAAATGTGTCATCTATGAAATTATTGGTGGTAATGAGCATTGGACCACTTATATATATACTAATATATATGCATAACTTCAAAGATTGCTTGTAAACTTCTGACGAAGAGCATATCTCCATTACATATGAAATATATTTTGTTAGAAATAATATTAATCTAAACATGTTTTATTCAGTTATTTGTTTTATTTTGAATAAACCAATGTGGTGTTATAAACGTTGGACTGCAGACTTAGTCTGGGGTAGTTGCATCTATTCAGGAAACTGGAATTAGTCATGTCTTCCTGGTTTTTAAGAGTTTAGTACGCATCAGGCTATTAAGTATCTGTTTTGCATAAGTTATAATCAATAAGTTGTACGCTTTCCATATCAAAGTAGTATAGCTAGTTCTGTTTTCTCTTTTCTACTTTAACATCTGGTATCAGAGCTTTTTAAACACCCAGACAATCACTTTCATTTCCACAGCAAATGGAAGCGAGTAAGAACAAGGAAGGCTCTTTCGGCTTGAGATACCCAATGTTGACCAAAACAAACTATATGGTTTGGGCAATAAAGATGAAGGTTTTTATGCAGGCCCATGGGGTATGGGAAGCAATCGAACCTAAAGATCCTAAAGGCACAATCGAAGACAAATCTAAGGATCCTAAAGGCACAGCCGAAGAGAAGATGGATAAACGCGCGCTGGCTATAATCTACCAAGGCATTCCTGATGATATTTTGTTGACACTCGCAGAGAAGAAAACCTCCAAAGAAGCCTTGGGAGCGATCAAGACTCTGTGTTTGGGTGCAGATAAGGTAAAGAAGGCCAAAGCTCAAACTTTAAAAGCCGAGTTTGAGTCGTTGGGTGCAGATAAGGTAAATGAGAGAATCAGAATAGCTGGATGACTGTTGTATGATACTAAATGGCCTGGTGACGAACATCAGGGCATTGGGAGAAGTAATTGGAGAAGAATATGTTGTGAAGAAATTACTAAGAGCTGTACCAACCAAATTTCTGCAGATTGCTTCAGCTATAGAGCATTTCAGAAATTTGGAAACAATGTTAGTGGAAGAAGTAATGGGTTCTTTGAAGGCTCACGAAGAACGATTACACGGACAAACGGACAACAAGGAGGGACAACAATTACTGTTGATAGAGGAAGAATGGTAGAAGAAAGAGAACACGGGTGGCAAGTTACTGCTCATGAGAGAAGAATGGTTAAAAAGGAGAGGTGCTCCTCAAGGATATGATTATCGGGTGAAAGATAATCATATAGTTCGAGATAGAAGTTAAGTGAAATGCTTTAATTGCAGTGGATACAGGCATTTTGCAGCTGAATGTCGCAAGCCAGCAAGAGTTAGGCAACAGAAGGGAGAAGCCAACTTAACACAACTAAACGATAATGAACCAGCCTTGCTTATGGCAATATGCAAAAATGCAGACTATTACATCCCCTCTCTTTGAAGCAATATCATCAGTCTGGGACAGTTGTCCGAAGAAGGAAACAGAGTGGTTTTAGATGGAGAGCATCTGTGTATCTACGACTGTCACGGGAAATTGCTCATGCAGGTTCAGAGGTCTCTGAATCGATTGTACAAGATACACCTTCAAGAAACACACCAACAGTGTTTGTTGATCAGAAGTGAAGAAGAAGCATGGGTGTGGCACAGGCGTCTGGGACATGTGAACTTCCAAGCAATACACCTAATGTCGAAACACCACATGGTACATGGACTACCCTCAATTAATCAAACCAAAGATGTATGCAGTGGATGTCTCATGGAAAAACAAACACGCAAGCCCTTCCCTTCTCAAACAATATTCACTACGCCATAGATGGCCTACAGCAACACCCAAAAAATGTTACAACAGGCCCAAAAAATGTTACCATAGCCACCCAAAAGACCTAAGGTAACATAAAATTTAAGTTGCTTTTTTTCGAGTTACCTTTGGCCCCTAAGGTAACATTTCCTTTGCCCTGGTGCAACATGGACTTTTTTGTTACAATAGATATCAAAGGTAACATCAATATATGTCTACAGTATCACACTATGTATGTTACCTTTGGACTTTGAATTTGCAAAAAAAATGGGACCCACCTGTGGGACCCATATTGGGACCCACAGGTGGGCCCCATTTTTATAATGATTTGTATTATATTAATTCAACATGATTTGTTTGTAAATTGAACATATATACCATTAACATGTTTTTCATACGTAAAAAGCAAATTCTGCTATTCGAAATTGAGCAATCCCAAAATATCATTACATTCCACAAAATGTATTACATCCAAACCAACTCAAACATTCAAACTATCACATGTCTAAAACCACGACAACAATAATTATTTTATTCATCAAGATTTTGTAACTTGCACACAATAATTGATATTTCTCTGTGTTTTATTTGCTGCTCATTCTCTGAAAATTGAAAAGCTGCTCCTTGACCTCGTAACTCTAAGTGTGCTCCTCAGGATTAAAATGCTCCTGCTCAGACACCATTACACCACAATCAGACAACTCTATCTAAAAAGAAGCTTATAATTAATTGTATTATATTATACTAATTTGTGTAAAGTTTATAATTATTTGTATTATATTATACTAATTTGTTTCTAACATTTAAGTACCTAATATAACATATATCTCAAAAAAAATTGACAGCTTTTATTTGTAAATTGAACATGCCATAACAACATGATGAATTGTATGACTTGATTTGAAGAACTCCAAAACACTCTGGCGTGTTAGGAATATTTCATAAGACCTATATAGATATTACTTATCTGGAAAACATCTACCTTCCCAAAAATCACAAGGTAGTGAAACACTAAATTGCCCTTCAAACACATATTTTTAATCTCTAAGAGAAAAGGTATCACAACCAGTCCATGGTTAGCAAGCTGTGCACTAGTGGATGTAGCACTCAGTGAAGAGATATATTTCTTGACACTTTTTTTGCCAGGCGTAATCCTGTTATCCTGTTTTGAAGTTGACAAACCATTTGACACTTCGCCCTCAGTATCTGCTGGATAGTTACAGGTCATGGACAGATCATGTATTTCTTCCGAAGGGCTGCAATGTTGTAGATTGGATACCCACTCCTCAATACAAAAAGAACCCAAATATCTTTTAGTGATATTGTACATATTAAATCAGTGACTCATATGGAAGGTTATCCTGGTTCAATAAGCACTTAGTTCATCTTCAATATTTTAGGTTACTATTTGTTTTGATCTACAAAATTATAAAACTTAAATTCATTTAAACAGGGGAAGAGAGTGAACATACCATCAAAAGGTGTTCAATATGAGTTTTTTCAAATTCTTCTCGGCTCCCTAGAGAGATCTTGATTAGTTCATCAAGCGCGTCATTCTTCTTTACCAGAGTGCCTGACCTCTCTAAAGCCAGTTGCTCTATTACTAAACCATCTAATATATTCCCAAAATTACCTGTCATCCTCTGTAATATACCTTGCAAGTCCATCTTCTTTAAGACAGGAAAGTAATCACCCAGATTAGGCGTACCTATTTAAACCATACACTACAAGAAATCTGACCATTTACGACGGTTTTTTTGAACTGAAATCGTCGTAATTGAGCCAATTACGACGGAAAAAAATCGTCGTTTTTCATCGAGTAGTAAGTTCGTTTTTTCGTCACAAGATAAAATTGCGTCGTAAGTTGGTGAAAGTGGGCCCACAATAACAATTTAATAATAAATAAACTTACGACGAAAATATTTGTCGTATGTTGTTAACATCCGACGAAAAAAATCGTCGTATGTTGTTAACATCCGACGGAAAAAATCGCCAGTTTAAATATTTTGGGACCCACCTTTAATAAATTACTAAAACAATACAATGAACAATCGTCATAAATAACCCAGAATTTCCATCGTAAGTTTTATTCTCAAAAAGGCTATTCTGGTTCCACCCATTCAACTTTCAAATTAAATTCTAAATACAATTGAATCCCAATTCAACACAAAATTAAAATTTGAATTTTATAACAAGCAATTATGCACACAATTATACAAATCAAAAGTTGAAAATACCATAATTTACATAAATATTCTCATACCCACAAAACTTCTAGAATAATATTTAACCTTTCGATATGTAATACAAAAATGTAAATACCATTATACAACTGAGCAGTAGTTTCAGGTGCGGTACCAGCAACTTCACTATAATGCGCTTGTTGCACAGGCATGTTGTATGCTTGGGTCTGTCTAGCAGGCACATAGTACACTGGGTATTGCTGCTCAACTGCAGGATGGTGAGAATGTTGTGGTTGCTGGGAAGAATATACACGATAGTATGCTTGCATTGGCACTGCTCCCATGGGAAGATGTTGGACATACTGCGAACCAGCATGAATGAACTGAGGTTGCTGCAACTGTGGATGAAGTTGCGGATAATATTGAGTCGGCAACAAATACCCAGAGTCTTGATATTGTTGTTGCATATGCATTCTTGAATCAGTGATCTTCTGTTCAACAGGATTAGTAGTAACCCTACTTTGAACAGGTGCATATTGCACATTTGGGTCTTGATACATCATAGGCCTTTGGCGAGACAATGGGTTTGTTATGCTACTGTCACTACACAAATAAAAAACACAAAAGCTCAACTGATAGCAGTTCAAAGACAACTATAAATACAAACATAATGCAATGCGTTAAATCTCTTAAAAATTAACAACTTGAACCATCAACTTACAGTGGGCATTTGAGCAACCTGGCATAATCTAGCAATAACGACTACAATTAACCAGTTTCATAGCATATAGGCACATAATTAAAACATGTATTAATTAGGCACCGTGCACCGTAAACTAGCATATCGAACATTTAATTATGAATATTTTACCCTATACTGCACAAATTTCATTCCATTTTTATTCACTCGACCAAACTCAACTCTATTTAAACCCACTGTCTCCCTTCCTCACATCTCTCTCTCTCTCACCTTAATATATAGCATCTATCTATTTCTCTACTCAATCTATGAAGAAGTTATACCAATCAACTTCAAAACATTTTGCAAGGTTTAACTGTATAAGTCGGAAGATATTTTTATTGAACATTGATCACCTGAATCGAGTGATTGAAAAACCCGCTCATTAGCTGCTGGTGACACTTAGAAAGACATGGATACCCCTTTGCGTTCGTCAGAAAAGACTGTAAAATTAAGTACATGAGAGCAAGTATTAATAACTCAAAACCTTTGCAGAGGCGCAAAGTGTAAAGAGTGTCCATGATTTATACATTTGTATAAATGATGGCTGCTCTAACAGGCTCTCCGAACCAACGCCCAAGTGAATTTGCTGAAGGAAGTGAAGGCCTAATTAACAACAGATACACTTTATAAGATATATTTTAGAATAATATGTATCCTAGTTGCAAACTTTGTAACAGTTATTTACAAAACTTTACTCACGAGATATCAAGTGCAATTGATAACTGGCTATGATGCTCACGTAGAATACGAAAGGAATTCCATAATTCCCAAGAGTCAATCTGTTCTCTCTAAAAGAAAAAACAAGAGCACTTATAAAATGACAGTTAAATGGCATTCATCATATATATATACACAGAAAATTTTGAAAAAAATTTAGTAAGACGAAAATTACTCTCATCAAGGAAGACATACAATAGTAAGCTATTTTCCTGCTGAAGGCACCCAAACCTAACTCAAAAGATATCTTGAAAAGAGGACCATTTTGGTAATGTACAGCATATACATAATGCTCAAAAGACAAAAGGTATAACTCCCGGATGGTCAAACAGAATAGAAGTTAGAGGCCCTGTAACTGAGAGTGAGTAAGATGTGTTTATCAGTGTCACAACAACAAGTTTTTTCTAAAAGCTATTATGTCCAACCAAAACAAGCATTGGTAATTAATTAGACTCTTCATCATTAACACTAGACAAAAAATGAACTAGCACGCCATGCTTGCAACCACGCAACATTTATCAGTACGACTACACTTTCCGTAATCCTAAAATCTTAGATTCAATACAAACATCACATTATCCAATATCAAATTCAAATAATTATAAAACCTAATTATCAAATTGAACAAAATAAAAAAAGAGTAATAGGTATTAGTTTATAAAATAAATCAAAAACAACACCAAAACAAGATTATAGCCGTAAACACAGACCTCAATATTCATAATCTCTCCCAAAATCGAAGAACTTGTAATCGAATAGCTTCCTTGTTTCTCGAATCTAGGACCACTAATTGGACTCGGTGTATTTTCAAATTCATTTTCGTTTGCTTGAAATTGAAGAGAGTTGTGGTTGTGATTCGACACTGTTACTGATCAAACTGAGAATAGAACAAGATACATAAAGATAAGGATGGTGTGGCATTGAGAAGGAAGGTGAAGGAGTGCGGGAGGCCGAGATTGTGAGATTTAAAGTTTTGGGGAAGAGTAAGGTAGAGAGAAAATATGGTTATGATGATTAATGGGCTTATGGGCCGATCCGTTAAATAGCTGAGTTTTTTTCTATAATTTAGCTGATGTTTTGTTAATAAACGATATTTAACAAATTTAAATAAGATTTTTTTTGTCGTTAAATAAGAATGATAAATGTCTAATTAGAAGAAATATTAAGGTACAAAATGATAATTTACTATTTAACATTATATTTATGTTGAATAATACATTCGTTTAATTAAAAAATGCAAAGGTTTTATCGAAAGTAACGGGGTTCGTGATATAATTTTATTTGGTTTGACATTTTAACAATCAAGCATTAGTTTGACTAGTACGGCTAGCTAATATTTAATCCTGAATTAGTGTTACGACTATTTTAAAAATATTTTTCAACGATCTAACTGTATGGATGTCAATAGATATATATATTAGTGATATAACCAAAATTTCATATCAAACTAATTTTATTTGGTTTGACATTTTAACAGTCAAACATCAGTTTGACTAGTACAACTAACTAGTATTGAATCTTGAAATATTGTTTCGATTATTTTAAAAATATTTTCAACGATCCAACTGTATGATGTCAATAGATATATATTAGTTATATAACCAAAATTTTATATCATAATAATTTTATATGGTTTGACATTTTAACAGTCAAGCATCATTTTGACTAGTACAGCTAACTACTGTTGAATCTTGAATTAGTGTTTCGATTATTTTAAAAATATTTGTCAACGATCCAACCATATGGATGTGAATAGATATATATATTAGTGATGTAACCAAAATTTCATATCAAAATAGTTTTATTTGGTTTGTCATTTTAACAGTTAAACGTTAGTTTGACTAGTACAACTAACTAGTGTTTAATCCTAAATTGGTGTTTCAATTATTTTACTAATATTTTTCAACGATCCAACCGTATGGATGTAAATAGATATATATATTAGTGATATAACCAAAATTTCATATCAAAATAAATTTATTTGGTTTCACATTTTAACAGTCAAACATTAGTTTGACTAGTACAATTAACTAGTGTTTAGTTCTGAATTTGTGTTACTACTATTTTAAAAATATTTTTAAACGATCTAACCATATGGATGTCAATAGATATACATATTAGTGATATAACCAAAATTTCATATCAAAATAATTTTATATGATTTGTCATTTTAACAGTCAAGTATTAGTTTGACTAGTACGGCTAGCTAATGTTTAATCCTGAATTGGTGTTTTGATTATTTTAAAAATATTTTCAAACGATCCAACAGTATGGATTTTAATAGATATATATATTAGTGATATAACCAAAATTTCATATCAAGATAATTTTATTTGGTTTGACATTTTAACATTCAAGCATCAGTTTGACTAGTACACCTAACTAATGTTTACTTCTGAATTTGTGTTTCGATTATTTTAAAAATATTTTTCAACGATCCAACCGTATGGATGTAAATAGATATATAAATTAGTGATATAACCAAAATTTCATATCAAAATAATTTTATTTGGTTTGACATTTTAACTGTCAAAGATCAGTTTGACTAGTACATATAAGTAGTGTTTATTCCTGAATTGATGTTTCGATTATTTTAAAAATATTTTTCAACGATCCAACCGTAGGGATGTCAAAACATATATATATTAGTGATATAACCAAATTTTCGTATCAAAATAATTTTATTTGGTTTGTCATTTTAACAGCCAATCATCAGTTTGACTAGTACAACTAATAGTGTTTACTTTTGCATTGATGTTTCGATTATTTAAAAAATATTTTTGAATGATCCAACCATTTTAACAGTCAAACATCAGTTTGACTAGTACTGTTAACTAGTGTTTAATCCTGAGTTGATGTTTCGATTATTTTAAAAATATTTTTGAACGATCCAACCGTATGTATATATATATATATGAGTGATATAACCAAAATTTCATATCAAAATAATTTTAGTTGGTTTGCCATTTTAACAGTCAAGCATTAGTTTGACCAGTACAGTTAACTAGTATTTAATTCTAAATCGGTGTTTCGATTATTTTAAAAATATTTTTGAACGATACAACTATATGGATTTCAATTGATATATATTAGTGATATTACAAAAATTAATTGTCAAAATAATTTTATCTGATTTGCCAATTTACCAGTGAAGCATCAGTTGGACTAGTACTGTTAACTAGTGTTTATTCCTAGATTGGTGTTACGATTATTTTAAAAATATTTTTGAACGATCCAACCATATGGATGATTATATATCTATATATATATTAGTGATATAATCAATGTTTTATATTAAATTATTTTATCAAAATATTTATTTTTTTACAGAAATTCTTGAAATGTCGCCCAAACAAATAAATGTTGACATTAATATGGTTGGATCATGAAATAATATTTATTAAAAATTGAAATTATAAAAAATCATGTGCTAATTTACGACAGAACCCGTCATAAATTATTATCTGCAAAAAAATTGAGAAAAGTCAAATTTACCGCCAAAATTTTGGGGAAAAAGTTAAATTTCCCTCTTTAATAACTTACGACGAATTTTAATTTCCGTCGTAAATTGGATGTTCAATATTTTTCCCGCCAAAAATTTGGGGAAAAAGTTAAATTTCCCTCTTTGATAACTTACGACGAATTTTACTTTCCGTCGTAAATTTGACGATCCGATTTTTTCCATCGCACATATTTCGTTGTAAATTTTGATTATATATTTTTTTTTCAATTTCAAGTTAAAATTTTAATAAAAATTATTAACTTACGACGAAATGTTTAAATCGTCGCAACTTCAAATAATTTTTATTTTTGTTTAATCGTGCCTTGCATAATTTCATTAATAAAATACTAAACTTACGACGGTTTTGTGTTTCATCATAAATAATTACGACGTTTTACTTTTTTCCGTCGTAAGTTGGGCGCACTTTTTTTTCCGTCGTAAGTTGGCCGTCGTAATTGGCCTATTTTGTTGTAGTGATAATATTCCATATCAAGTTAGCAACACCAATCAATATTACCAAGTTACAAAATGAGCAACCTTTATATCTTTTTTGAAGGCAGGAGCAGGAGAGGAACTCCTTTTTATTTGTCATATTTCGTGTAGCTGCATTAAGATCATAAATTAATCACAACAAGACCAACATAAAGATAATATATAACTAGCATATCCAGAAAATTTAATATTATTAAATAGTTATCTAATTAGCAAAAGTAGATAGGGCAGCAAAAGTACGTGTTTGGTGGAATAATGAAACATCAATTTGCTAGCCCCGTAAGTGAAAAAAAGAGCAAATTTCTAATGGATGGAAAAAAAGATAAAATTGTTATAGGGAATTCTTTTAATCTGACAATATTCGACAACAGAGTTATCATAGAAATAATTAGATAATGTTCCCATCATGTTTAATGATATAATAAAAGAATTCAGTTTTACTAGCTGAAGAATTATGAAGTTGAGCATGTTTGTATATATGCAAGTACTAAAAAGAAAGCAGTTTTGAGGAAATTGTAATCAAACAAGTAAAGAACAAGAACATGGGATTATAATAACAGAACATAATACCTGATTATAAAACATGTGTTTATGTATAACCCTCAACGTGTTCCTCCATCGCAGGTCATCGAAAATCTTTAGTTGCAAAATACTGCGGTCATCCTCTACGCTATCTTTTCCCTTGTAAACTACAAAATCTGGTCATTTTTAAATTTACATGGATAAGGCAAAATATACACTTTTCAAACAATAAGAAAACCAAATATACCACCTAAATTTTAAACGAGACTACTACCAATCTTAACAAACTAGTATAAACATAAGCAATTATCATAAAATCCCTAAAATCTGCACTACAAATGCATTATAATTATCTCAATTCAACAACACCAAAATTCTCGAGATAACATAATAAAAAAAACGCAAAACTAATAACTAACAACACTAAATATCATGAAACTAAGTCAAATTGGGTTGATATTTTTAACAAGAAACGTGTAACATAAAAATATATGTTTACAGAGAGAGATTGCGAGAGAGAGAATATATAGAAAAAAGGGAGTACCTTGATGTAGAAGTGCAAGCTAAGTGCAAGCTGTGAAATTGAATTAGACCTCAAAGCAAAACAAATTAACACTGGAACAAAGAGATAAAACAAATTAAAAGGAGAATTGTGTAAAAAAACCAAAAACCCCCAAATCAAATATAAAAACCTTAATTTGTTTTGAAGCTCGAATCAGTTCAAGCAGCTTCCAAATCCTGTGAAAGTTTATGTGAAAGTTTATCTATGAATTGAATGAAACCAGTTTTAATTTACACTTAAATCTGAGAGAAATGTAGAATATTGCAGAAATGACTGAGAGAGAACCAGGCGAGAGAGTGTGTGTATTTTGACTTTTCCAAAAATTTAACCCGCTTATCCAAATTTTTGCCCTTTTGTTCAAATTTTGGCCCAAATAACTTTCCTGCCGCTCTGATTCACTATTTTGCATTTTATTTTATTCTTTAAATAAATTTTTTTATTATAAATTGTAACCAAATTCTTTATTATTTAAATATCACTTACTACAATTTATAAATTCAAGTAATAATTTTAAATTTTTTAAAATATAATTAATTTTTTATTCAAATAATAAAATTAATTATAACGTATAGTTTTTAAAGATAAAATATAAATATTAAAACATGTTAAAAACATAATATTACCTTAATATTTAAAACAAGAAGAATTATTCACTTATTTGATTAAAGTTAAATTTTTTAATTTCTATTTAAATATAATACAAAGTTAATTAATTTTAATTCAAATATTATATGTATGTGTATATATTTAGTTATTTTGTAAAACGATAATATTTTATTCGTTAATACCCTATGGTAACACAAGTTCACAGATGTTGGGGTGTGTAACACTTTCTTTCTATAGAAACATATTCCTAAGGCTATGGTAACATCAAATGTGTGCGATGTTACGGTAGACAAAGATGAGCATAGCTAATGTAACATAAGTTTATAACACTTATGATCAAACTATTGCGATAGGTCATCTATGGCGTAGTGATTTACTGCTAAAAGTGCTTTAGAATTAATTCATATGGACCTTTGTGGACCTATATCTACTTAAACTCCAGCTGCAAATCGATATTTTATGCTACTAGTTGATGATTTTAGTCGTATGATGTGGGTATACATGCTAAAAACAAAAGATGAGGCTTTGAGTTATTTTAAAAGGTTCAAGTCACTAGTTGAAAATGGTCCAAGACAGCGTATTCAGGTACTGAGAACAGATCGTGGAGGGGAATTTTGTTCTAAGGAGTTCCAAACATATTGTGAAGAATAAGGTATCTTGAGACACTTTACAGCACCCTACACACCCCAATAAAATGGTGTAGTAGAGCGCCGTAATCACACAGTGGCAACCATGGCCAGAAGTATGTTAAAAGAACGACAAGTGCCTTCAAAATACTGGGGGGAGGCAGTACGACATTCGGTCTATGTACTCAACAAACTTCCCACACGGTCACTGTCAACTATCACTCCACATGAGGCTTGGTATGGTAGAAAACCAAGTGTTGAATACTTGAAAGTTTTTGGCTATACAGCCTATATAAAGGTGCCTGCCGTACATACAAAAAAACTCGATGATCGGAGCAAATTGGTCGTGTACTTTAGAAGAGAACTGGGCACTAAAGCGTTCAGACTTTTTGATCCCAGTACAGGAATTGTACATGTCAGCCGGGACGTAGTCTTCAATGAAGATAAAGCATGGGAATGGCAGCAAGAACAGGTTCCTGATGTATATGGAAATGAGCATTTTACCTTGGAGGATTATGCACTAGATTCACTTGATAATCATGAATCAGTCACGCCAGAGCATACAACCTCTTCTCAGTCTATCAACAGTACATCATCGCCAACCTCTCAGTCATCGATGATAACTCCTCTAATATTTACATCCAACTGTGATCAAATTAACACTACTAGTTCTGCCAACTCGAGTTTGACGATTCGAGTACCTCCAACGATAATAGTACACCACCCAAAAGGTTTCGTTCTCTCAATGACATCTATGAGCATACAACAGCAATCGAGCTGGAAGAAGAACTCCTTCTAATGGGTATTGATGAGCTAATTTGTTTTGAACAGGCCACAAAGGATGATGTTTGGAAGAATGCCATGGACAAAGAGATCGACTCTATAGAAAGAAATAACACTTGGGAACTCACAACGCTGCCTAAGGGACACAAACCCATCGATCTTAAATGGATTTTTAAGCTTAAAAGGGATCAACACGGTAAAGTCACAAAACATAAGGCTCGTCTCATGGCTAAAGGTTATGTGCAACGTCATTGGGTAGACTATGAAGAAGTCTTTGCTCATATGACACGTTTGGAAACTGTACGTTTGATTCTCGCACTAGCAGCGAAGAATGATTGGGAAGTCCATCATCTAGACGTCAAATCAGCTTTCCTTAATGGTGTTATACACGAAGAGGTTTATGTGTCTCAACCAAAAGGATATGTGCAGAAAGGTCAGGAACATAAGGTGTATACATTACTCAAAGGTTTATACGGTTTACGTCAAGCCCTACGGGCTTGGTATGCTCGTTGAAGTTGGGATTTGTTAAGTGCCTGTACGAACATGCTGTTTACACTAAGCGTGATAGCACTGATTCCTTGATTGTTGGGGTGTACGTCGATGATCTGATTATCACCGGTACAAGCTTGTCACACATTGTCAAATTCAAGGGGGAGATGAGTGCTGAATTTGACATGTCTGACCTTGGGAAATTAACTTACTATCTGGGTTTGGAAGTCACTCAAGGCAACTATAGTATCATGATTAGACAATCAGCTTATGCCCAGAAGGTACTCGAGAAGGCTGGAATGCGAGAATGTCATGCTGTAAAGTATCCTATAGAATACAAACTGCAGCTTCATGCGGACAGTACATGTGAACCTGTAAACTCTACATATTACAAGAGCTTGGTAGGAGGTGTACGCTACTTAGTACACACACGACCAAATATCGCCTATGCGGTAGGAATGGTTAGTCGATACATGGAAAGGCCTACAAACCTTCACTTAGCTGCAGTCAAACATATTTGTCGATACGTTAAAGGAACATTACATTATGGATTGGTGTACTCAAGGGGACGTGGAAACTACATCCTGTCTGGTTTTTCTGATAGTGATCTAGCTGGCAGCATGGATGATCAGAAAAGCACAGGAGGAATGGCTTTTTATCTTGATGAAAATCTGATAACTTGGGTCTCTCAAAAACAGCATTGTGTCGCTCTTTCAAGCTATGAAGCAGATTTTATGGCAGCTACGACCGCTGCGTATCAAGCAATCTGGCTCCAACGAGTTCTCAGCCAAGTCATGGATATTAAATGTGGGCCAGTCACACTGTATATTGATAACCGTTCTGCAGGTGATCTAGCTAAAAATCCAATGTTTCATGGAAGAAGTAAACATATTGATTTGCGATATCACTTTATACGTGATTGTGTCGAGCAAGGTTTGATCGTGATCAAGCATGTTAGTACAGGCGAGCAGCGAGCAGACTTATTGACTAAAGCATTGGCAGCTACAAAATTTGAGAAGATGAGAGTGTTGCTTGGAGTTCAGGAACTTGGAAATGTTTAGATTAAGGGGGAGTATGTTAGAAATAATATTAATCTAAACATGTTTTATTCAGTTATTTATTTTATTTTGAATAAACCAACGTGGTGTTATAAACGTTGGACTGCAGACTTAGTCTGGGGTAGTGGCATCTATTCAGGAAACTGGAATTAGTCATGTCTTCCTGGTTTTTAGGAGTTTAGTAGGCATTAGGTTATTAAGTATCTGTTTTGCATAAGTTGTAATCAATAAGTTATACGCTTTCCATATCAAAGTAATATAGCTAGTTCTGTTTTCTCTTTTTTACTTTAACATATTTTACACCCGAGACCATTAAAAAACCTCCTAGCGCGACCCTCTTGTCATAATTGTATTTTATTTGTTTTTATATGTGAATTATGTTGAAAAGTAAGGATGAATGAAAAAAATTATAGATAAAATATAGCGTATTACAATATTACATTATTGAATTTGGTCCGAAATTTCTTTTCAAAAGTAAACAAGTCCTTAATCATTTACTTTTAAGCAAAAAAACTGATTTGATTTAACCTTAAAACTTTTGCATGACTTAATTAATTGCATAGAAAATAATCCTTAATCATTTACTTTTGAGTTAATTTTCAGGCCATTTCTGAGGATTTAGGCCTAATGATGAGCCTGAATTTATTCACTTCTTTCGATATTCATATACATTTTAAATATTTATCTTTCGTTGTAATGCAATGACGATATAAATATATAAATTTTTTGGCAAAGTCTATTTTTGTATATTAAATTTTATTATTAAAACCTTTAGTCAAAAAATATATTCAAAAAATATTATATAACTATACTTACCATCCATCTAAACATACATGTCCAAAATCAAAACTGACAACTATTGTTATCTTGGTTGTCATATCTGAATACATTGGGCGCCTTTCTTTCCAAAACTATTTATCATCACCGGTCAATTGTATTTATTTATTTTGATTAGAGAATTATGTAAAACAAATTAAATAATAAAAAAATGATAGTTTAATCCTAGTTTATTTTAATAGTATTATACTGAATTTGGTACGAATAAATTGCATCAAAGTAAATAACTACGCAGTAGTGTTTCTTTTGTTTAAAAAATTTAGCTTTTGATACTTTGTTTTAAAAAGAGTAATTCGATTTGGCCTCTAAACATTTTTTGTGATTAAACATAATTTAATTTTGTGCTTTATGGTTTTAGTGCTTAATTTCTCCTCAATTTCAAGTGTGTTGGCCTAATTTTGAAATTAACTTTGTGCACTTCACCCTGTTTCTACATACTTTCAAAGTAGTTTTGTTTGGTTGTATCACATTAAAAGCATCTAGGCCACTTGCTTCAAAATTTACTAAAATATACATATTTGGTCACCAGTGAGCCTGGTTTATGGAGTGTTTTACCGACTTTAAGAGCTTAATAAAGGCATCCCTTCAACCCCACCCATGAAGAATTTTTGGTGACTATTTTAATGTGCTATAGACTTCGATCCTAGATACGTGTATCCATATAATTTCAAATAATTTTGAGGTTCTTGAGCTTTTTCAAGGTCAAGGGTCGTAAATTAGTTATTTTTTTAAATATTATTTTTTAAATTTTCTATTGTATTTCTTATTGTTAGATCTATCCAATTGTACCCTTATATGTAAGTTTACCTACTTCTGTCTCGAAGATACACTTATTCATAATTTTTTTGTGTAGTAAATATTGAGATATTTCCGGTTATTTTTTTCATGAAGATATTTGAATATCCCTAGTCCTTGAACTAAAAGTTGTGATTATGACTTATTTAGACTATTATGACTTATTTAGACTAGTAACCGGAGACCAGTAAATCTATATTTTAGTTAAAAACAAAAAGCCTATATCTTATTTTTACCTTAAGTGGTTTGAACTTGATATTAAAGAATAAAAATAAATTTTTTTGGTTTTGGTTGAGCTAATTCTTCACTTATTTTTGAGTTTTTTTAAAAGGACTAAAGGAAATTAGACTACTCAAACTCATATTAACGTTAGGGCTAAACTCAACCTACTAAAGCTATATTCAGCTAAGCTATATTCGGCTAAGCTATATTCGGCTAAGCATGCTGCAACTTCAACTAGTTAACTACCCAATTTTTTATCTCAGTTACTAAATGCACTTTGTCTCTTTTAGTTTTTTGGAACCTAGTACTTTACTTAATTTGAGCTTAACTTCCAAATTAGAGCATAAAAAAAGAAGACTATTTGAACACATGTTAAAAACAACTTATTAGATGTATTCAACCATGGTTTTCTCCGAATATACTACTAGTTACATTCTTTAACTTACTTGTTGTAAGGTCCGAAAACATCGTAGAATGGGGTAGAATACGATACTCATTTAATTGAAATCTTTTGTGAATTATAACTTTATACAACTCCAAATAAATATAAACTAAATGAAACAAATTCTCGAGGAATATATTATTTTAATAATATAATCCATGATGATTATACTCTTTAACACAAAGGTTGAATACAAAAAAATTCTAAAACTAAATAATAATAAAATTGAGCAATAACAACATAACTTTAGTGGCGCTCTCATGCATTTTAATGAAGCTCGCACATGTTCGTGTTTTTGTTGTGAAAAATTTAAACAAATACTTAAGTTATCTATTTTTCCTTTAAATTAAGGCTTTTGATAGATGAACTACGGTTCTAATTATAATTTTTGTAAAACAATTATCTTCTCTGATGACACGGCTTGGAATACATGCTCTTGTAGAGTGATCACACAGAGTCAAGTGTACATGTGTAGGGAGTACCTTGGATGGGCTTACATGGATTCATGCCTAACCTTTTTCCAATCTATATCTCCATTTGCTCATGTATTCTATCCCATAAATAAAAGTCTATTTCGCTCTGAGAATTAGATTAATAATAAATAAAGAATGAAAAAAAAATTAAGTTTAAACACATCGAATTACAATAGTTTTCAACATATCCAAAAGTAAAAGGTTTGTCACACTGTTTTCTTTATTTTAAAATTTCAATATTGTTTGATTGATCACAAAAAGTTTTATTCGATTTGACAACCTCGCCATTTTCTTGATTTAACTAATCACGAAGGATTAATCCTTAATGATATTTTTTACTTTTTAAGATTTTTAAACTTATTTTTTGTGCAATTTCGATGTTTAGGCATATTTTCAAGGCAAATTTTGTGTATTGACAAGATATTTTGAAGATATTAATTCCTTCAATGCATTTTAATCTCCAAATGAAGTCAAGTGCCTAATTGCTACCCGACGGACGAACTAACAATGAATTGGACGAATGATCAACAACCCGACGGATGATCAATATCTCGACGGATGATCATGAATTCGACGGATAAAGAATTCAAATATCTGTGATAGTGACAACACAGTCACATGCGTCGAGTGGATGCAAACGGAATGTGGTAGCCTATTCAACTGGGTTTTCGAGTACAAAGAAGCATTGTCATTTCCATGCTATTATGAAGATATTCAAAGATGCTGGAATAGAGTAATGAAGTAGCACTGTAATAGACTAGATAGTTTTTGTTTTATTATCCTATCTCATTACTTTGTAATCTTGGTGATATATATAAACCAAGAAGTAGCAACTAAGGAACAATCAAATCTGAGAAATAAGCAGAGAAACATTTGTAAGCAGAATCCTTAGCATTTCTCTGTATTCTTAGTTGTTCAAGTGTTGTAAGCAGCTGTGAGCATTTTGCACACAGAGTTCTCTCGACATCTAATATATATCTCTGGTGGAATCATTCAAATCCACCAGAAAATTTTTAAAGACTTTTGTTTTTAATTACTTGTGTTTTGATTCATTTAAGTAACTATTTCGCATTATGCTAATCAATTCACACTTATATATATATTCGAGCGAGAACATTTTTATCTCAAGAAAAAGTTTCAAGAATTCCATTCAACCCCCCTTTTGTAATTCTTGTTATATTGTTAAGGGACTAATAATTGGTATCAAAGCAAGCTCTTAACTTACAAAGAGTTTAAAGATCAAAACAATACAGCAAGATGAACAAGAAGGATGTTGGAGTCAAGATCCCTTTTCTGGATAAAGATAATTTCCACCATTGGAAGGTAAAGATGCATCTTCATTTGCTTTCTCAAGATGAGGCCTATGTTGACTGCATAGAAAGAGGCCCTCATGTTCCAATGAGAGCTGCAACAGGAAACGAGCCATCAGTCCCCAAGCCAAGGAATGAATGGTCTGATCCTGACATTGAACAAGTCAGGCTGGATAAAAAGGCCATGAATATCCTGTTTAATGGAGTTGATGGAGATATGTTTGACAACATTGTCAACTACAAAACTGCCAAGGATATTTGGGATACAATACAGATAATCTATGATGGCACTTAGCAAGTTAGAGAAAACAAGATGCAGCTCCTGATTCAGCAATATGAGCATTTTCATAATGAAGAGAGTGAGTCTGTCACTGACATTTTTAGTAGGTTTCAAAAACTACTAAATGCTCTAAAGTTGCATGGAATGGTCTATCAGACAAAAGACTCCAATATGAAATTCCTTAGATCTCTTCCAAAGGAATGGAAACCAATGACAGTCTCATTAAGAAACTCAAAAGATTATAAGGAGTTTACTTTGGAGATACTGTATGGCGTCCTGAAAACTTATGAGCTTGAAATAGAGCAAGATGAGAGGATGGAGAGAGGAAAGAAGAAAGGAGGATCCATTGCCCTAGTTGCTGAGTTGGAAAAAGAGAAGGAAGTGAAGATGGAAGTTGTTGAGTCAACTTCAAGGGTCTGCGAAAGCAAGGGCAAGGGGCTTGCAGCTGAAAATGAAGATTCTTCGAGCCAAGATGACATGGAGGACATTGATGAACACCTAACATTTCTTTCCAGGAGATTTGCCAAGCTGAAGTTCAAGAAGAACTTTGGAGCAGCCAAGACAAATAGAAACATGGTGGATAAATCAAAATTCAAATGTTTCAAATGTGGCTTGGCAGGGCATTTTACCAGTGAGTGTAGGAAGTCAGATTCCAGTAAGAAAAAGTTTGAGCATGTGGATTATAAGCAAAAATACTTTGAACTGCTCAAACAAAAGGAAAGGGCTTTCATAACACAAGAAAATGACTGGGCAGCAGATGGTCTCGATGAAGATGAAGATGTCAGCTATGTTAATCTAGCCCTAATGACCAAGTCTGATGAGACAGAAACAAGTTTTCAAGTAATCAGGTAATTACTACAAACCTTGCACATTTATTTAAAGTTGAGTATAATGATGCCATAAATGACATGTCTACAAAGTTATATCATTTGCGTGTTACACTTAAGTCTCTTACTAAAGAAAATGATAAAATCAAATAAAACAATTTGTTTTTGAGTGAGAGAAATAATGTGCTTGAGTCTCAGTTCATTGATTTTGAAAAGTTAAGAATTGAGTTTAAAATTGCCATGGAGGAATTAACTGAGTCCTTGAAGAAAGAAGAAATTTTAAAGAAGAAACTCGAGCGTGAACAAGAGGTGATTAAGGCATGGAAAACATCCAGGGATGTCTATGCTCAAATCACCAAAGTTCAAGGAATTGAGTCCTTCTGTGATGCAGCCTAGAAAAAGAACAAAGAGAAACTAGAACAAAATTTGGTAGATGAAGTACTAACAGATGTAGACTCGACGGATGATGAGGATCATTCGTCGGATAACAAAACGGGTTATCCATCGAATGATGAAAATCCTCATCCGTCGGTTGTGACAAAGCCTATCAGTAAAGCCAAACTTCTTAAGCTGAATGAGAAGTATGGGTCTGTTTCCAAGAACTTTATTTCAGGAGAATCGAGTGAAGTTAAGAAAGGGAAAAAGGGTAATGTTGGTCACTTGACTGCCATACAGTTAAGTGACAGAGTTGAAAAGATTGAGGTAAAAACAGAGACTAAAAAGAAAAACAATAGAAATGGTAAAGTAGGGATTAATAAACACAATAACTACACACCTGATAAATATGCTCCTATAAAAATCTGTGTCAAGTGTGGTAGTGTAAATCATTTGTCTGTTAATTGCAAATCTGTAATGCCTACTTCCATGTCTGTGCCACCTCAATTTCCTAACATGAATGCCATGCCTCCCATGCCTATGAATGCTATGTCTACACATAATATTAATGCACAGTTTGCTAACATGCCATTTGCACCTAATCCTTATTATGCTGCATTTAGTATGGCACAAATGCCATTTAGCATGCCATACTGGAATAACATGTTTACTAATAGCATGCCATTCCCTGTTGATTATAATATGCATGATAATTCTATTGCAATGAATGGTTTCAAAGGCCCAACTCAAATGACCAAGGATGAATCTGATATCCCCAAGTCAAATGAGATAAAGCCCAAGAAATAGAAAAAGAAAGCTAACAAGGCAGGACCCAAGGAAACTTGGGTACCAAAATCAACTTGATTTGATTTTGATGTGTGCAAGGGAAATAGAAAGAATCTTTGGTACTTGGATAGTGGTTGTTCAAGACACATGACTGGTGATTCTACCCTGCTCACAGAGTTTAAGGAGAGAGCTGGCCCAAGTATTACTTTTGGAGATGACAGAAAGGGTTATACTGTGGGATATGGCTTGATTTCAGAGGACAATGTCATCATTGAGGAGGTTGCCTTAGTGGATGGTCTCAAACAGAATTTGTTGAGTATCAGCAGCTTTGTGATAAAGGCAACTCAGTAAGCTTCAACTCAGAAGCCTGTGTTGTAACCAATAAAAGAGGCAACAAAGTGGTTCTCACTGTTGTGAGAAAAGGAAATGTGTACCTAGCTGATTTTAACTCATCTAATGCACAATCTGTTACTTGTCTTCTCAGTAAAGCAAGTCAGAATGAAAGTTGGCTATGGCACAAGAAGCTATCCCACTTAAACTTGAAGACCATGAATGGGCTAGTAAAGAAAGAACTAGTTAGAGGTATTCCTCTAGTGGAGTTTTCTAAGGATGGACTGTGTGATGCCTGCCAAAAAGGGAAGCAGATTAAAGCATCATTCAGGAAGAAACTTGATTCAATAATTGAAAAACCTTTGCAACTGCTACACGTGGATTTGTTTGGACCAGTCAATGTGTTGTCTATCTCAAGAAAAAGATTTTGCCTAGTAATTGTAGATGATTTCTCAAAGTTCTCTTGGACATATTTCCTAAAGTCTAAAGATGAGGCTAGTGACATCATCATCAATCACATAAGGCAAGTCAATAATCATCCTGATTTCAAGGTTAGAAAAATCAGGAGTGACAATGGAACTGAGTTCAAGAATTTTGTCATGAGAGCATTTTGTGAGGAAAATGGAATTTTGCATGAATTTTCAGCAGCAAGAACTCCACAACAGAATGGAGTAGTGGAAAGGAAGAACATATCACTTATTGAAGCTGCAAGAAAAATGCTTGAAGAATCTAAACTGCCAACATATTTCTGGGCTGAAGCTGTTAATACTGCATGCTACACTCAGAATAGTTCTCTGGTTAATTAAGCAAGATGCATGACTCCATATCAATTGTTCAAGAATAAGAAGCCAACACTAAATTTTATTCATGTCTTTGGGTGCAAGTGCTATATTCTGAGAAATCAAACTGATCAAAATGGGAAGTTTGATGCTAAAGCAGATGATGGAATTTTTGTTGGATATTCTATTGGTAAAGCATATAGAGTCTACAATCTAAGAACTAACATTGTTGTGGAATCAATACATGTTGTGTTTGATGATAAAAAGATTGAAGGACTGTAAGATGGAGATTACCATGAGAGCCTCAAATTTGATAATGCGGAGATGGTTAGTGATGACAGTGATGATGAAAGTTATCAAGAGACAGTATCTAAGGATAATGCAGAAAAGTCTACTTCAAATGAAGCACAAAACTCAACACCTGTCGAGTTACATAATGCTTCATCCGTCGGGAGGCAATCTGCGTTATCCGTCGATACTCAAAACTCACCATCCGTCGGGTTATCAAGAGAAGCTGGAAATCAATATAGATCACCTGTAGAAAGTTCCCCTTTCTCAAATCAAAGATCCACAAACTCAGGGGGAGTTTTTTATAATCAAAACAGAATCGCACATCAAGACAACAATGAGGCCACTTCATCTAGAGCTAATCTACCTCAACAAGGAAAATGGACAAAAGATCACCCCTTTGAGCTTATTATTGGTGATGTTTCTTCTAGAGTTCAAACAAGGAGAGCAACTCAAGAAGAATGTCTATACGGTAGCTTTCTTTCCAAGGAAGAGCCAAAGAAGGTAGAAGAAGCTTTGTTGGACCCTGATTGGATTTTAGCTATGCAGGAGGAGCTAAACCAATTTGAAAGGAATAAAGTATGGAAGCTGGTGCCCAAGCCTAAATGAAATAATCCAATAGACACCAAATGGGTATTCGGAAACAAGATGAATGAAAATGGTATAGTAGTCAGGAACAAAGCTAGATTGGTTGCTAAGGGCTATTGTCAACAAGAGGGAATAGATTTTGATGAAATATTTGCTCCTGTTGCAAGACTTGAAGCCATCAGAATTTTCTTAGCCTATGCAGCCCATGCCAATTTCAAGGTCTATCAAATGGATGTCAAAAGTGCCTTTCTGAATAGAGATTTGGAGGAGGAAGTCTATGTCAGTCAACCTCCTGGTTTTGAAGATCCAAAATTTTCCAGAACATGTCTATTATCTTTTGAAAGCACTTTATGGACTGAAGCAAGCACCTAGAGCCTGGTATGACACTTTATCAAAGTTTCTTTTGGAAAATCACTTCACCAGAGGTACTGTAGATAAAACTTTATTTTTCAGAAATGTTAATGGTTCAAGTATTCTTGTTTAAATTTATGTAGATGATATTATTTTTTGCTCTACAGATGAGAAACTTTGCAAAAAGTTTGCCAAATTGATGCAAAGTAAGTATGAAATGAGTATAATGGAAGAATTGACTTACTTTCTTGGTTTACAAGTTAAGCAAGTCAGTGATGGAATATCCATTAGTCAAACTAAATACATTTTTGATCTTTTAAAGAAGTTTGATCTAATGGATTACACATCTGCAAAAACTCCCATGGCCACTACAACTACGCTTGAATTAAACACTACTAAAAAGTCTGTGGATATTTCCAGTTATAGGGGCATGGTTGACTCACTTTTGTACTTAACAGCTAGTAGGCCAGATATAATGTTTGCTACATGTTTATGTGCTAGATTTCAGGCTGATCCTAGAGAATCTCACATAAAGCTATTAAGAGAATTTTCAGATAACTCAAAGGAACACTAAAACTTAGCATTTGGTACCCTAGAGATTCAGATGCAGGTTATGCAGTTTGTAGAATTGATAGAAAAAGTACAACAGGAACCTGTCAATTTCACTACACCATAAAATGCCTACTGTAACACCAAAAAAACGTTGCATTAGGGGGTAAATATGTTGCTCTTGCCCCATTTTTAAGCTAAGGTAACATTTTCTTAAAGATAGGTTTTTCCATGTTGCCTTAGGCGTCTAAGGTAACATCTTTGGTGCCTAAGGCAACATCGTATTTTAACTTGTTTATCTGTTGCCTTAGCTTGCTTATGCAACATAATGAAAGATCAGTTGTAACTTGTTTTTTTGTTACCTTAGAGTTTTGAAATGTTTTTAAAAATGGGCCCCACAGTGGGACCCACTAGTTGACATGGCAAGTGTAGGGCCCATAGTGCTGAGTTGTCTTGATGACGTGGCAAGTGGACCCATAGAACCTAATGTATCACTTGGAAAAGCTGTTGTAACATTATAACTAGTCTAATAAAATGTTTTAAACATAATATGGTAACAGTTTACGAGGCTATTGTAATACTTTAGCACAAACAAATTGAAATGCTTATTATGTAAACTGAAAAATCCCAATTATACAATTTCATAACTATAAAATAATGCATCCAACCCAAAGATTAAACATCCAAATATACAACCAAATTAAACGTCCAAGCTAACTATAAACTAGTTCACATTTTTCACTTAACAACAGCCCAAGATTATAAATTTTAAAAAATACTACTAGACCCTAATGCTTAAATTTGCTTCACTTTCTCCTCGACTCCACACGGGTGTTTCCCTTTTTATACACGTGAAGCTTTCTCTTGTAAGTCTTCTTTGTTCCCTGAAATATTAACTAAGTTATTTGCATGAAAGAAATCAAAACTGCAAATCTTGAATACCATATCAAAAGGCCTGTAGAAAATACTTATTAAAAAATTATTCTTAGATCATTGTTATTTGAATATTTGTACTGCTATAAAATAGCATCCTAAATTGAGAATTATATGCAAGAACATAATTGATTTACAGTTTTTTGAAATGACGTTGTTAGTCAATAAAATACCTATATTTTAATTGGAAGCCACAAAGATGCAGAACTGTATTAAGAAAAATTATATAGGAACAAAACAATTGTCCTTATCCCCAAGTAAATATGTTTAAAAAAATGTAGGTAAGCTAATTAACAGAGCTAGAGCTGTTTATCAAGTGCTTGTTATCAGCTCGCTTAACTCTCACATGAGCAGTAATGCTTAGTGTTAATTATACGAGATATGATCCTGGCAAGTCCAATTACTAACACCGTGAGGTTTTAGGAGAACTAGTAACTTAAAACATTGTAAGAACTCCCATTAAAACCTTGAATTAATACACTTGAACTTGTTTTATTCTAGTTTCACATTGTTTTATTCTAGTTTCAGAGGAAGTCATAAACATACCTACTTAGTATGTACCTGAACAAGCCACAACTAAAGCATTGTACTGTTTACCACGAAATCGATACAAGAAAATTATCATAAAATGTTCTATCATACCTCCTCGAAATGGGTTAGTTCGAAATACTTCTTTCCAATTTCAGTCCACCTTACTCTGTCAAACCCTTTACTACCATCTATCTCCACAAACCTAAAGAAAGATGACAGAAAAAAGGTAGGTAATTGGGAATGTGAAAATGTAAATAAGCAAAACTCCAAAATACAAACAAACGACTTCATTAATAATAGCATATTTATACCTATAATATGATAGTTTGTACATGAGACAAATGGTAAAAAAGCATCTCTCAACATACAAATTTAGCATTCATGATAGTAGTCTGACAGAGGCAGCTATAAAAGTAACGGAATAGGAAGGTCATCATGAAGTTAGAAAAAGCATTCAACCAAATTCAATATGTAAATGTAACATTGTGGTAAAGCAACTACCAGACTGTACACGCCAATTATCCACAAAGACCAGGACATTTAGACGGAAATAAAATCTGCACAGAGAAAGAAATCCACCCACAAAAATACCACCCACCCCTGAATGAAATAAATGATCCCAAAAACAAAAAATCCAGAATTGTACCCCCCTTCCCCTTCGAAAACACAGAGATGCAACCCCTCACCCTAAACCCAACTCCTAATACTCAATCCAGACAAGTACAATACTGGATTAACAGCACAAAAAAATCATCAGAGCAAAACCACAAACCCATAACATATAATAGACCCACCCGAGAGAACACCAATAAAACACCCCCTACTCCAGCCAATAAATAACACAACTTACTAGACAGTCCTGGTTTCTTACGAGTTGGTTTCTATGTTAACATTCATGTATATTAAGAAAAACAATAATAATAACACTTACTAGACAGTGCTTACCGTGTCAAACAACTCTAAGATCCAGAACACCAAGGAAAGGCTTAGAAGCTGTGCTAACACGAGACGTTGAGGTTTCCACCATACATATATATTATTAAACAGCAAAAATTATGGACTGCAAAAAACTAGATATCTGCCACACGGTTACGTATCTGGAAAATATCAGCCTACATGTCTATGAAATTATCAGAATACTACATAATTCTAATGACAGGATTGCTGTGACGGTATATATCTGAAGGAAGAGTGTGCTCAGATATAGTGTATCCAAATTATCCTAAATATACTTGCATGAACAGAAAAAAGAAAAAAAAATCAACAAATAAAGACAAGTGTAAAGACCAGTAAACTGCTGAAACTTGGTAATGACCATGCAAAAATACATGACCATACCTGTGCACCTGAAATATAACCTTTATGCTATTGATGGTAATATCTCGACTTGCTTTCACCACCCTTTCCCTTTTGTCATTCTACAAAGTTGTATAGATTAATTAGTAAAAAACTTGATGGTATACATGAAGGATAAATAGGTTTGAACTTCAAACAATCTCTCAATAAACATTCATACTGTATGAACAATTGTGTTATTACGGCACAATGCTAAAAAGTCTGAATATAACACTGTCAGTAAAATGGAGTAAAATAGAAACATGCTAAACTTATAACAGAAGGGTCTAAATTATGATCAATTTGTTTGAACAAATAGTCTAATACTATAATCAAGGGTCTCAACCCATTTAGCTTAACAATAGCACAATGCAAGTAGATTGCCATAACTTCTAAGTTCGAATATACCTTTTGCAGCCCAGTATTTGAACAGAAGAGTGCTAGAGTCGTAGTAAGTCGCACACCAGAATAGGCAAGCCAATTAATATCGAGAACATTTGATCCCTGAAAATAAAGTTGGGGAATAGATCAGATCATCTTTTAGTAAAAAAGTTGTTAATGTGAGTTATAATGTCTATACTCGTAGAATAATCAGCATCTCTGATTAAAATATAAAAATTATAAAAATATAAAAAGTATAAATGCATCTCTGTTTTTTACAAAAACGGCCTATATAAAAATATAAAAAGTGTATTTTAATACACCGCAGGGTTGATGTTTCTAAAATTAAAAACATAAAAAGTAAAAATGAGTTAAATAACTGATGTACCTGATTAGGAAATCCAACGCCATAACCAAGGAAAATCCTACCAGCAATAAGCATGGCCAATTCATAGATCAAATATTAGTGAAACTTACAATTCAAAAGAATATGTGAGAAGAAAGAAAGAAGTGAGAACAAGGTATGAAAGACGCCTAATTTGCAAAGTTTTTTACAAAATTAAGTTTAATATGAGTTCTATTGTAACCTTTTACTTATACGTCCAATAAAGATTGAAGCCAAAATAAAGATGCAGCCTTCAACGATAACAAGTCTCTAACCTTCTTTTGCAACTAAGATAATGATATGATTAAAAAAGTGTACCACGACTCTCTACATAAGTGAGTATTGACATATTGCAAGTTAAGTACCCATAAATTAAAAATACATTTTAATTTGATGGTGAATCAATTGCACAGAAGTATAACACCTTGTTACATTGTACCCAACCATGGTATAATTTGTTGTAATGTATCTTGAATGAAAGAGGCTAGACATGTAGCAAACTAATATAGGGTTTACAATAGAAATTGAGAAGGCAACTGTACCTTAAACTTTAGTAAATGGTAGCTGCTACATCATATATATCTTGTTTATGTTATAAAAGCTATTAGGATTCTGATAGAAAAGAAACAAAGTACAGCAAACGAATATGTACACATAATAAAAAAGATACAGAGAATGGTACAAAAAGATAAATAGCAATATTAACGCACACGTTAAGAACAGAATCACAACTTTCAAAAAGACATAATTTATACCTTGACAACAGGGGTGATTTCTTTAGCGGTGTTGCTCCATCACCCTTAACTAACACATACATCACCCTTCCAGAGAATTAACAATCCCGAAACTCTAACAAAAAATCTATCTGAATCAAATCCGTGATCAATCAAGTCGTAATAAAAATGGCAATTAACAATCACTAAAACTAATTTAGTAAATCAGATAACAAATAGGCCTTGAATCCATCAATAAAACAACTCGCCGCAGTAGAGAATCACCGAGAGTGTCACAAGGTGTAAGCGGAGCAATGTATTCATCAAAAAACAACACCAAACCAAAATTCACATTAGTATGGTCATGTTACTTGTTATTCTTTCAATACCTGTGTGTTTCGAAACCGAAAATCGATCTGATTTCAGTGGAATCTCTTTGAGATCTATAAATTAAATCTTCGTTCTTCACCAGGTAAAATCTGTCGACCAACGGATTGGCTTCGGTGATGAAAGAATAGTGCACTAAGATCGTCTCTTGTTTGCGACATCTTGTTCGGCTGCTTCAATTAAACACAAAAAATCAGTTTGGCACAATAACACAGATACACACAAAATAACCAATAATTAGAAATCAATTGATATTCAGTTGAGCCCTAATTTGATATTGAAATCAATTGAACCCTAGGTTCAAATATAAATACCTAATTATTAACTAGAAAGTCCAAGTTATAGCGAGTAGATAGAGAAATAATAGATAGAGATCGAGAGAGAAAGAGTAAAGAGATTGGAGAGAGCACAGAAGGGGGAGAGAGCAAAAGAATGTGAGAGAGTAATGAGATTGAGACTCTTTGGTTTTAGTAGGCTGAAAACAGGCGGCCTTTTACCAAAAAAATGGGCGCTGGGTTTGAATATTTTCATAAATTTTACCTCCTTAACAAATTTCTAAGATTCCATAAATCTATCTTCAAATAATTAAATATTATACTTATTTATTTTATTTTTTTATATAAATATATATATATATATATATTCAAATATTTTAATACTTTTATTTTTAAACTTATATAACAGTGCTCATATCAAGAGAACGACAATTTATATATTTTATTACTAATAAAAATTCTATTTTAAAATTTTATTAGGTTTATAATATTTTAACTTTTTTTTTGCTAATTAATTCCTCTTTTAACTTTTTTAAGTTTTAATATATACAAAATTTGCAAATCGTCACAGATTTTAATCATTCTATTTGTATATCATCCTGAATTCTTGAAAATGAATTTAAATTAATAATTAATCTTAAAAACAACATATTTATGTTTTAATACTCTAAGGTAATATTTTGACCAGAATGTTGCAAGCTGCAACATTTTCGACCTAATGCAACACCACGGTTTTGGCTAAGGTAACATAAAAACACAATGTTAAATTAGCTCAATACTGCCCTATCTAAGGTAACATATTAGGTAACATTCTTTAGGTAGGGGGTTGCGATAGGCCATCTATGGCGTAGTATTTCTAGGAAACAAGCTTGTGTCCTGGTTCAGTAAAAAAAAAATCAGTTTCTACTTCTACATCTGAAGCTGAATATATTCCTGCTGGTAGTTGTTGTGCACAGATATTATGGCTGAAAAATCAATTGCTAGACTATGGTTTGCAAGTTGAGAGGATTCCTATTTTCTGTGATAACACAAGTGCAATTGTCATCACTGAAAATCCAGTACAACACTCATGGACAAAGCACATAGATAAAGTTAAAGTTATACTCCACCTACTCTAGCTATGTTCTACCGTATAAGGTTTGTTTCATTAGTTAGTTCTTGATTTTTTATTAAAAATTATTTTATAAATTAACTTTGTCTCTTTTAGTCTTCTCTAACCTAGTCCTTTACTTATTTTGAGCTTAACTTCTACATAAGAACTTAATAACAGGAGACTATTGCATTGGTTTTTAGGTAAGTTTAGGTACATATTCTAGGGCTATAGGTGTCTACATAAATTCAATGAACATAAATACGAGAAAAACCTATTCCTTTACTTTTTTAAGCTTATAGAAACTTAAAGAAACAAGACTTTTGGTTTTAAGTAGGTGTAGGGTATATATTCTAAGGCTATGGGTGTTTACATATATTTTATGAAAACAAATAAGAGGAAGTATATGGGTGACCATTACAAATACCAATACGTCATATGACAAAAATTTTATTTCCTTTAAACAATAAAGCTGTAATAAAAAAATATTCAAAACTAAATTACTCGTAATCAAAGACTGTTATCCAAAAGATTTAGTGAAGTACTAAATATTTATTAAAATACATTTAATTTAACTATCAAAAGATAATTGTAAAACTCAACTTTGCATTGATATTTAGTTTTCATAAAAAACTCTCCCACCCAAATATTATATGTGATCGAGGTTTTGGCTTGTTCTATACTTTTGGTGTTCAATTTGATTTTGGAAAAAAGATATTATACCGCCCAAAATTTTAAAATTCACGAACCTCGGTTGGTCGGTTTAAAAACTTATAAGCAATAAGTATTTGGTCATTAAAGATGCCTATGTGTAATAGATGTGCAAGTTGTGTATTATTAGCATCCATTTATGTGGTCGGTTATAAGTTGGTCAGTAATATGCGGTCGATTTTAACAACCTACGTCATTATGACTTAATCATTACATATTATAACGACAGATAATGTTAGATAGTGTTTTTCATATATATCTCTGTGCATTGTAGTTGAATTTAGTCCTTGACCAAAAAGGGAGCCTAAAAAGTCATTTTCGACTATGTTCAGTCGATTTTAATCAAGACAAACCTTAACAACTATTTGGTCGATAAAATCGCTGGCTTATGTCAATATTTCACAAATCAATTTTAGTAACATTTGGTCGGTCGATAATGACATGTTTTCTTATAGTGAGTACTGCTAATTAGCCTTGTCAACGCGTCCGATTTGGATCGAATTTGACTAAATCCATATCCATATCCATTTAAATTTGTTGGATCGGATTCAGATCGGATTGCTTTCGGATTTTTAAGAACATAATCCATATCCAAATCCATTAGGATCTAAGATTATCGGATCGAACTCTAGATTATTTAAGTTTTTTGTCATGAATAATATTAATTTAATACGGTTTAATAATTATAGAAATTTAAACAAAAAAAGCTATTTTATAATCAGAGATATTGTGGAAAAAAATGAAAATATGTGAAAAGAGTCTAGTTCAAAATAATTATGAAATAAATAAATAAAAATAAAATAATTTAATTGGATAAATAGCTGAAAATAATTATATGTGTCAATTTTAAAAATTAAAATAAAAAAAATTGTGAATAAAATATTATGTATGAAAATAATTTTCGACACACATGATACTCATTAAAATATGATGACACCTCGTGTGTACAACAAATTTTAATATGATGAGATAATAGTTAAATTAATTATAAAATTAATATAATTCATATTGATTCATATAAAATTAATTATATTGAATTATTAAAGTTAATATATATGTACAAATTTAATATATTTAACATTGATAAATATAAAATTAATTATATTTATTTATTATAATATATATGTATATTAATATATTATATATATATTAATATACTATATATATAAATATATATATATTTATAATTATATAAGTTTAGTATTTCGGATCGGGTCTTTATCGGATCAGATGAGTGAAAATTCATATCCGCTTCTTAATGGATCACATCTTTATCATATCAGAGTATTATCGTATCAGTTTTCTTTTTATACAATCCATATCTATCTATTAAGGCTGGGGTTAGACCTCATCAGATCGGACCTCGGCTTCAATGACAAGCCTACTACCAATTATCATGCTCTATTTCACACACATTTTTTTGTATAATCTCGCTTTTTTTTAACAAATATAATGTTGACGATTTGTGTGGTCTCATTCATAGGGATGGAGTAATTCTTCACATCATTTTTTCCACGTGAAAAATTATATTGTAAAAAGAAATTTAAAATATGATTTATAAAACTATGTTTACCGTGCAGATAAACATATATGTGTTCAAAATTAAAAATTAAAGTAGGCAACTTTTATTATCTTATTTGTCATCCCTACAAAAGCAAGCCTACTTTCTTCCCAAATCCTTTAGCAAACCTTCTTTCTTGTATGAATTCGATAACAACTAATAAAGAATGAATAAATTATAATCTAAACATGAATTATAAGAAAAGTATTATCATATATCCAAAAATAAGAACTTTGTTATATTAATTCTTTTGTACTAGATATTCGATTTATTTTGCTGTAAAATTTTTTAATATAAAACTCTTGAGTCACAAAAAAATTCAAAAAATATTATAAAATTATACTTATATAAAACGAACAATATTAATATCTTGGTTGTCGTCTCCCAAAAACGAGACATCTTTCTTCCCAAAATTATTTATCATAACCGGTCAATTATATTTTATTTATTTTGATTAGAAAACTATGTAAACAAATTTAAATAGTGCAAAATTTCTAGTCTAAACATAGCTTATTCCAATGTTATAATATTGAATATAGTCCAAACAAGTTTCCTAAAAGTAAAAAGTCTCTATTAGTACTTCTTTTATTTCAAAAATTTCTGCTTTTGACTATTAGGTAAACAAAAAAAGTCAAATCTATTTGGTCTCTAAACATTTTTGTGATTGAACTTAATTTACTTTCACTTTGAAGATTTTTGTGCTAAATTTTCAAGCATGTGTGCCACTTGAGAAACACATACCTTTCCAATTATTCATCATTTTTAAAGCATTTGGGAAACTTGGTTTCCAAAATTTTATAAAATACCCACATTTTATCAACATCTATTAATACGCTTGTCCACCCCTAGTTTATGAATTGTTTTACTCCTTGGACCCCTTCCTAGTAGATTTGAAGGGTACTATTTTAATATGTTTTTTATTTCTATTCTAGATACTCGTATCCGTGCAATTAACTATCTTTTTTAGGTGCTTTGTAAAGTCTAGGGTCATAAATTAGGTATTTTGCTTAAATATTGTATATTTTATGTTGTTATTTGTTATTTTTACATCTATCCCCTTAAACACTTATATGTAAATTTACTTACTTGAATCTAAAATATACACTTGTTCTCCATTTATCTTTGTAGTGTAACACCATAAAATGCCTACTGTAACACCAAAAAAACGTTATATTAGGGGGTAAATATGTTGATTTTGCCCCATTTTTAAGCTAAGGTAACATTTTCTTAAAGATAGGTTTTTCCATGTTGTCTTAGGGGTCTAAGGTAACATCTTTGGTGCCTAAGGCAACATCGTGTTTTAACTTGTTTATATGTTGCCTTAGCTTGCTAATGCAACAGAAAGAGAGATAGTTGTAACTTGTTTTTTATGTTACCTTAAAGTTCTAAAATATTTTTAAAAAAGTGAGACCCACATTAGGGCCCACAGTTATTACATGGAATATGGGTCCCATTTTTTTGTTATTGTAACATTTTATAAAGCTAATGTAACATTTTGCTAATAAAAAAAATGAAAATTTGTTGTTAATATTTATGCAATCCCAAAAACAAATTCATTAACTAAACGATCCATCCAACAATACCATTTAATAAAACCGATGCGCAATTAAATGTACTATATCTAATACATCCCAAACTTCTTAATCTACTAAATACAAACATTACAAGTCTAGTTCATTGTAATTTTCTGCACATTGTCTTTGCACTCCTCCTTGTAGTGTTCTCTATGATGGAAGACATCCAATAGGGGGTGTTCCAAATACACCTATTCGACGAGCACCCAATTATGCACTCTCCGTGCTTAAATCATGAAAAATATTATCCTCCTGCCAATAATATCAATTAAAGTGTATGTACAGCTCACTATAAACCTCCTCTTCCAAATCACCAGCAGCATAGAAGGGGAATGTTGCATCTACTCTGACTTTAAAGCATGGAGTAGTTGCCCTCCTAACAACTTGTCCATGGGGATTGAAGGCAATAAGCAGAGCACGGTTCGAAGCAGGAAGTAACAATGATAGCTGATGTGAGCCTAAATGATGTACAAGCCATGGTAGATCTGTAACATGCTCCTTGTAATAAGCTAGCTCACTCAAGTCGAAGATTTGGATTACCTCAAAGTCATCATCTGTGTCCTTCAACATGCTATACTTCGACTTTAGAATTGAAAGGGAATCTGCAGCAACTCGAACCCAACTAATCCCAATAAGAAGTATAATTCTCTTCCCAACAACTTCGGAGAATTCAACCTATAAAGAGAAAACGGATAAAAGTTCATTCAGAGGATCAACAGAATCGCAACAAGTGATGGACTGTAAACAATTTGTTTACCGCTAAAAATAAAGGAAATTGCAAGTTGCAACAGGATTTTATACCAATTTAGAATAGAGGGAACTTGTCTAGATTAACGAAAGAGAATGGAGAACAAACTTCAAGAGGATACAGAATCTGACAGTTTTAAAGATGCATTAAATGTTGAAAGAACTTGCCTCAGATTTATCTCTTCGTCTGAGGACAGTTTTGGAATCCCATAGCATGTCCAGCTTCACACTCTTTGCTTTTTCCAGCCACCAAATCAACCATTTTTTTTGCAACTGAATGGGTATGCTGGAATTCCAGAATTCATAAAAACATCGGCAGCATATGGTTCGCAGAATTCCCCTCGAGGTCCAACTATAACAAGTCCGGGATCTGGAGCCGGCCCTTCTAAATCTTCGGGATAGTGGCAGATCCTCTTTAACTTCTTAATGGCCGGGTCTTTAAACGGGATCACCAACTAAGGCATTGTCTTGAATTTGTTCCAGAATGTATCTTCATTTGTACAACCAAGAGTACTTGCCATGTCATAGACATAGAAGAGCACAACCTCAAAGTTCTTAGTTTTGGCTAATTGCTCGTAAGCTGTCATGAGTTCCGCGGTGAGGCCAGGGTAAGAAGGGGGAAGAACCCTCTTCAAAGAAATGTAGGGAGACCACCTTGTCTTCAAGACTCTGAATGTGTACATAACACAACCTATGTACATACAGTATACAAACTTAAATCCAAATGTCTTGAGCAAATTTTGGCAGGAAGTAAAATCAGAGTAGGGGATAAAAGTCCAGGGCATGGAAGAGAAGGCAGTTATCACAAAATGTTAATATTTTTTTTTATTCGAAGGTTTTGCATGTTCTGCACAATCAAGGTACATCACATAATGTATTGTATAGATATATGTAATGAGCATGTTCTGCAAATACTATTAATGTGCTGAATCCTTAGTTAAGCAAAAATTGAAGCAGTGTTAAGACCAACAAAATGGTTCAGGGTTCCAATAGAAGTCAGAAGTATCCAAGTACAAAGATTACGACCCTAGAACAAAACTAGAAGTAGAACAAACAGGGGGTCTTTGAAAACAAGCTAGTAACTAATACAAGCAACTAACATATATGATGGATCCAGCAGATGGCAGTGTAAGGGGTCAGGTTTGAAACATTTAAGCAAGCCAGTCGTCTAATTTGAAACATTAGTAGTGTGCATTTTATCTCGATCATGCTAATTCCTTGCTCATTCTTTTTTATTATTCGGCAGAGAGCAAAAGGTCCCTGAAAAATTATAGAACATTTGTAAGAAAAGTGATCTTTAAAGTACGTACTTTTCAATTACCACAATTACATCAAAAAAGACGCGAGTAACGAGTTAATTGAATATACCTGAGAGCTTGGGGAATCTTGAGGAACATCAAGAATAAATGAATTTGCTGCAACTCAAATCTTAATAAATCAGAACCACCAAACTTTTAATTAAATTCTAATACCTGAAATCGAGCTAAAATACCCAAGTCATGTTTGGTGCAAAAACCATAAAAATGTTTCTGGCATTCATTTTATTAAAATCATCTTGCTCAACAACATCAGCCATGAGATTGATTAAGTCTAAATTCAATATACAAAACAAGATCAGTAAATAATATGCAAATCAAGGTTATGCACACCAGGGCGTCCATATTACACAGTGCACACACAAATATACCACGTCTAAATTATGATTCAACATGCCCTGTTTCTCAAAGTAAATTCGTGAATTTACATTGTTCTATTGAGTCTGAAGTCTGAAACAGTAGGCTTCTGCTAACTGCTCTACACTTCTACTATTAGCATACTGAAATGCCACAAACCTGCATATTAAAACCTATTCTGAAGTGGGTAACATTCAACTTCAAGAGCTACATCCAGTAGAAGAAATAGTAATAATCTATCTGAATCATATTCTGTTACCCTTTCTTCTAGTTGATATATAACGGAAAGCAACTGCAGTGCATTCTTACGTGCTCCTTTCTCGCGGTCACACACACAGAGCATCTCTGTATGAGGTTTTGATGCTTCTGGAACATTACTAGTTGTACTAGCATAAACTCATTTTCTTTTATTTGTTTGGGATGCTCTTGACTGGTTTATCTATATAATGTTAGAACTGAAGTCAACTAAACGCACAATATTTGTAGTCATTTGCATAGATATCATATTTTAGTAAACATCAAGTATGTGAGAAATAATACAGAGACAGCGTAAAGGACTAAACATTCAATTTGCATCAAAACCAACTTCTAAAATAAAAGAACAACTTCTGAGTAAAACAATCTTGATTCAAACAAACCTTATATTACAGGCAACACTTACAATCAAATATTCTAAAAAGGTAAGATAGCATCAAGCATTTCAGATATCGTTTGCTATCATTTTGAATTTTTGATATACAAATTATTGATCTCTAAATTACCATGTGTAACTGAAATGTAAATAGCGCATGCTTAATCTTTTTTTATACAATTATGTATGTTACTTATAACCTTATTGGGACTATTAAGACATAGAGGACACAGGTGTTCCGATCACATACACTTAAATTAAAAAACAAAAAATATTCTTAAATTAAAAAGAAACAAGCAATCCTTAAATCAAAATATTAAGCAAAGTTTACATCATCAGACAAAGGATTACCAACTAGTCTCTCATAAGCAGTGTTCTAAAATCAAAACATATATGTTGATGTATCCAACATCTAAAAAAGGCCCAAAAATACCAAAAATCATAATCAAAATACCTAAAATTGAAACTCCAAAGCTCCAATTCTACCAAGGAAGACCTGAAATCAAAGGCATAAAATTAGTTGAAGGCCCTAATTTAAACTAAAAATTTGAAATCCCAATTCTAAGAAGCCCTAATTTGAAGTTTTTAAATTAGGCACGACCGTAGCTTTGAATCAATTAATTTGAAGACTCAATGATCTAATTATATAGTCGGTGTGAATAACAAAGAGCGAGGCAGTGAGAACTGGGACTGAGAAATCGGGGTTGGGAGAGAGACAACGCAGTTGGAGAGAGACAGAGATGGGTCAATAGATGTACTACAATAAGAATGATAGTAAGATTATGGTCAGAAAATGGCAGCGAGAGAGAGTGGTAGAGAGATATTAGCGACAGAGTAGACAAGAGAGCCTGAGAGAGATGGGTAACAGAGAGAGTGTGTGTTGAGAGAGAATGAGATGCGGACTGAGAAAGATGTGTAACGAGGGAGATGTCAAATTTTTCAATTTGTCCAAAAAATTTGGGCGGCTTTTTACCCAAAATTTCCCTCTCTCTCCGAATTACCAGGTCCACAATTTGGATATATGTTCAGGTCCAAACTGCAACAATTATGTAATAATTAATATTTAAATAATTACACAAATTTTACATATTTTAATATTTTATATAAATTCGTATGTTACATTTTTATATTTTTTTTGTTATAAAAAATATCCGTGTACCATATATCTCATTTATTAAATTTGTATTAGTATATCAGCTAAGATTCTTGAAAAATGAATTAAAATTAATATTTAATATTAAAAATTATTAAAATTATGTTTTAATACTCTAAAGTAACACTTTGACAAAAATGTTCTAAGCTGCAACACTTTGTACCTAATGCAATATCAGGTTTTTGGCTAAGGTAACATAAAAACCACAATGTTAGATTATCTCATTAGTACCATATCTAGGTTAACATATTAGGTAACATTCTTTAAAGAGGGCGTTGCGATAGGCCTTATATGGTGTAGTGTAGAGCCTGGTATGATACTTTATCAAAGTTTCTTTTGGAAAATCACTTCACTAGAGGTACTGTAGATAAAACTTTATTTTTCAGAAATATTAATGGTTCAAGTATACTTGTTCAAATTTATGTAGATGATATTATTTTTGGCTCTACAGATGAGAAAACTTTGCAAAAAGTTTGCCAAATTGATGCAAAGTAAGTATGAAATGAGTATAATGGAAGAATTGACTTACTTTCTTGGTTTACAAGTTAAGCAAGTCAGTGATGGAATATCCATCAGTCAAACTAAATATATTTTTGATCTTTTAAAGAAGTTTGATCTAATGGATTACACATCTGCAAAAACTCCCATGACCACTGCAACTAAGCTTGAATTAAACACTACTAAAAAGTCTGTGGATATTTCCAGTTATAGGGGCATGGTTGACTCACTTTTGTACTTAAGAGCTAGTAGACCAGATATAATGTTTGCTACATGTTTATGTGCTAGATTTTAGGCTGATCCTAGAGAATCTCATATAAAGCTATTAAGAGAATTTTCAGATAACTCAAGGGAACACTAAAACTTAGCATTTGGTACCCTAGAGATTCAGATGCAGATTATGCAGTTTGTAGAATTGATAGAAAAAGTACAACAGGAACCTGTCAATTTCTAGGAAACAAGCTTGTGTCCTGGTTCAGTAAAAAAAATCAGTTTCTACTTCTACAGTTGAAGCTGAATATATTGCTGCTGGTAGTTGCTGTGCACAGATATTATGGCTGAAAAATCAATTGCTAGAGTATGGTTTGCAAGTTGACAGGATTTCTATTTTCTGTGATAACACAAGTGCAATTGTCATCACTGAAAATCCAGTACAACACTCATGGACAAAGCACATAGATAAAGTTAAAGTTATACTCCACCTACTCTAGCTATGTTCTAGCGTATAGGGTTTGTTTCATTAGTTAGTTCTTGATTTTTTATTAAAAATTATTTTATAAATTAACTTTGTCTCTTTTAGTCTTCTCTAACCTAGTCCTTTACTTATTTTGAGCTTAACTTCTACATAAGAACTTAATAAAAGGAGACTATTTCATTGGTTTTTAGGTAAGTTTAGGTACATATTCTAGGGCTACAGGTGTCTACATAAATTCAATGAACATAAATAGGAGAAAAACCTATTCCTTTACTTTTTTAAGCTTATAGAAACTTAAAGAAACAAGACTTTTGGTTTTAAGTAGGTGTAGGGTATATATTCTAAGGCTATAAGTGTTTACATATATTTTATGAAAACAAATAAGAGGAAGTATATGGGTGACCATTACAAATACCAATACGTCATATGCCAAAAATTTTATTTCCTTTAAACAATAAAGCTGTAATACAAAAATATTCAAAACTAAATTACTCGTAATCAAAGACTGTTATCCAAAAGATTTAGTGAAGTACTAAATATTTATTAAAATACATTTAATTTAACTATCAAAAGATAATTGTAAAACTCAACTTTGCATTGATATTTAGTTTTCATAAAAAACTCTCCCACCCAAATATTATAAGTGATCGAGGTTTTGGCTTGTTCTATACTTTTGGTGTTCAATTTGATTTTAGAAAAAAGATATTATTCCGCCCAAAATTTTAAAATTGACGAACCTCGGTTGGTCGGTTTAAAACTTATAAGCAATAAGTATTTGGTCATTAAAGATGCCGATGTGTAATAGATGTGCAAGTTGTGTATTATTAGCATCCATTTATGTGGTCGGTTATAAGTTGGTCAGTAATATGCGGTCGATTTTAACAATCTACGTCATTATGACTTAATCATTACATATTATAACGACATATAATGTTAGATAGTGTTTTTCCTATATATCTCTGTGCATTGTAGTTGAATTTAGTCCTTGACCAACAAGGAAGCCTAAAAAGTAATTTTCGACTAAGGTCAGTCGATTTTAATCAAGACAAACCTTAACAACTATTTGGTCGATAAAATCGCTGGCTTATGTCAATATTTCACAAATCAATTTTAGTAACATTTGGTCGGTCGATAATGACATGTTTTCTTATAGTGAGTACTGCTAATTAGCCTTGTCAACGCGTCCGATTTGGATCGAATTTGACTAAATCCATATCCATATCCATTTAAATTTGTTGGATCGGATTCAGATCGGATTGCTTTCGGATTTTTAAGAACATAATCCATATCCAAATCCATTAGGATCTAAGATTATTGGATCGAACTCTAGATTATTTAAGTTTTTTGTCATGAATAATATTAATTTAATACGGTTTAATAATTATAGAAATTTAAACAAAAAAGCAATTTTATAATCAGAGATATTGTGGAAAAAAATGAAAATATGTGAAAAGAGTCTAGTTCAAAATAATTATGAAATAAATAAATAAAAATAAAATAATTTAATTGGATAAATATCTGAAAATAATTATATGTGTCAATTTTAAAAATTAAAATAAAAAAAATTGTGAATAAAATATTATGTATGAAAATAATTTTCGACACACATGATACTCATTAAAATATGATGACACCTGGTGTGCACAACAAATTTTAATATGATGAGATAATAGTTAAATTAATTATAAAATTAATATAATTCATATTGATTCATATAAAATTAATTATATTGAATTATTAAAGTTAATATATATGTACAAATTTAATATATTTAACATTGATAAATATAAAATTAATTATATTTATTTATTATAATATATATGTATATTAATATATTATATATATTAATATAGTATATATATAAATATATATATTTATAATTATATAAGTTTAGTATTTCGCATCTGGTCTTTATCGGATCAGATGAGTGAAAATTCATATCCGCTTCTTAATGGATCACATCTTTATCATATCAGAGTATTATCGTATCGGTTTTCTTTTTATACAATCCATATCTATCTATTAAGGCTCGCGTTAGACCTCATCAGATCCGACCTCGGCTTCATTGACAAGCCTACTACCAATTATCATGCTCTATTTCACACACATTTTTTTGTATAATCTAGCTTTTTTTTAACAAATATAATGTTGACGGTTTGTGTGGTCTCATTCATAGGGATGGAGTAAATCTTCACATCATTTTTTCCACCTGAAAAATTATATTGTAAAAAGAAATTTAAAATATGATTTATAAAACTATGTTTACCCTGCAGATAAACATATATGTGTTCAAAATTAAAAATTAAAGTAGGCAACTTTTATTATCTTATTTGTCATCCCTACAAAAGCAAGCCTACTTTCTTCCCAAATCCTTTAGCAAACCTTCTTTCTTGTATGAATTGGATAACAACTAATAAAGAATGAATAAATTATAATCTAAACATGAATTATTAGAAAAGTATTATCATTTATCCAAAAATAAGAACTTTGTTATATTAATTCTTTTGTACTAGATATTCGATTTATTTTGCTGTAAAATTTTTTAATATAAAACTCTTGAGTCACAAAAAAATTCAAAAAATATTATAAAACTATACTTATATAAAACGAACAATATTAATATCTTGGTTGCCGTCTCCCAATAACGAGACATCTTTCTTCCCAAAATTATTTATCCTAACCGGTCAATTATATTTTATTTATTTTGATTAGAAAACTATGTAAACAAATTTAAATAGTGTAAAATTTCTAGTCTAAACATAGCTTATTCCAATGTTATAATATTGAATATAGTCCAAAAAAGTTTCCTAAAAGTAAAAAGTCTCTATTAGTGCTTCTTTTATTTCAAAAATTTCTGCTTTTGACTATTAGGTAAAGAAAAAAAGTCAAATCTATTTGGTCTCTAAACATTTTTGTGATTGAACTTAATTTACTTTCACTTTGAAGATTTTTGTGCTAAATTTTCAAGCATGTGTGCCACTTGAGAAACACATACCTTTCCAATTATTCTTCATTTTTAAAGCATTTGGGAAACTTGGTTTCCAAAATTTTAAAAAATACCCACATTTTATCAACATCTATTAATACGCTTGTCCACCCCTAGTTTATGAAGTGTTTTACTCCTTGGACCCCTTCCTAGTAGATTTGTAGGGGACTATTTTAATATGTTTTTTATTTCTATTCTAGATACTCGTATCCGCAATTAACTATCTTTTTTAGGTGCTTTGTAAAGTCTAGGGTCATAAATTAGGTATTTTGCTTAAACATTGTATATTTTATGTTGTTATTTGTTATTTTTACATCTATCCCCTTAAACACTTATATGTAAATTTACTTGTATCTAAAATATACACTTGTTCTCCATTTATCTTTGTAGTGTATATTGAGATATTGCAAGTTATTTTTTGATAAAGATACTTGTATATGGTTATTTTAAGTCCTTGAACTCAAAATTGTACAACTGGAAGTCTAAGCAAATAAAAGAGAACAAATATTAGACAAATAAATTCTATTATTAATATAATCCTCCAGTATACTACACTTTAAAATCAATGCAATTTCTTATGCCAAATAACTATACAAATGAGCAATTCCTTTAATGAATCTCTCATGTGTTTGTGTTTTTGTAATCAAGAAGATAAACCAATACAGGTGATCTATTTAGCTTTTAAGTTGACCCCTTTGATAGATTAATTATGTAGCTAATTGTGAGTTTTGTAAATTAATTATTGTCACTCATGACATATCTGGGGTTGCATGCACTTGTAGAGTGATCACATATTGAGAAAAGTGCACCTCTAACTGATATAATGTATTAAAATTACATAATATAAATTCTTAATTTTGCTTACCACTAATAGACACAATTCCTAATTTACCACACAACATATAACTCAATAAATTTAAAAAAATTCTACTTGGTACACTAAAATAATAAGAAATCAAACTTGTATATTGCTTTGAGAAAATAAAAAATTGAAATATAAATTTCATATTCCCTTTATCATATTATTATTGTTTATGTACTAGCACTATTTCTTCTAAGATGCTCCACGTGTTCAATGGCTTTTAGAGCCAATTCTCTGGCATCAATGGCCTCTTTGGCCCTAGCCACCATCTCCATTTTGGCAGTCACAGCCGCCTTTTTCATGCTACCTGCTGAAATTTTGCAAGCAGCAAGGAAAATTTTGGCAGCATTCTTATCTACTGTCTTTCCTCCATTGGAATCACCAAGAACTAGGAGAGGCGAATTTACGTGACACAAAGATAAGGAGCATGGGGGTGAGAACCAATACAATTTACGTGAGAACATGAGTAGCATCTCACGCAAGATACCACAACATTTGAAGTGATAAGCTTCTCTGGATTTTCATGAACGGTAAAACAAACTGGACACAAGGAAGGAGCATGGAGATAGATAACGCAATCTGTGCAAACGGTTTTGTTGGTTCCCAAGTGCAGGATGTGGTGCTTGAACCACTTTAATCTGTTGCCACAAAACTGGCAGTCAGTGGTAATAGTAGATGTAGGCATTTCAGTCTAGCTAGGGAATTTGAGGGGAATTTGCTTTTACAACTTTGTTTTTTTGTGAAGAGGATGAGCAGGAGAGATTCTATTTCTTATGAAAATGTTAGGATATGAATGTAACATATTTGAGCACTAATCAAGAAAAACAAGAATAAGAATACATTTTTTAACATTGTATTTTTTTATATTTGTATAGGTGGCCAGGTTATAACGGTTTTCATATAAAAATATTATTCCCATTAATTTTTTTTTAATTTGAATGTTTATACTCAATAAATATGTAATCATATATGCATCAAATCCGGTCAACATTTCTAATATCTTGAGACAAATGGTACATTCAATTTTTTTTGTTGAGAATATTACATTCTATATATTTTCTTAAAAATGATTAGTGTGTACTCATTTTGTTTGTTAGAATTAGCATGGTGTAAGCATGTGGTCATTAGTTTGAAAAAGTTTAATAGTTAAAATACATTTAAATTTAACTATTTTTATCCTATATATATATATATGTATGAAATAAATCTATTTACTCTCTTATTCATAATATTATTTTCATTTTACTTACCCTAATAAGGAAAGTTCCTAAACTTTATCCTTTGATTGTTGTTATGAATATAACAAAAAAGTGTGTTTGATAGAGTATATATCTCTATATATATATTTAAGAGATTTTATTCTCATACTTACATAACTTTGTAAATAATTGGGTGTTTATTAATATTATATTAGTCTTTAATGAAAAAAAATAAATTATTCTCAAAGTAGGAGTAATTGGGATTTGGGAGTTTATGAAAATTCATTGGTTGGAAGATTTGCCCAGAGATCCATGCATTGATATTTGGGCCTTAACTCCAGTTTTTTACATAGGATTTAGGTATTCTATACCAAAGAATTTAGCATAGTCCAAGAAGGTAAATGAATTATATTTAACTTAATAGGGTGTATATTTAATTTGGACCGGATCACCCTAAAAATAAAAGTTGGGCTAATAATACTAATTTTACAACCAATCTTGTTCTAAGATATCAATTGTATTTTGTAGGGGAGACCATTAAAATACCTCCCTTCTTACCACAATTGTATTTTATTCATTTTTATATGAGAATTTTGCAAAATTAATGAGGAGGGAAAAAATATTATTTTTAAACATAGCTTACACATGGATATCGAACTATCACCATTTATTTATAAATATTTTAAGTGCACGTTAAAGTTAGAAAAGGAAACTACAACAATTTAAAATCGCATTACAATAATTTACAAAAATAAAATCTCAAACTACAACAATTTACAAAAATAAAAAAAAACTCAAACAAAATTAAATAGAGTTAAAAAAGGAAACTAACCGATGATCGGAAAATCAAACATCCCAATTTTTCAGCAAAAACAAGTCAAAAATTACAAAAGTACAAACAAATGAAAACCTAATTTACATGAATAAAAAAAATAAACAAATTTACAAAGGTATAGAAAAAAACACCCAAATTACCTAAAATTTTGTTTCTTTTTATCAAAATAGGTCATGTATACAACAAATTAAAAAGTATTAGGAACTTCAAAAGATATTGAATTAATAAAAAAATTAGGGTTTGGAATTGAAAATAACGACAATTTACAAAATTAGGGTGTCAAATTCAAAAACCCTCAATTTGTAAAACTGGTCTTCATGCAGAAAAGACTAGTTCGATTGGAGTACATAGAATACTTATCGAAGTATAGAGCTTAAAAGAGAGAAGCTTAATAGAGAGATTGTGAGCGGAGAGATTGTGACCAATCGAGAGAGATGTGAGAGGAGTTGAGATGGTGAGCGGAGTTAAGAGAGATTGTGAGCCGAAAGAGAGGTTCGAGAGAGGGAGAGGTTTGAGAGAGGGGTTCGAGAGAGAATGAGTAGAGAGAGAATGTATTTTTCAATTTTCAATTTTTAGTTTTTAGTTTTCAGTTTTTAGTTTTTAATTGTCTAAAGTAAGGAGTGAGGGGAACAAAAAATTGGTTAAGGGTGGAAAATTTTGGGAGGGGGAGAATTTCGGAACAAAAAGTGAACGGGATTTTTACTATGTGGGAAAGTAAAGGTGGGCGCAAAATATTTTTTTTGATGAAGTTTAGACATCGGTTTAATAATAACCAATGTCTTGAAATAACAAAGACATCAGAAAATCACGGGGTGATGTCTTTAACACTGTTAACATCAATGCACCGTCAACCGATTTCTAATGTATGATGTCTATTGATATTTTTCTTGTAGTACAAGTCACCTTGACTTTATCAAACTTCCTTCCCTTGGAGTATTGTCCTTCATTTCTTATAAATTTGTCTTTTCCATCTCTAGAGTACTTCTTGTTGAAACCACCTTTCCTTTGTAGTTTTGTAAGCCTCATCATTCTAAAGCCTTTCATCAGCATTGCTTCCATCTCAAGAACTTGAGGATCATCAGATTTAATATCAGAATATTCATCAGTATCTGTGTCAAGGTCGGATGATTCAGTGTTAGGATCTGATTATTCAATTACCTTCGTTCTTCTAGAGCTTTCTCTTTTAGAGCTACAACCTTAATTTTCTGACTTTTCTTATCTTTTCTTTGTTGGATCTCCAAGTAATGGATTTTTAGCATTCTATAACTTCATCGAGTGTCAGTAAATCAAGGTAATACTGATGTCTGATTATAGAGGCTTGAGTATCTCAAGCTTCACGAAGAGCTCTTTGAAACTTGCTGTTTGAGTCTTCTCTTCCATAATCTTTTATAACCAATAATAGATCATTCAGCAGTGTCAGGAATCTATCATAGATGTGAGTAATTGACTCATCAGCCTTGGCATTAAATTTCTCATATTCTTGCACAAAAACAATTATTTTGTTTTCCTTTATTGCCATTGTAGCTTGGTACTAAGTCCCCAAGGCATCCCATATCTATTTAGCAGTCCGGAAGGCAATCATCCTGTACATTATATTGTCCAAATTATTATGCAGAATATTTCTGACTTTTGCATTCCTAAGCATTGAAGCCTTCTCACGTTCTGACCATTCTGATTTTTCTTTCCTGGTATCGTGTTTAGGAACATCTGGTGTCATGGGCACATACTTCACATGATAGGGAGGTCCTATTTTAATGATGTCAACATATGCATAATCAATAGCCTCAAGAAACATCAGGTCTCACCAAAGAACCCCTTTGTGGTAGTAGGTACTTTGTGACATTTGTGCTTCCATTTTTATTCCTCGTAAGTAAATTTAAATGTGTCACTAGTTGAGATGAAATTATTGGTGGTAGTTAGCATTGGACCACTGATATACATATACTAATATATATGCATAACTTCAAAGATTGCTTGTAAACTTCTGACGAAGAGCATATCTCCATTACATATGAAATATATTTTACCCCGGAGACCATTAAAAAACATCCGAGCGTGACCCTCTTGTCATAATCGTATTTTATTTATTTTTATATGGGAATTATGTTAAAAATTAAGGATGAATGAAAAAAATCATAGATAAAATATAGCTTATTACAATATTACATTATTCAAATTTGGTCCGAAATTTCTTTTGAAAAGTAAAATAGTCCTTAATCATTTACTTTTGAGTAAAAAACAATTTGATTTAACCTTAAAACTTTTTCATGACTTAATTAATTGCAAGGAAAATAGTCCATAATCATTTACTTTTGAGTTAATTTTCACGCCATTTCTGAGGATTTAGGCCTAATGAAGAGCCTGAATTTATTCACTTCTTCCGATATTCATATACATTTTAAATATTTATCTTTCGTTGTAATGCACTGACGATATAAATATATAATTTTTTTGGCAAAGTCTATTTTTGTAAATTAAATTTTAATATTAAAACCTTTAGTCAAAAAATATATTCAAAAAATATTATAAAACTATACTTACCATTCATCTAAACATACGTGTTCAAAATCAAAACTGACAACTATTGTTATCTTGGTTGTCATCTCCGAATACATTGGGGCGCCTTTCTTTCCAAAAATATTTATCATCACCCGTCAATTGTATTTATTTATTTTGATTAGAGAATTATGTAAAACAAAATAAATAATAAAAAAAATGATAGTTTAATCCTAGTTTATTTTAATAGTATTATATTGAATTTGGTACGAATAAATTGCATCAAAGTAAATGACTATGTAGTAGTGTTTCTTTTGTTTAAAAAATTTAGCTTTTGATACTTTGTTTTAAAAAGAGTAATTTAATTTGGCCTCTAAACATCTTTTGTGATTAAACATAATTTAATTTTGTGTTTTATGATTTTAGTGCTTAATTTCTGAGCAATTTTAAGTGTTTAGGCCTAATTTTGAATTTAACTTTGTGCACTTCAACGTGTTTCTACATCCCTTCAACCCCCACTCATGAAGAATTTTTGGTGACTATTCTAATGTATTTTAGACTTCGATCCTAGATACGCGTCTCCATATAATTACAAATATTTTTTAGGTGCTTGAGCTTTTGAAACGTCAAGGGTAGTAAATTAGTTATTTTCTTAATTTTTTTTTTTAAATTTCTATTGTATTTCTTATTGTTAGATCTATCCAATTGTACCCTTATATGTAAGTTTACCTATTTCTGTCTCAAAGATACACTTATTCTTGATTTCTTTGTGTAGTATATATTGAGATATTTCCAGTTATTTTCTTCGTGAAGATATTTGAATATCCTTGGTCCTTGAACTCAAAGTTGTGATTATGACTTATTAAGACTAGTAACTGAAGACCAGTGAATCTATATTTTAGTTAAAAAAAAGCCTATATCTTATTTTTACCTTAAGTGGTTTGAACTTGATATTTAAGAATAAAAATAAGCTTCTTTGGTTTTGGTTAAGCTAATTCTACACTTATTTTTGAGTTTTTTTAAAAGGACTAAAAGAAATTAGACTACTCAAACTCAAATTAAAATAAGTTAGAGCTAAACTTAACCTACTGAAGCTATATTCGGCTAAGCATAGTGCTACTTCAACTAGTTAGCTACCCATTTTTTTATCTCAATTACTAAATGCACTTTGTCCCTTTTAAATTTTTGGAACTTGGTCATTTACTTAATTTGAGCTTAACTTCCAAATTAGAGCATAAAGAAAGAAGGCTAGTTGAACACATGCTTAAAACAACTTAGTAGATGTATTTAACCATTTTTTTTGTGAATATACTACTAGTTAAATTCTTTAACTTACTTGTTGTAAGGTCCGAAAATATAGTAGAATGGGGTAGAATACGATACTCATTTAATTGATATCTTTTGCGAATTATAATTTTGTACAACTCCAAATAAATCTAAACTAAATGAAATAAATATTCGAAAAATATATCATTTTAATTATATAATCCTTGATGATTCTACTTTTCAACACAAAGGTTAGATACAAAAAAATTCTAAAACCAAATAATAATAAAATTGAGCAATAACAACATAACTTTAACGGCTCTCTCATGCCTTTTAATGAAGCTCGCACATGTTTGTATTTTTGTAGTCAAGAATTTAAACAAATACAAGTTATCTATTTTTCCTTTAAATTAAGGCTTTTGATAGATAAACTACTATTCTAATTGTAATATTTGTAAAACAATTCTTGTCTCTGATGACACACCTTGCAATACATGCCCTTGTAGATTGATCACACGGAGTCAAGTGCACATTGGATGGGGGTACATGGATTTATGCCTAACCTTTTTTCCATCTATGTTCTCCATTTTCTCATGTACTCTATCCCATAAATAAAAGTCTATTTCACTCTATGAATTATATTAATAATAAATAAAGAATGAAAAAAATTAAGTTTAAACACATCGAATTACAATAATTTTCAACATATCCAAAAGTAAAAGGTTTGTCATAATGTTTCTTTTGTTTTAAAATTTCAATATTGTTTGATTGATCACAAAAAAATTTATTCGATTTGGCAACCTGTCCATTTTCTTGATTTAACTAATCACGAAGGAACAATCCTTACTGATATTTTTGACTTTTTAAGATTTTTAAACTTATTTTACGTGCAATTTCGCTGTTTAGGCATATTTTCGAGGCAAATTTTTTGTATAGACAAGATATTTTGAAGATATTAATTCCTTGAATGCATTTTAGTGTCCTTAATAGCTTAAAAGTGTCATCCCTTCAATCCCTCTTTTTGGAGGTTTTCTAGTGTTTTAGTTATTTTGCCAAAATATTGTAGATTTTCTGGTGTTATTTTTAGATCAATCCAAAGAAACACTAATATTTAAGTTTACTTACTTTTGTCTCAAAGATACTCCTTCGTAATTTATTTTATTAGAGTATATTGAGATATTGCAAGTTATATTCTTTATTAAGTTATTTACATATTGTCCTTTAAAGTCATTGAACTAAAAGTTGTGATTGTGCTATAAAGATTAAACATCTTAAGGTAAAACAAGATCTCAACTTTTTGTGTTTAATTAAAATATATATTCAATGGTCTAAATAACTTATATTTGTTTTTTTTTATTTTGAGAAAGTACTTAAAGAAATTGGACTACTGGAACTATTACACAAATAAGTTAAAGTTATACTCCACCTACTCTAGCTATGTTCTACCTTATAGGGTTTTTTTCATTAGTTAGTTCTTGATTTTTTATTAAAAATTAATTTATAAATTAACTTTGTTGGTTTTAGTCTTCTCTAATCTAGTCCTTTACTTATTTTGAGCTTAACTTCTACATAAGAACATAATAAAACGAGATTATTACATTGGTTTTTAGGTAAGTTTAGGTACATATTCTAGGGCTATAGGTGTCTACATAAAGTTAATGAACATAAATATGGGTAAAACCTATTCCTTTACATTTTTTAAGCTTATAGAAACTTAAAGAAACAAGACTTTTGGGTTTAAGTAGGTGTAGGGTATATATTCTAAGGTTATGGGTGTTTACATATATTTTATGAAAACAAGTAACAGGAAGTACATGGGTGACCATTACATATACCAATACGTCATATGACACAAATTTTATTTCCTTTAAACAATAAAGCTATAATACAAAAATATTCAAAACTAAATTACTGGTAATCAAAGACGGTTATCCAAAAGATTTGGTGAAGTACTAAATATTTATTAAAATACATTTAATTTAACTATCAAAAGATAATTGTAAAACTGAACTTTGCTTTGATATTTAGTTTTCATAAAAAACTCTCCCACCCAAATATTATAAGTGATCGAGGTTTTGGCTTGTTCTATACTTTTGGTGTTCGATTTGATTTTGGAAAAAAGATATTATTCCGCCCAAAATTTTAAAATTGACGAACCTCGATTGGTCGGTTTAAAAACTTATAAGGAATAAGTATTTGGTCATTAAAGATGCCTATGTGTAATAGATGTGCGTATTATTAGCATCCATTTATATGGTCGGTTATAAGTTGGTCAGTAATATACGGTCGATTTTAACAACCTACGTCATTATGACTTAATCATTACATATTATAACGACACATAATGTTAGATATTGTTTGTGAGATATACCTTTTGCATTGTAGTTGAATTTATTCTTTGACCAAAAGGGAGCCTAAAAAGTCATTTCCAACTATATTCAGTCGATTTTAATCAAGAAAAACCTTACCAACTATTTGGTCGATAAAATCGCTGGCTTATGTCAATATTTCACAAATCAATTTTAGTAAACATATATGTGTTCAAAATTATAAATTAAAGTAGGCAATTTTTATTATCTTATTTGTCATCCCTACAAATGCAAGCCTACTTTCTTCCCAAATCTTTTAGCAAACCTTCTTTCTTGTGTGAATTCCCATAACAACTAATAAAGAATGAATAAATTATAATCTAAACATGAATTATTAGAAAAGTATTATCATATATCCAAAAATAAGAACTTTGTTATATTAATTCTTTTGTACTAGATATTAGATTTATTTTGCTGTAAATTTTTTTAATATAAAACACTTGAGTCACAAAAAAATTCAAAAAATATTATAAAACTATACTTATATAAAACGAAAACTAAGATATTCCCAATAACCGGTCATCTTTCTTCCCAAAATTATTTATCCTAACTGGTCAATTATATTTTATTTATTTTGATTAGAAAACTATGTAAAAAAATTTAAATAGTGCAAAATTTCTTGTTTAAACACAGCTTATTCCAATGTTATAATATTGAATATAGTCAAAAAATTTCTGCTTCTGATTATTAGGTAAACAAAAAAAGTCAAATCTATTTGGTCTCTAAACATTTCTCTCATTGAACTTAATTTACTTTCGGTTTGAAGATTTTTGTGCTAAATTTTCAAGCATGTGTGCCACTTGAGAAACACATACCTTTCAAATTATTCATCATTTTAAAAGCATTTGGGAAACTTGGTTTTTAAAATTTTAAAAAATACCCACATTTTATCAACATCTATTAATAGGCTTGTCGAGGCCTAGTTTATGAAGTGTTTTACTCCTTGGACCCCTTCCTAGTAGATTTTTAGGGGACTATTTTAATATGTTTTTGATTTCGATCCTAGATACTCCTATCCCTCCAATTAGCTATCTTTTTTAGGTGCTTTGTAAAGTCTACGGTCATAAATTAGGTATTTTGCTTAAACATTGTATATTTTATGTTGTTATTTGTTATTTTTACATCTATCAAGTTAAACACTTATATGTAAATTTACTTACTTTTATCTAAAAGATACACTTGTTCTCCATTTATCTTTGTAGCTTATATTGAGATATTGCAAGTTATTTTTTGATAAAGATACTTGTATATGGTTATTTTAAGTCCTTGAACTCATAATTGTACAACTCGAAGTCTAAGCAAATAAAATAGAACAAATATTCGACAAATAAATTCTATTATTAATATAATCCTGGAGTATACTACACTTTAAAACCAGTGCAATTTCTTATGCCAAATAACTATACAAATGAGCAATAACCATTTTCCTTTAATGAATCTCTCATGTGTTCGTGTTTTTGTAGTGAAGAAGATAAACCAATAGAGGTGATCTATTTGGCTTTTAAGTTGAAGCCTTTGATAGGTTAATTATGTAGCTAATTGTGAGTTTTGTATATTAATTCTTGTCTATCATGACATAGCTTGGTTGCATGCACTTGTAAAGTGATCACATATTGAGAAAAGTGCACATCTAACTAATATAATGTATTAAAATTACATAATATAAATTCTTAATTTTGCTTACCACTAATAGACACAATTCCTAATTAACCCACAACATATAACTCAATAAATTTAAAAAATTCTTACTTGGTATACTAAAATAATAAGAAACCAAACTTGTATATTGCTTTGAGAAAATAAAAAATTGAAATATAAATTTCATATTCCCTTTATCATATTATTATTGTTTATGTACTAGCACTATTTCTTCTAAGAGCCAATTCTCTGGCATCCATGGCCTCTTTGGCCCTAGCCTCCATCTCCATTTTGGTAGTCACAGCCGCCTTTTTCATGCTACCTGCTGAAATTTTGCAAGCAGCAAGGAAAATTTTGGCAGCATTCTTATCTACTGTCTTTCCTCCATTGGAATCACCAAGAACTAGGAGAGGCGAATTGTGGTTTAAACACATGACACAAAGATAAGGAGCATGGGGGTGAGAACCAATACAATTTAAGTGAGAAGATGAGTAGCATCTCACGCAAGACACCACAACATTTGAAGTGATAAGCTTCTCTGGATTTTCATGAACGGTAAAACAAACTGGACACAAGGAAGGAGCATGGAGATAGATAACGCAATCTGTGCAAACGGTTTTGTTGGTTCCCAAGTGCAGGATGTGGTGCTTGAACCACTTTAATCTGTTGCCACAAAACTGGCAGTCAGTAGTAATAGTAGATGTAGGCATTTCAGTCTAGCTAGGGAATTTGATGAGAATTTGTTTTTACAACTTTGTTTTGTTGTGAAACAGGATGAGCAGGAGAGATTCTATTTATTATGAAAATGTTAGGATATGAATGTAACATATTTGAGCACTAATCAAGAAAAACAAGAATAAGAATACATTTTTTAACATTGTATTTTTTTATATTTCTATAGGTGGCGAGGTTATAAGGGTTTTCATATAAAAATATTCTTCCCATTTAATTTTTTTCAATTTGAATGTTTATACTCAATAAATATGTAATCATATATGCATCAAATCCCGTCAACATTTCTAATATCTTGAGACAAATGGTACATTCAATTTTTTTTTTGTGTTGAGAATATTACATTCTATATATTTTCTTAAAAATGATTAGTGTATACTCATTTTGTTTGTTAGAATTAGCATGGTGTAAGCATGTGGTCATGAGATTGAAAAAGTTTAATAGTTAAAATATATTTAAATTTAACTATTTTTATCCTATATGTATATATGTACGAAATAAATCTAGTTACTCTCTTATTCATAATATTATTTTCATTTTACTTACCCTAATAAGGAAAGCTCGTAAACTTTATCCTTTGATTGTTGTTATGAATATAACAAAAAAGTGTGTTTGATAGAGTATATATCTCTATATATATTTTTAAGAGATTATATTCTTATACTTACATAACTTTGTAAATAATTGGGTGTTTATTAATATTATTTTAGTCTTTAATGAAAAAAAATAAATTATTCTCAAAGTAGGAGTAATTGGGAATTGGGAGTTTATGAAAATTCATTGGTTGGAAGACTTGCCCGGAGATCCATGCTGATTGATATTTGGGCCTTAACTCCAGTTTTTTACATAGGATTTAGGTATTCTATACCAAAGAATTTAGCGGATAATAGTCCAAGAAGGTAAATGAATTATATTTAATTTAAAAGGGTGTATATTTTATTTGGACGGGATCACCCTAAAAACAAAAGTTGGGCTAATAATACTAATTTGACAACCAATCTTGTTCTAAGATATCAATTGTATTTTGGAGGGGAGACCATTAAAATACGTCCCTTCTTACCACAATTGTATTTTATTCATTTTTATATGAGAATTTTGCTAAATTAATGAGGGAAAAAATATTATTTTTAAACATAGCTTACACATGGATATCGACCTATTACCTAAAATTTTGTTTCTTTTTATCAAAATAGGTCCTGTATACAACAAATTAAAATGTATTAGGAACTTCAAAAGATATTGAATTAATAAAAAAATTAGGGTTTGGAATTGAAAATAACCCCAACTTACAAAATTAGGGTGTCAAATTCAAAAACCCTCAATTTGTAAAACTGGTCTTCATGCACAAAAGACTAGTTCGATTCGAGTACAAACAATACTTATCGAAGTATAGAGCTTAGAAGAGAGAAGCTTAACAGAGAGATTGTGAGCGGAGAGATTGTGACCAATGGAGAGAGATGTGAGAGGAGTTGAGATGGTAAGCGGAGTTAAGAGAGATTGTGAGCGGATAGAGAGAGGTTCGAGAGAGGGAGAGGTTTGAGAGAGGGGTTCGAGAGAGAATGAGTAGAGAGAGAATGTAGTTTTCAATTTTTAATTTTTAGTTTTTAGTTTTTAGTTTTTAGTTTTTAATTGTCTAAAGTGAGGAGTGAGGGGAACAAAAAATTGGTTAAGGGTGGAAAATTTTGGGAGGGGGTGAATTTCGGAACAAAAATTGAACGAGATTTTTACTACGTGGGAAAATTAAGGTGGGCGCGAAATATTTTTTTGATGAAGTTTAGACATCGGTTTAAAAATAACCGATGTCTTGAAATTACAAAGACATCAGAAAATCACGGGGTGATGTCATTAACACTATTAACAAGAATGCACCGTCAACCGATGTCTAATGTATGATGTCTATTGATATTTTTCTTGTAGTGCAAGTCACCTTGACTTTATCAAACTTCCTTCCCTTGGAGTACTGTCCTTCATTTCTTATAAATTTGCCTTTTCCATCTCTAGAGTACTTCTTGTTGAAACCACCAGCATTGCTTCCATCTCAATAACTTGAGGATCATCAGATTTAATATCAGAATCTTCATCAGTATATCTGTCAAGGTCGGATAATTTAGTGTCAGGATCTGACTTTTCAATTACCTTCCTTCTTCTAGAGCTTTCTCTTTTAGAGCTACAACCTTCATTTTCTGACTTTTCTTATTTTTTCTTTGTTTGACCTCCAAGTAATGGTTTTTTAGCATTCTATAAACTTCATCCAGTGTCAGTAAATCAAGGTAATACTTATATCTGATTATAGAGGCTTGAGTATCCCAATCTTCAAGAAGAGCTCTTTGAAACTTGTTGTTTGAGTCTTCTCTTCCATAATCTTTTACAACTAATAATACATCATTCAGCAGTGTCAGGAATCTATCATAGATGTGAGTAATTGACTCATCAGCCTTGGCATTAAATTTCTCATATTCTTGCACAAAAACAATTCTTCTGTTTTTCTTTTTTGCCATTGTAGCTTGGCACTAAGTCTCCAAGGCATCCCATTTCACTTTTGCAGTCCGGCAGGCAATCATCCTGTACATCATATTATCCAAATTATTATGCAGAATATTTCTGACTTTTGCATTCGTAAGCATTGAAGCCTTCTCAGGTTCTGACCATTCTGATTTTTCTTTCCTGGTATAGTGTTCAGGAACATCTGGTGTCATGGGCACATACTTCACAGGATAGGGAGGTCCTATTTTAATGATGTCAACATATGCATAATCAATAGCCTCAAGAAACATCAGGTCTCACCAAAGAACCCCTTTGTGGTAGTAGGAGCTTTGTGACATTAGTGCTTCCATTTTTATTCCTCGCAAGTAAATTTAAATGTGTCACTAGTTGAGATGAAATTATTGGTGGTAGTTAGCATTGGACCACTGATATACATATACTAATATATATGCATAACTTCAAAGATTGCTTGTAAACTCTTGACGAAGAGCATATCTCCATTACAACTATTGTTATCTTGGTTGTCATGTCCCAATACATTGTGGCGGCTTTCTTCCCAAAAATATTTATCCTGACCGGTCAATTGTATTTATTTATTTTGATTAGAAAATTATGTAAAATAAATTAAATAATAAAAATATGATAGTTTAATCCTAGTTTATTTTAATAGTATTATATTGAATTTGGTACGAATAAATTGCATCAAAGTAAATAACTACGTAGTAGTGTTTCTTTTGTTTAAAAAATTTAGCTTTTGATACTTTGTTTTAAAAAGAGTAATTCGATTTGGCCTCTAAACATTTTTTGTGATTAAACATAATTTAATTTTGCGTTTTATGGTTTTAGTGCTTAATTTTTGCTCAATTTCAAGTGTGTTGGCCTAATTTTGAATTTAACTTTGTGCACTTCACCGTGTTTCTACATACTTTCAAAGTAGTTTTGTTTGGTTGTATCACATTAAAAGCATCTAGGCCACCTGCTTCAAAATTTACTAAAATATACATATTTGGTCACTAGTGAGCCTAGTTTATGGAGTGTTTTACCGACTTTAAGAGCTTAATAAAGGCATCCCTTCAACCCCACCCATGAAGAATTTTTGGTGACTATTTTAATGTGTTATAGACTTCGATCCTAGACACGTGTATCCATATAATTACAAATATTTTTGAGGTTCTTGAGCTTTTTCAAGGTCAAGGGTCGTAAATTAGTTATTTTTTTAAATATTATTTTTTGAATTTTCTATTGTATTTCTTATTGTTAGATCTATCCAATTGTACCCTTATATGTAAGTTTACCTACTTCTGTTTCGAAGATACACTTATTCTTGATTTTTTTGTGTAGTAAATATTGAGATAATTTCGGTTATTTTATTCATGAAGATATTTGAATATTCCTAGTCCTTGAACTCAAAGTTGTGATTATGACTTATTTAGACTAGTAACCGAATACCAGTAAATCTATATTTTAGTTAAAAACAAAAAGCCTATATCTTATTTTTACCTTAAGTGGTTTGAACTTGATATTAAAGAATAAAAATAAATTTCTTTGGTTTTGGTTGAGCTAATTCTACACTTATTTTTGAGTTTTTTTAAAAGGACTAAAGGAAATTAGACTACTCAAACTTATATTAAAATACGTTAGAGCTAAACTCAACCTAGTGAAGCTATATTTGGCTAAGCTATATTTGGCTAAGCATACTGCAACTTCAACTAGTTAACTACCCAATTTTTTATCTCAGTTACTAAATGCACTTTGTCTCTTTTAGTTTTTTGGAACCTAGTCCTTTACTTAATTTGAGCTTAACTTCCAAATTAGAGCATAAAGAAAGAAGACTATTTGAACACATGTTAAAAACAACTTAGTAGATGTATTTAACCACGGTTTTTTTGCGAATATACTACTAGTTACATTCTTTAACTTACTTATTGTAAGGTCTGAAAATATCGTAGAATGGGGTAGAATACGATACTCATTTAATTGATATCTTTTGCGAATTATAACTTTATACAACTCCAAATAAATATAAACTAAATGAAACAAATACTCGAGGAATATATTATTTTAATAATATAATCCATGATGATTATACTCTTTAACACAAAGGTTGAATACAAAAAATTTCTAAAACTAAATAATAATAAAATTGAGTAATAACAACATAACTTTAGTGGCGCTCTCATGCGTTTTAATGAAGCTCTCACATGTTCGTGTTTTTGTTGTGAAGAATTTAAACAAATACTTAAGTTATCTATTTTTCCTTTAAATTAAGGCTTTTGATAGATAAACTACGGTTCTAATTGTATTTTTTGTAAAACAATTCTCTTTTCTGATGACACGGCATGGAATACATGCCCTTGTAGAGTGATCACACGGAGTCAAGTGCACATGTGTAGGGAGTACCTTGGATCGGCTTACATGGATTCATGCCTAACCTTTTTTCCATCTATGTCTCAATTTGCTCATGTATTCTATCCCATAAATAAAAGTCTATTTCACTCTGAGAATTAGATTAATAATAAATAAAGAATGAAAGAAAATAAGTTTAAACACATCGAATTACAATAGTTTTCAACATATCCAAAAGTAAAAGGTTTGTCACAGTGTTTTCTTTATTTTAAAATTTCAATATTGTTTGATTGATCACAAAAAGTTTTATTCGATTTGGCAACCTCACCATTTTCTTGATTTAACTAATCACGAAGGAACAATCCTTACTGATTTTTTTACTTTTTAAGATTTTTAAACTTATTTTTTGTGCAATTTCGATGTTTAGGCATATTTTCAAGGCAAAATTTGTGTACTGACAAGATATTTTGAAGAAATTAATTCCTTCAATGCATTTTAATCTCCAAATGAAGTCAAGTGCCTGATTGCTACCCAACGGATGAACAAACAATGAATTCGACGGATGATCAACAACCCGACGAATGATCAATATCTCGACGGATGATCATGAATTCGACGGATAAAGAATTCAAATATCTGTTGACAGTGACAACACAGTCACATGCGTCGAGTGGATGCAAATGGAATATGGTAGCCTATTCAATTGGGTTTTCGAGAACAAAAAAGCATTACCATTTCCATTCTATTATGAAGATATTCAAAGATACTGGAATAGAGTAATGAAGTAGAGAAAAATTTGTAAGCAAAATCCTTACCATTTCTCTGTATTCTTAGTTGTTCAAGCAGTTGTGAGCATTTTATATACAGAGTTCTCTCGATATCTAATATATATCTCTGGTAGAATCATTCAAATCCACCAGAAATTTTTTAAAGACTCTAGTTTTTAATTACTTGTGTTTTGATTCATTTAAGTAACTATTCCGCATTCTGCTAATCAATTCACACTTATATATATTCGAGTTAGAACATTTTTATCTCAAGTAAAAGTTTCAAGAATTCCATTCAACCCCCCTTCTGTAATTCTTGTTATATTGTTAAGGGACTAATAATTGGTATCAGAGCAAGCTCTTAACTTATAAAGAGTTTAAAGATCAAAACAATACAGCAAGATGAAAAAGAAGGATGTTGGAGTCAAGATCCCTTTTCTGGATAAAGATAATTTCCACCATTGGAAGGTAAAGATGCATCTTCATTTGCTTTCTCAATATGAGGCTTATGTTGACTCCATAGAAAGAGGCCATCATGTTCCAATGAGAGCTGCAACAGGAAATGAGCCATCAGTCCCCAAGCCAAGGCATGAATGGTCTGATCCTGACATTGAACAAGTCAGGAAGGATAAAAAGGCCATGAATATCCTGTTTAATGGAGTTGATGGAGATATGTTTGACAACATTATCAACTGCAAAACTGCCAAGTATATTTGGGATACAATACAAATCATCTGTGATGGCACTAAGCAAGTTAGAGAAAATAAGATGCAGCTCCTGATTCAGTAATATGAGCATTTTCATAATGAAGAAAGTGAGTCTCTTACTGACATTTTTAGTAGGTTTCAAAAATTACTAAATGCTCTAAAGTTGTATGGAAGGGTCTATCAGACAAAAGACTCCAATCTGAAATTCCTTAGATCTCTTCCAAAGGAATGGAAACCAATGACAATCTCATTAAGAAACTCACAAGATTATAAGGAGTTTATTTTGGAGAGACTGTATGGTATCCTGAAAACTTATAAGCTTGAAATAGAGCAAGATGAGAGGATGGAGAGAGGAAAGAAGAAAGGAGGATCTATTGCACTAGTTGCTGAGTTAGAAAAAGAGAAGGAAGTGAAGATGGAAGTTGTTGAGTCAACTTCAAGGGTCTGCGAAAGCAAGGGCAAGGGGCTTGCAGCGGAAAATGAAGATTCTTTGAGCCAAGATGACATGGAGGACATTGATGAACACCTAGCATTTCTTTCCAGGAGATTTTCTAAGCTCAAGTTTAAGAAGAACTTTGGAGAAGCCAAGACAAATAGAAACATGGTGGGTAAATCAAAATTCAAATATTTCAAATATGGCTTGGCAGGGCATTTTGCCAGTGAGTGTAGGAAGTCAGATTCCAGTAAGAAAAAGTTTGAGCCTGTGTATTATAAGTAAAAATACTTGGAACTGCTCAAACAAAAGGAAACACTACAAGAATAATGTCAATAGACATCACACATTAGACATCGGTTAACTTTGCCACTGATGTTAAAAAGAGTATTGACATCACCCCGTGTTTTTGTGATGTCTTTGTTCTTTGTAGACATTGGTTATAATTAAACCGATGTCTAAAATTCACCAAAAAAAAAAACAAAATTCGCGCCCACCATTTCTTCCCCCGTTAGTGAAATTTCATTCAGTTTAGTTCTACATTCCCCCAATCCCAAAATTCTCCCCCCTTAACCAAATTTTGGTTCCCCCCAAAAATCAATCTTCAGACACAAAATCAAAACAAAAAAACTAAAAACTAAAAAACAGAAAACTGTTCTCTCTCTCTCAAACCTGTCTCTCTCTCTCGAACCCCTCTCTCTCTCTCACCTCTCTCCCCTCACAATCTCTCTGAACTCCGGCCATCATCTCACCATCATAATCTCTCGAACCTCTCTCTCTCTCTCGAACCTCTCTCTCTCTCTCTCGAACCTGTCTCTGGAACCTCTCTCTCTCTCTCTCTCTGAACCTCTCTCCGCTCTGAATCTCTCCGTTAAGCCTCTTTCGTTTAACCTCTCTACTTCGGTAAGTGTTGTATCTTCTTGAATCGAACTGGTCTTCTCTGCATGAAGACCAGTTTTAAAAGTTGAGGATTTTTGAATTCAAAACCCTAATTTTGTAAATTGGGGTTTTTTCTAATTCGAAACCCTTATTTTTTTTATTAATTTAGTGTCAAATCTTGTTGCTAATACTTTTCTTCTTGTTGTATACAGGACCTAATCTGAGAAAAAGATTTAAAGCTTTAGGTAATTTGGATTTTTTAGTTGTACATTTATATTTTTGTTTATTTTTTTTATTTTTGTAAATTAGGTTTTCATTTGTTTGTAATGTTGTGATTTATTTTTGCAGGACATTAGTGTTGTTTGATTTTTCGATCTTCGGTGAGTTTTCTTCTCCAACTCTGTTTTGTACGCTTATACATTTGATTTGTTTTGTTAGTTTTGATAGTGTGTTTTTTGTCTATGTGCTATGCAGTTGGTTCTTATGTTGATCTATGTGTTGTGTATAATATGCATTATGTATTATATGAAATCTCAGTTTTGTTTTATTTGCAATTATGTGCAGGAGAATTCATTTTGGTATTAGTATGTTATATTTAAATGTAGTCGTGTTCTGAATTTTGGATGCAAGTGTGTGGTTAATTTAGTGATTGTGTATGCAAGTGTTTAGTTGAAAATAGTACATTTATAATTTGATAATCTGCATCCGTGATCTGACTATTATACTATGGTTAATTATATAGTGATTATACATTAAGTACCGAATGACTAGTTAATATATAGTACTAGTACTATAATTAAATGTATAATATGAATTACGTAATGCATTACAAATCGATTCATATCATATTATAATAAAATATATAACATTAAAATGTATAATATGCATTATGTATAATATGAATTCTCAGTTTTCTTATGTCGTTTATAGTCTGCCCTATGTGTGGATGTCATACTTAAAATCAAGTTAGACTTCTAAAATAAATATTAGGCTTATAAAATAAATATAAGCCTTATACTGAATTTTTTAGTGACATACCAGGTGGTTTTAAATGGATAGGTCTTGGATAAAAGCCGATAGGGATTCTCTACAGTATGAAATTGGTGTTGAAAACTTCTTGATATTTGCCGAGGAAAATGCTAAAAACCCCAAGAAAATTCCTTGTCCTTGTGCACACTGCTCTAACTTCAAAAAGTTTTCTGTGAATATAATCAGAGGTCATCTTTATGAATCAGGGTTTAGTTTAGGATATTCTGATTGGATTTGGCATGGAGAAAACCATGATAATAGTACTAGGTCATCTGTTGGTAGTACTTGTCCTCCCTCGAAGCCCATACCAATTTCAGAAACATTTAACGTGTGTGAAGCAGCCTATAGTAGGGAAGATTGCGATAAAGAGTCAGATAACTTTAAGAGGTTTGTTGCCGATGCAGAACAACCTCTGTTTGAGGGAAGTGAGTGTACTAAACTGGAGTCGGTCTTAAAATTACATAATTGGAAGGCTAGGTTTAGAGTTTCCGATAAAGCTTTTACTGATCTGCTTCAATCAATTGGATCAATTCTTCCTAAAGATAATCTGCTTCCGTCTAATATGTATGAAGCCAAGAAAACATTGACTGATTTAGGCCTCGAGTATATTAAATTCCACGCTTGTCCAAATGACTGCGTATTATACAGGGGTCCAATTCTCGAGTCTTCTTCCGAGTGTCCCAAATGTCATCTCTCTCGCTGGAAAGTTGGGAAAGATGGTCAAGTTAGGGTAAATGTGCCAGCTAAGGTTATGTGGTATTTTCCGATAATCCCCAGATTTAAAAGAATGTTTAAATCTTCATCTACTGCTGAATTAATGAGTTAGCATGCAAATAATCGATCCAAAGATGGAAAGATGCGTCACCCCTCTGATTCTCCTTCTTGGAGAAATGTAGATTGTAGGTGGCCTGAGTTTGGTAGCGAGGCAAGAAATATACGTTTAGGATTAGCGGCCGATGGTATAAATCCACACAATAATGGATTAAATAATCGGTACAGCTGCTGGCCAGTTATGTTAGTAACATATAATCTTCCTCCATGGTTATGCATGAAGAGGAAGTTTATGATGTTAACAACATTAATTTCAGGCCCACAAGAGCCTGGTAATGATATTGACGTATATCTCCAGCCACTGATCGACGATTTAAAAAAATTGTGGGAGGAAGGTGAACCAAACGTGTACGATGCCCATACCAAATCCTTTTTCACTCTAAAGGCAATCTTGATGTGGACAATAAATGACTTTCCGGGATATGGAAATTTGTCGGGGTACGTTAATAAGGGTTATAGGGCATGTCCAGTATGCGGTGATCAGACCGTGGCTAAATATCTAAGTCGTAGTAGAAAAATGAGCTACCAAGGACATCGTCGGTATTTAGATCTTTATCATCCGTATAGAAGACAAAGGACAGCTTTTAATGGAGAACAAGAATTTGGTTGTGCACCTGAACCACTTAGCGGAGAGGAAGTGTTGGGGCAACAACAGCAACTTAGGTTCAGTTTTGGAAAGGGGGGGAAGCCAAAAAAGGTGGAGTCTCCATGGAAAAAACAGTCAGTTTTTTTTGAGTTAGAGTATTGGAAGTTTCACCATGTTCGACATTGTTTAGATGTCATGCACGTCGAAAAGAACGTGTGTGATAATATAATTGGGACACTTCTACACATGAAATTCAAGAGTAAAGACAGCCTTGCCTCGCATCTTGATTTGGTTGACATGGGAATACGGCCTGATTTAGCTCCAGAAGTAGGTGAGAAAAGAACATACCTACCTCCTGCCCCTTATACTCTCTCCCGGAAAGAAAAACAAATAATATTGGCATCATTGTACGACATGAAACTTCCATACGGACATGCTTCAAATATAAGAAATTGTGTATCGATGATTGATATGAAGTTGTATGGTTTAAAGTCCCATGACTGCCATATCCTTCTCCAACAACTACTACATGTTTGCATTCGTTCAGTGCTTCCGAAAAATGTTAGGGTTAGTATCATTAGATTGTGTTTTTTCTTCAACTCTCTGTGCAACAAAGTTGTAGATGTGTCAAAGTTGAATAAATTACAAGCAGATGTGATATTGACCCTGTGTGAGTTAGAGAAGATATTCCCTCCGTCATTTTTTGATGTTATGATACATCTTATGGTCCACCTAGTAAGGGAACTGCGATTATGTGGACCGGTTTTTTATAGATGGATGTTTCCATTTGAACGCTTTAATAAAATATTGAAGAGTTATGTAAGAAACCGATTATATCCAGAAGGTTCTATAGCTGAAGGTTACCTCAAAGAAGAGTCAATAGAATTTTGCAGTGAGTTCTATAGCGGGAGTAGTAGAACAACCGGTCTTCCGAAAGATGAAGAAAAAATTTCCGGTCCAATCGGTGGTGTGACTATGAAGTCAGTTGCGGAAAAAGAACGAGATGAGGCTCATCTTTCAGTTCTTCGTAATAATTCGGAAGTGGAACCATATGTTATGTAAGTAAAACATAAAAAGTATACATATAATTGTTAAAGTTGTATTTGGTATAGTTTAGTCGAATTTGATGTAAGTAATTTCAGGTTGCATAAAAAATATTTGGAAGAGATTTATCGAGGGAAAAAGAAGAGTGTACAGTGGCTATTGGGAGAGCACAATCGACAATTTGCCGATTGGTTTGAACAAAAAGTTGGTTTACATTATTTTTCCTTCTTTTTTATTTTTATATGTCGTGTTTTTAAATTTGTAGCCACTTATATGCATCAATAAATTATATGTAGGTCAGTACAGAAATGAGGGAAAATGCGGAAGCCGTATCTGAAATTATAAGATGGTTTGCTGGGAAACCTTCATTTTCAGTTTTGACTTACGAAAGTTATGCTGTTGAAGGGGTCCGATACCACACAAAGGATCGAGATAATGCAAGGGTAGTTCAGAATAGTGGTGTGTCATTAGTTGCAAGGACAGTCCAAGTCTCTAGTGCTAAGGACATGAATCCTATAGAAAGTGATTTAAAATTTTATGGGGTGATCAGGGAAATATGGGAATTAGACTACCACGCATTCAAGGCCCCTCTGTTTTTATGTACATGGGCAGCAAGTAACAAAGGTGTCAAGTCCGATGATCTTGGTTTCACCCTTGTCAACTTCAATCGACCAGGTCACAAAAAGGACAAATATGTCTCTGTTGACCAAGTCAACCAAGTATTTTATATTGAGGATCCAGTTGATGCTAATTGGTCCGTTGTGTTATCGGCGACAACTCGAGACTATCATGATGTTTACAATGAAGATGCTCCTGAAGACACCTCCTGGAACCCTCCCTCATTCTGTTCTAATATCCCTACATGTGACCCTGCTAAAATTGATGATGCAAGTGTTTGTAATAGAAGAGAAAATGTTGAGGGTATATGGGTCAAAAAGTTATAGGAGTCTAGCTATATATTCTCCTTATTTGTAATTTTTCTTGTTATTTGTAATTTTTCTTGTTATTTGTAATGTAGCTTGTGATCTCTATTTTCTTGTAATTTTTCAATGTAGTTATAGAAGTCTATCTATAATTTTTCTTGACAATTAAATGAGAATTTTGTTTAATTTTCTGCATATCTGTTAGACATTATACCATGAACTGTGTAGTTGTTCTAATCTGTTAAATATTAGTTAATTTTTTAGATTAGAGGAAGAGGAAAGAATGGCACCAAAAAAGCAAATGCGAAAGCAATCAGAAAAGACTGCATCACAGAATCTTAGCGGTGGAAGCCCCAAGCGGCTGGAGGATGTTCCGAACAATGATGAAAACAATGAAGGGTATGCATCGGAATCTCAACCGACTAACTCAGAACAGACAAATACTATAACTAATACTGCTACAAGGAAGTCTGGGGGTAAGCGAGGCGTATGCGCAATGTACAAAGTGATTGTCAAGAAAGCTCGCGGGAAGAAAGTTAAAGTCACTGCCAATGAATGGGGAATTCCTAATGGGGAAACTAGAGCCCGTTTGCAGTCTTACATTGGTATGTTGGCTAGGACTATGATTCCAATCGACATTCCTACGTGGCCAAATGTAGACCCTGAATTAAAATCAAAGCTTTGGTTAGATCTCCAGGTACTAGATCAATTGTAAAAAATTATTATCAAATATAGATCTTGAATATAAGTTTTTCCTGTTATGATTTTGTGAACTTGTGTTTTTTCAGGCTACCTTCAAAGTTAAACCAGAAATTGAAAACATGGTCCTAAAGTCAGCAGGCTCTAAATGGCGACAGTTTAAGACTGATTTGACGAGAAAGTATGTGCTACCATTTATTGGAGAAAAGAAGAAGCTGAGTAAGCCGCCAAGAGGCTATGGCTATGTTAGTAAGGCAACCTGGAAAAGGTTTGTGAGACAGAGGACTGATTCTAAGTGGAAGGTATGTTTTAATTCTGTAATATATGATTTGGTGATTTTTTTGCATCGTCTGTTGTAATTTTTGTAATCTTGTGACATGTTTTTAGGAAATTCATGACACACAAAGTGAAAGAGTGTCTAAGAGAAAATATCATCACCGGTTGTCAAGAAATGGGTACATCGGTTTAAAAGAAGATGAGGTAAGAAAAGTTCATTTAATTGTATAACTGTATTTAATTTATAATAGGTCAGTCCATAATAAATTAGAGTCCTACATTTTTTAGCCCTGGAGTTATTTGTATTACTGTATTTTATTTTATTTGTAACAGATAAAAAAAGGAAGGTTGAATCCGGGAGAAGAACCGGATAGAGCGATTTTTTGGCAAAAGGCCCGTAAGCGGAAAAACGGACAAGAGGTCGAAGAGGTCGATGAAGATTTGGCTGTTGTATGCGATAAAATTGTAAGTTTTAATTTTGGTTAAATTACATTAAAGTAGGCGAATCAGTAAAATTAGGACGACATAAATCAGTAAAGTAGGCGAATCAGTATAAATAGGACCCCTGTCAATGTTTTAGTTAATTGGTCTTTAATTATACTGATTACAATTATGCGAAATAATTATTATTTATCTTTTATTGAAAACTAGTCAACTCCATTTTGGTTAATTTATTTTCTTGTTAACAGAACGCATTGTTGGAAAAAAAGAAGAAGGGTGAGATTCAGTTTTCTGGTGCTGAAGATGTTCTGACAACGGCTTTGGAGAGTCGTGAGCATTCTGGGAGGGTTCGGGCTGTTGGAGGGTACATCACTCCAAAACAATACTTTAATTTGCCAAGAGAGCCAAAGCTTCGAATCACAAAGGCAGAGTTGATGGCCCGTGATCGACAAAGGGATGAACTGCTTGAAAAAAAAACGCAAGCTCTCGAGGCAGAGATTGATCGCTTGAAGTCAGTGATCGAAAGTGGAGGTACTTTTCACTCTCCAATGCCATCTGAAAAGGCAAGTTTCGATCCGGAAAAGGATAAAGAAATGAAGTCAAATCCACCACCTGCAAGAGGAGTTGTGTTGGTATATGAAGATGATGACTGTATTTTTACAGATGGCCCAACTAGGCCTTCACCTCCTGGAAGTCACGTAAGTTATTTTAATTTTGTGAGCAACCTTATCATTTATCTTACTAAGGTAAATCATTGTTACCTTAATTTTTTAATTTTGTTTATTTAAATATTATAGGCCCAACGATCTTGTGAGCTATCTGTCGAGAGACTTGAGAATAAGGTTGCATTTGGTATGGTATATCCTCGCGAGGATAATTTAACTGATTTGGTACATGGAGTTGATATACCAATTGGACATCAATGTGTCTCCGTTGATGGCCTCATAAAACCAGATGCCTTGCTTCCAGCTGAGACACGTGGTGATGACATGATGACTGTCCGCGATGCTCTAGGATCTTTTTTGGCATGGCCTGAGGAATTAATTAGCTACACAAATGTTGTGGTATAATGAATAATATATATATGTATAATATTGTCTGAATTTTGAAATTAAATTGTTCATTTCAAGATATTAAAAATTAAGTGGTATGTACATTTTATTTTGGTTTTATATTATCATCAGGTGCAGAAAAAAGAAAGGCCCCGAACAAGTGCTGAAAAAATAAAAAAGAATGACGGGTTGCAGGATTTGAAGGCACAATTTCTTCAAGCAAAGCCAGGTGCGAAAGTGCCAAAGGGCTTTAAGCTGTTGTATAAACATGCAACAACTTGGATGAAAACTACCGGGGTCAGTATCCAGGTTTGATGTGAGCCGAATGTGTTTGGACATGAAAAAACAATTTATTTGTTGCATGAGAATGTTGTGTCTTTATTGGAGTTTGAAATGTTGGGCCAAGCAGTAGTTGCAAGTTACATGGCGTAAGTTACCTTTTTTTTCTTTTTAATGATCATTTTTTTTAATGTTTGTAATTTTCCAGAACTTGCATTTTAACATCAGCACTCTTTCGATAGGCACTTGCATTCTGAGATTAGTGAAATACCAGAACTGGCGGAGACATTTGCTTTTATTGACCCCGGATCCACATATCACGTGAATGCTGATTTTGAAGCATACATTTTAAACCGGTTGAGAGAGGGTAACCCAGATCGCCTATTCTTTTCTTCCGCATAATCAGAAGTAAGTACTTATTGTAATACTGAAAATTAAAAACATGAATAGTACAGTACAAATTTCTATGTGATGTGTCCTATCTGTCTTTGTTTTTTTATGAAAATAGTATGCATTGGATTTTGGTCGTTATCTGGGAAGGGGAAATATATATTCTGAATCCACTACCTCACCCGACACAATTTTCAGAACTAGAAAAGGCGTTATTAAGGTAAATTTTTATTAACGTAACAGTTTGGTATAATTGCATGTTCATTTCTGTACATTATATGAGATTTTATGTTTTTTATGCAGGGCTTTGAAAAGTTACAACTCTGAAACCGGCAGGGGCAACAAGATGGCCAAGGCAAAGTTTCTTAGTGTAAGTACAATAGATCGAGTACCTAATATTTGTGCTTAATATATATGATTTATTTGACATGCCTGATTTGTCTTTTAATTAATGAAATAGGGATCTCCCAAACAACCCGGTGGGATTGAATGTGCGTATGTAATAATGCGATACATGAAAGAAATTATCGATGATGACAAGTTGAATTTTGCTAAAAAGGTATTACCTTGACGCTTCCAGTTTGCTATATACTGAGATATGGTTACTTTTCGATATGGTTACTTTTCATTCATGTACTGAATTTTGTTTGTTTCGAATTTGTAGTGGTTGGCCAAGACTCGATCGTGTTACAGCATTGAACAGCTAGATGAAGTTCGCATTGAGGCTCTGCAGTTCATCCAAGAGCATATCTGATCAATTCTTGTACTCAAGGTCTTTTCTTTTGCGTAGTCGTACATTTGGTAATTTAGACGGTTCTGTGTAGTAAGAATGTAAGTGTATAAATACTGGGGTTGCTGTATAGGTTTGCAAAAGCTGGGGGTTGTACATTTGGTAATGTAGATTCTGTAGTTTTTGAATGATTGATGCAGATGATGGGGTTGGTGTTGGTGATTTTTGGATGATTGATGCAGATGATGGGGTTGGTGTTGGTGGTTTTCGGATGATTGAATGGTTAAATGTATGAATGATTGACTGGTTAGATTTGTATGGATGCGTGTTATTCCAATGTTTTGGTTTTGGTTATGTAGTAAAGGACATCGGATTTATTTATAACAAATGTCTATTAGTAACGAGTACATCGCTTTTTTAGAAAATTAGTGATGTAAAACTTTACACAATTTGGTCTATAAATTTCTTACACATCACTTTTAATTAAGAAAAGCTGATGTCAAAAAAGATAATGTACATCACTTTTAACCAAACAAAACTGATGTCAAAAAACGCAATGTACATCAGTTTAAGGGAAATAACTGATGTGAAAAACTAATATGTTCAAGTCTAAAGGATACATAGACATCACTTCATTCTAGAAAAAACTGATGTTTATACGCTTAATTAGACATCACCTTTTATTAAAGAAACAGATGTTTAATATGCCATTTTACATCACCTCTGTCAAAATTATCGATGTTTTTGTGACAAAAAACATAGCTCAATATATGTTTAATATGTTTTAATAGGTGTAATTTAGTTATTAAATAATTTTGTTATAGCATTTTTTGTGAAAAATCATCACATAGACATCAGTGTTTTTCACTAAAATCGATGTTTTTGTGACAAAAAACATAGCTCATGATATGTTTAACATGTTTAATTAGGTGTAATTTAGTTATTAAATAATTTACTTATAGCATTTTGTTTTAATAATCAACACATAGACATCTGTTTTTTAACTAAAATCGATGTCTAATCCAGTATAGACATCGGGTATTCACCGATGTCTAGAATAGACATCACCGACATCAACATCGGTTGGGAAACAGCATAGACATCGGCCAAAAAGTGATGTCTATGGACTTTTTTCTTGTAGTGAAAGGGCTTTCATAACACAAGAAAATGACTGGGCAGCAGATGGTCTGGATGAAGATGAAGATGAAGATGTCAGCTATGTTAATCTAGCCCTAATGGCCAAGTCTGATGAGACAGAAACAAGTTCTTCAAGTAATCAGGTAATTACTACAAACCTTGCACAGTTATATAAAGTTGAGTGTAATGATGCCATAAATGACATGTTTACAGAGTTATATCATTTGCGTGTTACACTTAAGTCTCTTACTAAAGAAATGCTAAAATCAAAGAAAACAATTTGTTTTTGAGTGAAAGAAATAATGTGCTTGAGTCTCAGTTCATTGATTTTGGAAAGTTAAGAATTGAGTGTAAAATTGCCAAGGAGGAATTAACTGAGTCCTTGAAGAAAGAAGAAATTTTAAAGAAGCAGCTCGAGCGTGAACAAGAGGTTTTTAAGGCATGGAAAATATCCAGGGATGTCCATGTTCAAATCACCAAAGTTCAAGGAATTGAGTCCTTCTGTGATGCGCCTAGAAAAAGAACAAAGAGAAACTAGAACCAAATTTGGTAGATGAAGTGCTAACAAATGTAGACTCGATGGATGATGAGGATCATCCGTCGGATAACAAAAAGGGTTATCCGTCGAATGATGAAAATCCTCATCCGTCGGTTGTGAGCAAGCCTATCAGTAATGCCAAACTTCTTAAGCTGAATGAGAAGTATGGGTCTGTTTCCAAGAACTTTGTTTCAGGAGAACCGAGTCAAGTTAAGAAAGGGAAAAGGCTAATATTGGTCACTTGACTGCCATACAGTTAAGTGACAGACTTGAAAAGATTGAGGTAAAAACGGAGACTAAAAAGAAAAACAATAGAAATGGTAAAGTAGGGATTAATAAACACAATAACTACACACCTGATAAATATCCTCCTAGAAAAACTGGGTCAAGTATGGTATTTTAAATCATTTGTCTGTTAATTGTAAATCTGCAATGCCTACTTCCATGTATGTGCCACCTCAATTTCCTAACATGAATATCATGCCTCCCATGCCTATGAATGTTATGTCTACACAGAATATTAATACACAGTTTGCTAACATGCCATTTGCACCTAATCCTTATTATGATGCATTTAGTATGCCACAAATGTCACACTACAAGAAATATTGAGTCAGACAATAATTTTCCACCGTTGTCTAAAAGATGAATTTTTCGTTGTCTATCCGGGGGCGGTCTGTTTGGCACTCAAACAATGGTTACGCACCATTATAACAAATACATCACACAACTGAATATAAATCCTTTGTCTCTTTTTATTCACACAATGCATATGACCCTTTATAATATTCTACAAACAAAAGTTTTTTGGCCGTTGTAACAATTTACACGCACAATAGTTAAAAATAGTGTTATGAGAATTGACTCCTACAACAATTTATGTATTTAATTCATCTAGTTACACAATGGTTTTTATTAAGAAACAAATATATGAGATACTTTAGGCAACGGTTTTTTGTTTTTTGGGTATTTTGTTTTAGCTATCACTACAAGAAATTTACAAACACACAACAATTTTGCACCGTTGTTTGAAAGGTAGATTTTTCGTAGTCTATTCAGCATTTTTAATACTTGTTAGAATCAAGAAGGCACAACTGATATTCTATATTAACCATTGTTGGAACTTTTTTAAACAACAGTTTTTTAATTTTTTTAAGAAAAATATATGTAGTGTGACATACAACGGTTTTCATCATTTTTTAAGAGGCTTTCACACAACTGTTTAGAAAATTAATCTCATTATTTAAAATAAACAAATTTTAAAATAAAATGATATTATGGTAATCCAATTGTTATTTCACAATTGAAATTAAATTAACAGTACAAAGGTTCTCTACAATAATTACAACTATAACTTAAAAAATTTATTTCTAAACATGCTTATTAAGGTACACAATAAATAGTTTGCATACCTATTTAGTCTATTTTTCCAAACAAGCAAGACTCCAATTAGCACACCAAATCTTAGTTCTCGTTCTTGCCCACCAAGTTCTTGTTCCAAGTATCATATATACATGAAAGTTTGCTGCATCAAGAATTAAATGTGAGAAGAATATATAGAACATTAAGAACAGTTAAAAAGAAGGCAGAAAAAATAAAATTAAAGAGTAAAACGTGTAATTAACAATATTATGCCTTCACCCAATTTGTAGATATGCCCAGTAGCATTACAGAGATAATAAACATCAACCACTACAAGCAATATCATGGCCAGGAGGGTATCTAATATAAAGATTTATAGTAAAGATAGAAACATTCACTTAATAAAAGAACACTAATTTCTTGATATTTTTAATATATGGCTAACCCTAAGAGTTTGTGTGTGCTTGTGTATAATTAATTATTTTCAACTAAAAGAGAGGCTGAGTAATATGAAAAATCTTACCCCAACACAATCGGTATTAATTCAATAACATGCTTTTATATCAAGATAATTGCTATGGTCTTATATTAAAATATTTCTCACAAGAATACCACTTAAATTGCACCACAAATTATAAAACAAAATTGAAAAATTGAGATGAAGCAAAATACATAGTAATCATAATAATACAAGACATTGCACATCCCAGCACATTATAACAATATATAAACTCCAGGGCATGAGTACTCAAATCACAAAAGGAAATGGTCAGGTTACTTCTCGTTTCCTCGCACTTCCTGTAAATCTATAAAACCAAGAAGTCCTCCTCACCTCTTTATCTCTTTTATCTTCATTTCAGAAAAGACATAGTAGTGATTCCATGTGATTTCTAGCAACTGAGTTACCTCTGAACGCTATGGATTTGCCTCTAACAATCTTAAGAAACAACTTTGGATTAAACCTCGAAATTTGACAAATATTAGGCTGCCATCTCCACTTGAGAAAATCTGTATCTACCCTTCCGTTCAAGAAACAATTTCTTGAATCACCTATTATAGGACAACTTTTACTTGTATATACAGGTTGCTCCATATCCCTGATCCACTGACCACTAAACAAGTCACATTCTTGATAACGCAACATGAGAACGGATATATGGTTTACTAGGGGTGTGACTTCGTTGAAGATGTTTAGAGTGTAGGGATGGCTTAAAAAATAATAGGACACTTTGAGTATATCATTTCAGAAAAAAATATACTAACTGTATCATCATAAATCATGGACACCGTGAGTTCCCTCTCTAGCATTGGATGACTCTGCTTCATTACTTGCCATCCTTCTGTGGCAGAAACCGCTTTGAAGCTCTTCAGGATAAACCAATGGCAAATGAGGCTAAGCCTGGGGGCGTCTACTTCATAGCTAAATAAGAATGTTTGAAGGTCAGCAAATAGCAGTATCAAGGATTCAAAGTTATACAACCAAATACATTTTTCTATGGTGTTCTTCCTTAAATTGCTATTATATCAGGAAGGGATCAATTGTAAGAGAAAATGTAACTTCAATTGTCTAGGTACACTGAGGGTAGCATCTCAAGAATATGAAGAAAAATTCTTACCAATTTCAGTACAAAAATCGAATGAAAACTCGAACAGCATCATGCGGAACCCCAGGAATTGATGTTTCTAAATACTGGGGAAGCTACGCCTTCACAAGGTTCTAAACCAACATGAAGTTGACATCATTCCGAAACCAGCACTCATAAAAGCCAAAATCACCACCCATAATCCAAACACTCAAAACTACCACGGAACACATTAAGTATCACGTAAATTCACATAACATACCAATTCAATTCATAGAAATTACAAAAACACAACAGAACACATATTCGAAAATGACAGATTCAGTAAAAACAACCAAAATGAATCGAAGTTTCCATAAATTCAACTTCAAAACAATAAAAAAAGAACAATACAACTGACAAAAAATATAGACCGAATCAACGGGAGCCTCCACAACAGGTTTCTCAACAATTGGCACCTCTTTGACAGTCGATTTATCTTTGTCAGCAGCTCGATTAGCGTCCTTGACAAGCTTCTTCCAAGACACGGTCATCGACTCTCTCTAGGCCTCAATTCAACTTGAAATCTCTGGCGGCCACCGTAGGTCAAAACCCTCCGAAGATCACTTAATCGATGTGATTTTGAAAAAAATCAGTTAAGAAGCTAGAGAGGTGAAGTGTTTTGAACAAATAGAGGTAAGAACTCGGAGATGGAAGAGCGGCAAACAAACAATGTGTAAGAAGAAGGAGGTAAGAGATAAGATAAGAAAGTGAAACTGGGGGAAATAAAGGGGAAAATCAGGGGATAAGGGGGGAAATGAAATTTATGGGTTTTATGTTCTATTTTTGGGGGTTTAGTGTCAAATAAAAGAAATATTTTGCTTGGTTTTTGGAGGTTTTATGTTCTGTTTTTTGGGGATTTGGTGACAAATAAGAGAAAGAAGTATTGTTACTGGATGTGGTAATGCTGGGATTTTGGAGCTCAGAAAGATGATACGTAACCAGATTATAAAAAGTCGGTCCTTTTTGGTTGTCTTCTGAATTTCTTCAAAGATTGACATGTACCCTAAATGTGGAAAACTAAATGATGCTAGGTCCATTCTCAGTGAAACTAAGGTGTGAAAGACAGTGTTACGGCTTATATGGGATCGAATCTTGGAACATCAACCGATCTTAGTTCGATCTTGGAACATCAGCTGAAGATACTCCTATTGCGACTTGATCAACATGACTTTGAAATTTGTTACTTATTTCCTTTAAAGAAGGGTTTTATGTTTTTTAATTATTTTTTATCATGTATTGTTTGTTTATTAAAAGAAATTTTTTTTTGCCTTTTTTGTGTTAGTTATAATTGCCTTGTGTATGTGATTTGTATTATAATAGAATTTTCTTGTGTGTAAGATTACCTTATATATCATGTATGTTTATGTTTGAATACAGTAATTAAGTTAATAATTTATAAGTGGTTGAGTTTTTTGTTTATGTTGATGTGATATGTATTGTAATAGAATTGTTCTTATATTTCTGCTTTGTAGTTGTTAGAATATGCCTAACCTAAACGTATGCTACTAGCAAGGATGTCACCTCATAAAAAATGAAGCTCAAATAGGGTTTAAGTTCGGTAGCAAAAAAAAGAGAATGAAAAGAACTTAACCTTTTTGGGTGACTTGAGAGTGATGATCTATTGATCTTGACAAAGGTTGTTTGATTTACCTTTTTTTAGTTTTCTCCTATTTAGCTTCGATGCCATAAATTTGTCAGATCACATTTAGTTACAATGTGTAAAATATTATTACATGAGGCTTGTTCAAGGAAATTTAAAACATTTACTTGGTGTTCTGTATTTTAGCATGTACAATGGACTACTACATTGGATATATCAATGGAGGATATGGAGCCTTTATATTTGAGGTAATTGTAATTATAAATGTTAATATTCTTTATTAACATACAGTGGATATATCAATGTAGAATGTTTATTGCTTTAGAATTTCAAATCTGAGTGAATGCCATTTTTAAAATTGAAATACAGTATGCACAATGTTTTGTTTTTTCATATTATTTTCAAGTTGATTTTTTGCCAGTCACTCTTTCTTCTAGTTGCTGGCTGCGAAATCCACTGTTAGAGGAAGAGACCGAAAATATACACCATGTTGTTGAGCAGAGTGACCTAGAATTTGATAGTACATAGATCAATTTTGTAGGTGAGCAACTTACTTATGTTCGAATAATCAAGTAATCCTATGTGCTTGATAGCTTCCTCTATCGTTTTTACTTTTTAAAAGTGATATAGAGGAAAATGAACAACATATTGGGACAATCCAAGGCAGTGTTAAAGATATAGAAAGATTTTGAGTTTATACTGATCTAATTTTTGATATACAGGAAGTTCTTTCCCCATTTGATTCAGACGCAATACTTGTTGTACTGGACCGTCGAATTCTAAACTTGATTTACTACTTGGTAATTATATGCACAACCCGATTTCTATACTTCACTTTCATATTTTTCTAAGATACTTCATGTGCTATAAAATGGAAAAGAGTGCATCTTGTAGCCTTAACTTTGTTGAAGAACAAATTTTTATCTCTATATGTATTGAAAATGTCTGGTTTTATTATGTTTAGAAAATTGAAGGGCGTAATATCAACACTTGTTGCAGTCTTTCATTTTGTTTTCCTGTGGTTATTTTTTCCAGGACGCCTCCTGCAATGGAATACAGCACTATGCTGCCCTAGGAAGAGACAAGGTATTGGCTTTTATCTTCGTTATGACTTTTAGATGGACTTTTTTATGTCAAACGTTGATCTCTAGCCCACACTTCAAATTCTTTTCCTTTCTTCAAATAAATGGCAAGAGGACTTAAAAATTCCAGGGAATGGCCACGGTTTACAAAATTAACTAGCATAATCAAATTTTAATTGGTTTTTGCTTTAGTTGTGTGTATACTTACTAAAATTATTTTTTAGCTGGGAGCGGATGTTGTTAATTTGATTGCAGGTGGTGAACCAGCAGATGTTTACTCAGGTATATTAGTCAGGTGAGCTCTTTTTCCATTCATATAAGTTGCTTATATCATTATTCTCTTCCATCAAATAATGAATTGGGAGGAAATGAGTATACATATTTTTCTTTCAGCATCCTTTTTATTGTTGAGTTTGTTTTACTTGAATATTTTTTATACTAAAACATATGACAAAAATCTTAAAATGGTTTGACAGAGGCATGGATATTAAATCAAAATAATTCAATATAAACGAACTTACCAATAGGGTTTGGAAAACGGATTGCTGGATTCTTTTCTTCGAGATGTTAAAGAAAAAGCAATAGGAATGTGGTTTGTTTAGTATCTCTCAAAAGCTTCATAGATTACATAAATTTTACAAGAAGTTGGTCCTACATGCGTTAGGTCCATTTACGGGTCAGGGCATTAAAGGCCTTTCACAGTGGATTTACTATTGTCAATTCTATATTTTAGCATATTAGTATGTCAATTAAATTGTACTTGTGTAAATGTTCAGGTGGCCACGAACTCAACATAAGCACCAGAAATGCTGGTGGAAGGGTGGCCTATGGTAAGTCTTCAGTTGACAATGAATCAATTCTAAAATGTCTATTATATATTAGGTAGCTAGGAATTATGTATTGTTTACTTTTATTAGGTAGCTAGAAATTATGTGTTGTTTGTGTGCTATGATATTAATTTATGATCCGTTATCACTATTTCAGGTATCATCAGCGTGCAAGGCTAATTTGCTGCTCTTTGGTTTGATCATGCAGAAGTCAGACTCTTCTTTAGTTTTTCAGAATTGGGTTGATTGGCTAAATTGGATGGAGTTATCGAAATTTAAGAATAGGGTACTTAAAAATTAGTATAGTATGAGTTGGGTAATGGAAGTCTTGTATTTTATTTGAAATGTATGTATAGTATGGTATGAGCAATATTTTTATATTAGAATTGTAATTTGGATGATGTTATTGTTTGGATATTTTTTGTTGGGATGTTGCATTGTTTTGGTTCCCTGTGGCTGTAAATAGTACCAGGATGGCATGCAATTTACAAAATATTAACATCACAATGGTATATGTAAACCGATGTAAAAAATGTACAAAAGACATCATATAAAATAATACTAAATGAAAAAGAACTAAAAAAATTAATGTGAAATAGTCATTTGACATCGGTCTTGAAAAGAACCTCAATGTATTTTAAGTCAAATAACATCGGTTAGAGAAATTGGTTGATGTTAAACAAAATGATTTAACATCGGTTTTATGAAGAAAACCTATGTCTTATCCATCATTTCACATTGGGGGGCTAATTTAACCGATGTCTAATCAAACATTTCACATCGGGCAACTTATCTAATCGATATCTGATCTAGCATTTCACATCGGTTTGTTTGTTCAGAATTTTAATAAATGGCTTTTAGAGCTTGTAGGTTTCATGTTTTAATAGATAAATACCTCATAATATACTCATATTCACCTAGAAATCTTGTAATATAAGCTGAAATTTGTTGTAAAGACATCACATTTAATCTTTAAACCAATTTATAGCACTATAATAGACATAAGCTGTTAATCGATGTCAAAGGCTGATGACATTCAACATCACACATGAAGACATCGGTTCAGATTTTTTTTTAACATCGGTTCTGAACCGATGTCTGATCCCATATTTCTAGTAGTGTTATAGAGGCTCGAGTATCCCAATCTTCAGGAAGAGCTCTCTGATACTTGGTTTTTGAGTAGTCTTCTCTACCATAATCTTTTACAACCAATGATAGATCATTCAGCAGTGTCAGGAATCTATCATAGATGTCAGTAATTGAATCATCAGCCTTTCCATCACTACACCATAGATTGGCTATGACAACCACATTTTAAAAATTTTGTCAAAAATTGTTGCAAATATGAGATTACATTAGATGTATTGCAAGGACTTTTAGAAGCATTGCAATACATATGCAAAAAATGGAGGGAGTTAAAAACCAGCATTCTACTGCAATGAATTTTTCAAGGTGTTGCCATATGTTTGAATTTTGGGCCCAAACTACTGGCGGGCTTCTAAACAATTTGACTACAAAACTTTGCCGGCTAACAAAAAGTAAAAAAAAATAAGATAAGAAAAAAATATACAGCAGAGCCACACACTACCACATACCAAGAAACACGACGCAAGAGAGAGAGAGAGAGAGAAGATTTAAGTTTGATCCAAAAAATACATATCAAGATTTAATAATGTGCTCGAGAAGAAGATTTAAGCCGTAAATGTACCAGACTCTCCTATCCGGCTGCAAATTTACCCCGGAGACTCCTGCACGGCTCTTGCAAACCTGTGAACTCCAGCTAAAAACATTTTTGATTTTGCCAAATTCTCAACTTTGCACGCCTCTAGTGTTCTTTACACAGCCCCAGGTGATGCCTCTTTGTTAAATTCAAGTTATGTACTTCCTTTATTTAATAATGAAAATTAAAACAGTTGTTACATTGGCGTGATCTTTTCTATTTTTTTGTTGTTGAATTGAATGACACCGTGATTTATTTTTGATATTCTAAGTGAGGGTTAAATATGGTTTTTATGTAAGGTGTTTGAGCAATGTTGTAACCTGTTTGATAAAAGTCCCCTGAGAAACTTAAACTGAATTTGATTGTATTGTTGATGTATGGTGTTTGTAATTGACTTCTAAGTGTTTGATGGTTTGTTTCAACTATTTTCATCATGTCATTTATTAAATTTTAGTGTTTAATTTTAAGCCTTAACATTGTATATATACCAACTGCCATATGAAGTTGGTAGCAATTCAAATTTCCGACTAGGTATTTGCTCGTGGTCTTCTATAGAGAAAGTTTAAATAGAGCAAGCAAAACTTATTTTGTGTGAACAAATTAATATGTGTGACTTATATTTACGGTGCTGGAAAGAGGCAAATTATAGCAATATCAATGTCTCTTGCTCTTTTATTGGTTTCCTTTTGCAGAAGAACATCGTATTAATAGTTTATAAAAATTAAACACAATGAACAAGTGTCATTCTATTAACGATGATTAGAAACTTTGGGCTCCATAAGCGATTCTATTATCATGGAATGTTCCTGACAATGATGTAGAAAAAACATCTGATTTGGATAGGGAATGGCATGCGAAACCGAATGGACACAGGGTTCAATTCTTACTTTAGTGAATGGGATTTTGTTACAGGTGTAACCAGGTAACCAGATATGTATCTTTTATGTTTTAAAACATAGCCTCATCTTCTATAAAAAACATTACAAATTTTTAATATTTAGCACCTTCCAACTTGGTTTTTATATTTAGCACCTTATATTTAGTCTCATGTTAAATTTTAATCTGATGTTATTAATCAATTGTGCAGGCTTGTGCTGTATCAGTTGATGGGCTTAGACCAAGTTTAGTGTATTCTATTCAGGTTAACTTTCTTATTTTTTTTGTCTTTTTTATGGGTACATATGAACTAGAGCTTTATATGAGTTCTTTATGCAATCCAGAGGTTTATCTATGGAAAAATATTTTATTTTGTTAATATCAATTTGTTTCTCTGTTTCATTATTAAATGTTTGTGCAATTATTTCATTACTGCTGCTGCACTAAAGTGTGGTGCTCAGTCAAGCAAGCTGGATATCAATGAGCTGGTATTCTTTGATGACATTGGGTTCTTTATGTAGTGTGTGGTTTATGTAGTGTCCATTCAGCTAACTGCTGGTAATTAGGGATAAGATGGTTTACATTTTCTCTATCTAATGACTGTAGCAATGCAACGTATTACACTTCTGTTTTTCTAAATTGTAGCTCCATGTACTTGTTAATGTGCTTACATAATTGTAGCACTGGCGATTTCTACTGAATGGTCCAACCACCCTCTTTTTGATCCTCGTAATTGTACCCTCTTATCCAATAAATTATTTTGAAGTAAAGTTTACTTATTTTTTTTTCTGGTAATTTATCTAGGTGGTCTAGAAGTACTAGATGGACCAGAACCAGAAAAGATACTGATCGGACCTCGGGTTGTCAACGCATTGTGGAGATTTGCTATTGCTGGTACCTTGTGGATAAGTGCTCCTAAAAATACCTTTCGGTCACCTTGATGTTTTAGTGTTTTATTTTATTTTGTTTTGTGCAGCAGTGCATTTGCTTTTGGGGCCGAAAAACTAGTAGCGAGATTTCCTGGCTATCATACGGAGTATGTGATTTCTTGGACAACATTCTTCCACGGAAAGAAAATCACCCCTTCAAGCCTAACTATAGGAAGATTAATAATAATGTCGCGCTACACATGTGATTGCTTTATGTTTAATTTTTAAATTTAAAGTTTGTACAAATAGGTAAATTCTTTTTTGTTGTTCTCTTATACTTAAATTATGAATGTTTGTAAAGCTAATGTTGAGACAGCCTGAGAGCTGCTTTTGATTTGGTCATGGTACTTTTGAATGACAATATTTCTTGGTTTTGTGGCATACAAAATGACCTGGCTAGTCTATTTATAAACAGTTCCTTTTGTTTTTTTTAAAATACTGTTGCAATTATGTCCAAAAATGTTGCCATTGAGAATTAAATCAGCCATAAAATATTGCAGTTGGTTCAAAATTGTTACAATATTTGTTAAATTTGACCATAAGTTCATTGCAGTTGGACTAGTTAATGTTGCCTCAAGGTGGTTAATACGAGACAAAAACATCTATTTCAATAATTTACTATGTTGCTGTAAAATTAAATTTGTTGCTAAATATTGTCTACTGCAATGAGGTTGTGTTGTTGCTATATATGGTTTAAAACGTTGCTATGGGACATCCATTGCATCACCACTGGATGCAACGCCAAAATTTTTCATATTTGTTGCCATATTTTCTACTGCAACATAAAAAGCCATTTAGGCAATAAATTTTTGCTTTTGCTATATGCATTTTATGGCGTAGTGCATTAAATTTCTCATATTCTTGCACCAAAACAATTCTTCTATTTTTCTTGATTGCCATTGTAGCTTGGCAATAAGTCTCCGAGGCAGCTCATATCTCTTTTGCAATCGTGTAGACAATCATCATGTACATCATATTATCCAAATTATTGTGCAGAATATTTCTGACTTTTGAATTCCTAAACATTGAAGCCTTCTCAGGTTCTGACCATTCTGATTTATCTTTCCTGATGTAGTGTTCAGGAACATCTGGTGTCATGGGCACATAGTTCACAGGATAGGGAGGTCCGGTTTTGATGATGTCAACATATGCATGATCAATAGCCTCAAGAAACATCAATATCTTTACTCTCCATGTAGAGTAATCAGCTTTCTTCAGGAAAGGAATTTTTATGCTTTCATACTTACTTCAAGATATATTTGATCTATGCAAATTAAGAGTTAATATGACCGCTCTGATACCCCTTGTTGCCCAGTAAACTAGTTGTTTAAGAGGGGTTTTATACAATTACCAAAACAAATCGATTTATCATAGAAGTAAAGTAAGAATAATAAAGCACAAATGAATCAAATAACAGTTTAGATTGATCTTTAATAAACTGTTACAAAACTCTCTCAAGAACAATATTCTTAAGAGCTTGTAGGTTATAGAATACTCGAGTTGTGTGCTTTTCCAAGTGATAACCTAATCAAAATCCATTAAATCAACAAATTGTGATTTATCCCGCAACTTTGACTTATCTAATCATATCTTGAGAGTCTTCACATCCTGATGGCTTGACAAATCCTGACTGTTAGACATATCGTGATTGGGTACACATCTTGATACCTCTATCAGATCCTAGACACCTTGGCAGATCTTGATCCTTGACATAGACAATTTCCAACACTCTTCTCTTATATGATAAAATAACATAAAACCTTTTTTTTACAAATCCTCACTCTTCTTTATTTCTATTCACTACAAAAAATTTGGCTTTTACCTACCCATATTTTATCTACCAATTTATATTGGTAGATAGTAATAATTTTTATCCACCAATATTTATTGGTCAAAATTCATCGGTAGGTAATTATTAGTTATTTTAAAATTGTTAAAACTTTTTATTTTAATCCCTTCCCCATCCTTTTATAATCCTATGTGTCTACTTATGAATTAAATTTAAAATAAGAAAAATTTCCACATCATTGTATTATTATATAACCTTACATAACATCTATCCATACAGGATTTTATCAATCAAACTTTAAATTAGATAATTAAATTTTTGTTCAACTTTCTTCCACAAAACATCTTATTAGTGTTGGATTATGTGTTTAGAGTTTTGGTAGGGTTTTGGTATAATTTCAGTATACTAGGTGCACTACAGAATAGTGAATCAAACAAAGAACTGTTTTGTGTTTCTAAATATTTCTGTATAATTAATCTCTTATTCAAAACAATACAATCTTCTCCTTTATATAATAGGAGAATATAAAACATCATACATGAATCAAAATAGATACATTTTCCAAGTTCTATGAATCATAATTATTGCGTTCTTACATATTCCTAAATTCACTGAATATAACAGAATTCCAGATTCTTCCTCTAAGTGCAAGAGTTAGTTTACTTATCCAACATATTCCTCCCTTAAACTAACTCTTTCCGATCCTTCATTCCTATCAACCTTTTGTATGTATCAAACAGAGGCTTGGACAGTGGTTTGGTTAATACATCTGCTATTTGATCATTACTAACAACGTGACGCAACTGGACATTTTTTTCCTTCACATGCTCCCGGATAAAATGGAATCTAACGTCAATATGTTTGCTTCTTTCATGATGTGCTGGATTCTTGGCAAGCTCGATTGCAGATTTATTGTCGATTCTAATTTCTATTGATCCTTGCTGTGGGATCCTTAATTCACTGAGTAACCTTCTTAACCATATAGCATGACAAACACAGTAGGAAGCTGCTACATATTCAGCCTCACAAGTGGATAATGATACTATAGGTTGCCTCTTAGAATACCACGTAAATGTCATGTCTCCCATAAAAAACAAGTATCCCGACGTGCTTTTGCGATCATCCACATCTCCATACCAATCAGTATCAGAATATCCCAATAACTTATAATCCATTGCTCTAGAATAAAATAATCCAAGTGATTTTGTACCTTGAATATATCGCAGAATCCTTTTTATTGCTTTCCAGTGTTCCTGTTTTGGATCTTCCATGAATCTGCTTACTACCCCAACGCTATATGCAATGTCAGGTCTTATGCATGTAAGATATCTCAAGCTTCCAACCAAACTTTGATATAAATTTGCTTCCACTAAAGCTCCTCCCTCGAATTTAGAAAGTTTTGTTCCCAATTCCACGGGTGTTGCTACTGGATTGCAGTGTTCCATTCTGAATTTCTGCAAAATGTTATTAGCATATGCTTCTTGGGATATAAATATTCCTGACTTATCTTGCTGCACTTCAATGCCAAGAAAATATCTCATCAAACCCAAATCTGTCATCTCAAACTCCTGAGTCATCTCCTTCTTAAAATATTTTATAATATCTTCATTATTCCCCATAAAAATAAGATCATCAACGTAAAGTGCAACAAGTAATATATTACCTTGCCTTTCTTGGATGTATAAAGCAGCTTCATAAGGAAATTGAACAAATCCATTCTTCTTGAAGTAGGTGTTAATCCGAGTGTTCCATGCTCGAGGCGCCTGTTTCAAACCGTATAAAGCCTTATACAATTTCAGCACCATCTTTTCTTTTCCAGCCTTTACATAACCAGGGGGCTGATTCACCTACACTTCCTCTTCTAGCGTGCCATTTAAAAATGTGGATTTTACGTCCACCTGATAAATGGGCCATTTGTTTTGAGCAGCTTGTTAGATTAAAAGTCTTATCGTCTCCATTCTGGCCACGGGTGCAAAAACCTCATCATAGTCTATCCCAGCTTTTTATCGGTAGCCCTTTACAACTAACCGCGCCTTGAATCTTTCTATTCCTCCTTCAGCATTCATTTTCTTCTTATAAACCCATTTAACATCGATAGGCCTACAATATTTTGGAGCTTTCACAAGTTCCCAAGTTTTATTCTTTTCAATTGCTTTAATTTCCTCATCCATTGCAGCTTGCCACTTCTTATCTTTCTTTGCTTCTTGAAAATTTATTTTCTCTGTATCAGCCATCAAACATACCAGGTGCACTTCATCCGTTCTTTGATACAAATCTTGCAAAGTTCTCATTCTAGGATTCAAGGGCTCATCATCATTTATTTCTTCATTTTCTGCTACATTAACATTTATGGGTGAGATTTTAGAGATTGAAAAATCACCTGTATTTGTTTCATTTTCTGGTCCTTTTTTCCAGCTCTATGCATCATCTTCTTGTACTTGCACATCTCGACTTACTTCCACCTTCATTGTTACCGGATCAAGAAGCTTGTAGGCTTTTGTTTTCTCATCATATCCAATAAAAATATATTTTCTGCTCTTGTCATCTAGTTTTGTTCTTTTCTGATCTGGTATATGAGAGTATGCCACACTCCCAAAGACCTTTAGATGTGATACAATAGGTTTCTTTCCACTCCACAATTCCTGAGGTGTTTGATTTCCCAAATTTGAGTGTAGACAACGATTCTGAATATAAACAGCACATTGCACAACTTCTGCCCAGAGTTCTTTTGGGAGTTCCTTGCTTTTTATCATCGCTCGAACCATGTCTAGAATAGTCCGATTTTTTCTCTCAGCCACACCATTCTGCTGTGGTGAATATGGAGCTGTTAAGAATCTTCTAATGCCCTATTCTTCACAGTATTTCATGAAGGTATTTGATGTATATTCTCCTCTATCAGAATGTAATGCCTTGATATGCATCCCAGTCTTTTTCTCCATCAGCACTTTGAATTTCTTGAATACTTTCAATGCTTCAGATTTTTCTTTCAAAAAATAAACCCATGTCCTCCGAGAATAGTCATCAATAAAAGTAATGAAATACCTTTTAGAACTATATGACTTAGGTGTGATGGGACCACAAATATCCGTGTGCACCAACTCGAGAGGCTTTGCAGCATGATATAGCGTTTTCTTTTGGAAAGAATACCTTGTTTATTTTTGCAGCACGCTTTCTTCACAAAAGCTTCCTGTATAATCCATGTTTGGTATTCCATGAACCATTCCTTTATTTGCCATCTCCTTTAAACCACCATAGTGTATGTGTCCGAATCGCTTATGCCATAAAGATGCTTTGTCCTCCATCTTTACATGCATACATGTCTCCTGTATATTTCTCAAATTTAATTTGAACATCGGATTTTGAGACATTTCTATTTGAGCCATTGTCCTGCCATTTTTGTCCTTCAAGAACATGACTTTATTCTCCATAAAAATTGAATACCCTTTCTCCAGTAGCTGTCCAAGACTAAGAATGTTATTTTTCTTATCTGGAACAAAATAGACATCTTCTATTTTTCCTTGTCTGCCTTCTTTCCTGGAAAAACAAATTTATCCTTTTCCTTTGACTTCAACTTTGGATGCATCACCAAAAGAGACAAAACCAGAATTTACATCTCTCAAATAAGTAAATAGATGTTTGAGCCCAGTCATGTGGTTGCTGACACCACTATCAAGGTACCATATCACATCATCTTCTTGAATTATCTCTTTGTTGGCCATGAGTAGCACTCCATCATTTTGTTGCTCTTCCATTTGTGCTATATTTGCTTTTTCTTCAACCCTTTTGTTAAACCAACAATCTTTGGAAAAATGTCCAAATTTTCCACAATTATAAGATTCAATATTTGATCTATTACCTCTTCCAGGGGCTGATCTTCCACCTCTGCCGCGACTACGTCCCTGTCCATGCCAAACTTGTTGATTTGCCTGCACCTGTTCTCCAAATCTGTTGCTTACAAAACCACGTCCTCTGCCTTGATGGGAATTTTTATTTACACGGCCACATCCTCTTCCTCTTCTATATTTTGTGTACAACACCTTATCTTTGTCTTCCACAGAGACATTAGATTTCAGAACTTGAGAATCTGTCTCTTCCTTCTTTAACAACCTTTCAGAATATGCTTGTAAGGACCCCATAAGTTGATCCATCGTCATGGTTTCTGTATCATTTGATTCTTCAATAGAAATGCCAATAAGTTACAACTTTGTATTCAAAGATCTCAGTATCTTTTCATTAAAACGAGAATCTTCTAAATTTTCTCCATAATTCTTCATTTGATTTACAACCGAGGAAACCCTTGTAAAATAATCTGGGACTGATTCTGTTTCTTTCATACGTAATGATTCAAATTCACCACGTAGGGTTTGTAATCGTACCTTTTTTACTTTGTCAACACCTTTGAAATTATTCTGTAGGATCTCTCATGCTTCTTTTGCTTTTGCTACAGATGCCACCTTTTCAAACATAAATTCATCTAAGCCCATGTGTATAATTGATAAAACTTGTTGATCTTGTTTCCGTGCCTTTGCTAGAGCGTTTTTCTGAGCCTGATTCAAAGCACCTTCATTCTCTGGTTCATCATAGCCCTTATCTACAATTTTCCATATTTCTTGTGATCCGAGCAATGCCTTCAACCGGATACACCAGTGACCATAATTTTACTTCGTGAGTTTTGGAACAGAAAAAGAGTTATTCATCTCGCAGGCTCTGATACAAATCTGTTGGGTTATGTGTTTAGAGTTTTGGTAGGGTTTTGGTATAATTTCAGTATACTAGGTGCAGTACAGAATAGTGAATCAAACAAAGAACTGTTTTGTGTTTCTAAATATTTCTGTATAATTAATCTCTTATTCTATATAATAGGAGAATATAAAACATCATACATGAATCAAAATAGATACATTTTCCAAGTTCTATGAATCATAATTATTGTGTTCTCACATATTCCTAAATTCGAATATAACAGAATTCCACATTCTTCCTGTAAGTCCAAGAGTTAGTTTACCTATCCAACAATCAGGCGACCGGTTTCTAGTGTCAGTCAATCAAGATTCGCTATCAAGAGAGGGAAGACTCTCACCAATTAACAAGGCCACCACTCTCACCAATTCACAATCATCTTAAACGGTATTCCTATTTCTCATGTATATACAAATTTATGATTTTTGTTTGATTTCTTATACTAATTTGAATATATGAATAGTTTCAAATTTGAACCGGATAAGTCAAGATTATTTTTTGTTTTGATATTGTATTTGTGTTTATAATCTGTATCATTATTGTTGTGAAGTGAATTTATGTGGATACGAGTATGTGTATATCTCTCACCTAGAACACTAGTTCACATAATTATTTGTAATTACAAGAAAACCATTGTGTTTAATGAAGATATGATTGTGGGACTTATTTTTTATGAAGAAATTTTTGAGTTCCATGGGAGATTAATGAATTAATATTTATGTAGTGGCCATTTCTAGCAATCTAGTAATATGAGGTATGAAGTTCAAAGCTGGCTAATATTTTCTAAGAAGAACATTTATTACTATATTACAAAATGACCTGGAGAGTTAAATTACTGTCCTTTTCTAGTGATGGTAAACTTTGGTTTGTTACTATGGATTTATGGATTGTTTTTGTTTAATCTCTCCCCATATGTTTATTTGTTTTCTCCTCTGTTGAGCTACACATGAGTCTGCTCTGCCTATTGAGTTATTTTTTTATTTAAGTCTTTTAATTGTTACTCGTATTCCTAGAAAAAAAGATATTCAAAAAACCTTCCAAAAATATTATTACTTACTTGTATTTAGAAAAAAAATGTCAGATCATGAGTTGAAGATACATGTTCCAGAAGATGTCAAATTTTAATCTTGCCTTGTATTAGAAAGAAAGCAGGAGAATGAAGTTGAATATTTTAATTATCTGATAAATTTAATTCTTAAATTGTGTGTATGGTTGAAATAAAAATTGCTTCTACTAAGTTATTTAGAAAGGGAGACTATTACAAGTCAAGAAAACTATGATTAAAAATAGTTGGGTAGAGGTACTAGCATAAATTAATATCAATAAAAAGATTTTCATTTTCTCAAAAACAAAGCAAGAATGATAGTTCACTATTAAAATAGGAACATAATTTATATGTCAATATAAAACTTTTGATTTCTTCTTAAAAAATTAGGGGAGAGAGGTTTAATTTTACTACATGTCTAAACTAGACTATGTGGTGGCAACTACTTAGGCAATTTAATTTCTACCTCTTCTGTGTTATGAATTCATGTTATTAACACTTTTTTATACTTTTTATGTCAGTTAAGGATTTGATTATTTGAATTCCAGTAATTGTTTCATGGAGTCATGATAATATTTTTTTAATCCTATTCATATTTCTTCCAGGCTAAAAGATAAGCTCTCAACTGAATATACAAATGGTATCAAGGATTTTATAAGTGTGGCGAAAAAATCATTAGATGGTAGTATGCCGTTGTACTAGATGTGTCAATAAAGAATTACAAAACCTTAAAATGATTAAGTTGCACTTGCTTACTAATGGGTTTCTAAGTACTTACAAGCGCTGGTATTATCATGGGGAACTAGCAGCTGACTTAGAAAATGAAACAACTTTTAATTCTCAAGTTAACAATGTGGAAGAAGAACATGATGATTTGGCTTAGGTCTTAATGACGCCAGTATTTTGACATTGGTCCCACTGGTGATTTTGATGGAGATTCTTCTTTTAATGTAAGTGATAAGTATAATGTTATATTTGAATCTCTTCACAAGCCTTTGTTCGATAATTGTAAAGATTCTGTTTTAAAGACGGTGGTAAAGTTGATAAATATTAAGGTGCTTAACAAGTTAACAGATAAGGCATTTGATGATATTTTAAAATGTTTTAAAGATACATTGCGTGAAGGTAATCACAGAATTATTATCATACAAGGAAGCTTCTTTGTGAAGTAGGCTTAGGATATGAGCAAATTGATGTTTGTCAATATGATTGTGCTCTGTTCTATCACTACACCATATATGGCCTATCACAACCCCTCATCCCATAAATGTTACCTGGTATGTTACCTGGTATGTTACCTTTACTATGCTCCTTATCACATAATTTAACATTGTGTTTTTAATGTTACCTTAGCCAGTAAAAAGTGTTAAAGTTTGTAACATAGATGAATACGTGTTACCTTAGAGTACTTAAAGATAGATATAATATATTTTAAAGATAAATATAATTTTTTCAAGAATTTAAGGTGATGTAAAATGTAATAATGATGATATACAAATATTATACATAAAAAAATGTAAAAAAATTAAAATGGAACTTGAAAATTAATTAATTTATAAAATATAAAATCAGTTTTATTTTCAATTTAATTATTTAAGATAAAAATAAAAATACTACAAATTTCCCCAATTTTCTAATATAAATATTTTAACAAGAATGCAAGGTAATATACGATTTTAATATATAGAATGATATATGAATTTTCTAAATAACAAAAATTATAAAAAAAAATATTGAAAGTAATTAAATATTAAAATCTAAGTAAATTCTCATTTTATTTATAAATGAAAATAAAAATATACAAATATCCTCCAATTTTAATATGAGTATTGAAATATAAATTTTTACAAAAAAATATAAGGATATAAATGTACGAATTTAAATAATGGAAAAAAATAAATAATAAATATTTTTTAAGTTGAATTTTAAAATAAAGTAAATAAAATATTAAAAATTAAAAAATAAGAAGCGGGCCGAAAATTTTGGACTAAAACAGAGGCCCGCTAAAACTCAAAAATTAACATAAGCTCTCACATTTCTCAATGTCTATCCGCTCGTTGATTCCCTCCTACACTTATAGCCTCTCATCTTCTCTCTATCTGTCTTCGCAATGTCTCAATTTCACTCATCTGCTATGTTAAAGTTCATTCACTTCTAAGATCTATTAGGGTTTTGGATTCTTCAAACATTATGGTCTTCAATTCGGCTTTAGCCGAAATTAGGGTTCTTGTGTTTGAATTTGGGATTTTTTTATTAAATATGTTTCTTCACTTAATTTTTTCAATTTTACTCTGTTATTTATTTGGTCAATTTGTTTCAGGACTTACTGCTTCCTTGGTTTGGATTATTGATTCCTTGGTTTGGTTGAATTAGGGCTTCATTAGTTTAAGGTACTTCTTCGCTGTTGGTTCTTTTGTAAGTACTACCAGGTTTGTCCATAATGTTTTCTGATAGTATTATATTGATAATTTTATTTTAATTGCATTGGCAGGGTCTTTTTTATATCAAGTATCAATAATTATGCGGTTGCAGGGTGGACGTGTAAGTAATGAGATTTCATTTCACATCTTTCTAGTACCCTAACAATGATTATGTCAAGTAAATGGAAATATGTCTTCTAAATTTTTGTATTTTTGATGATAAAGTTTGTTCAGATTAGTAGTTACTGAAATTCTGTATTAAGATTTTAGTTTATCGAAAATGAATTTTTGTATCGAATCATGTTTCCAGTTGTGTATAAACAACTTTAAAGTTTATCTGAATAGCTAGAATTGGAAATTTTGAGGAGGTTAAGCCTTTAGATACTTTTTTTCTTGTAGATTGTTTGCTGTGACGGATGATATATTCTGCTTGTTTCAATACCACATTGAAAATGTTGCACACCTTAAGCAAAAGTATGGATTGGGCAAGAATGCTAATGAAGTTATTATTATTTTAGAGGCTTACTGTACTTTAAGGGATAGAGGCCCTTATCCTACAGATTTGTGCTTCAAGGTTTCTCCTGGCTGTTGTCCCTCTCCCAGATTATTGTATGTCAGAGAAGAACTCAATTTCTTTACATATTTTTTTGGTCTAGTACTAATTAAGTCTTTGTCTACATTGTTTTGTTCTATTTCTGCCAGGAATCTAAACGGGGAGGATCTGAGCTCCCTAAACAAAAAGGACCTTGATTCACTGGAAATACAGATTGATTTCTCCTTAAATCAGATTAGATCAAATAAGGTAAACCTGTTAGCTTACCTTACTTTTTAGTTTCTTTATTTGAACTTAATAACTCACTAGATTGCTTGCATAAACATGAGCTGTCTAAGTTTATTTCCCAAGTTTCCCCCTGTTATAGATTTATTAACCTATGATAGATGACGAGTGTGTGTAACTGTAATAGAGATGTGTGTCAAGTTCAATTTATATCTAGATAATGGGAAATTCTCTCATGGTGAACCTAAATTTTTGAACCCGAGTACGTCCTGGAATTCAAATAATAGCTATGTATAAATGATAGTTAGGAAAGAAACGAAATGCCTGACTATCAAGCTAATCTGTAAGATGTGCATTGAAGACAGTTCTTCCTGAGCAAAAATTGTTTTTCATGTTTACCTGAGCTGCGGAGCAAGAGTATTTTTAATTGTGCTCACAAAAATGTATATGCTGTATTTATTTTATGTCATTGTCTATTATTACTGTGAAACTTTGTGCAATGCTACAGAATGTGATAATCATGCATCAAGAGGAGATTCTTCTTTTAATGAAATTTGTCATTCGAAAGATGCTGATACGCCGATTGTTGAAATTCCTGCTGATTTTAATGAAGATCAAGTAAGCAACTCTATTATCCAGATAGACAAACCGTATCCAATAGATTCAGAATATTCAAGTGAGCAACTGTAGTTTCTATTTTTCCAGTTTGTATTTTTTTAGATCATTACTCTACTATTATTGTAGCAAAATAGTAACTTCTGATGTCACCTTTAGGAGGCTTGCCTGTCCAACGCCAATGTGCTAATGCAAATGTTATGCGAGATGATTGTGGAACTCCAGTTCCCAAAGATGATAGGATAGAGCCAGGGCCACTTCAGAAAAATGATGGTTCAAGTAAGTTGATAACTAATATTTCATGTGTGATTAACAGATAGTCTATGAAAGTTAATTATGTGTACAATTATCATTAGGTCCAGGAGATTTACCTGTTGAAAGTCCCAGTCGTGTTGATTCTAATGATAAAGGTGGTGAACTTGAAACACCTTATGCCAGTGTATGCTTCAATAAAGGTGGTAAAGCATAATAAGATCCATGTAAATATTTTCAAAATTCAGTTGTTATGGGTGAAGTTTGCTTTCTTGAATAATATTGTATTGTTTTTATGATCACCATTATTTCAGAATACTTATCAGCCCCTACTACTTCAAATTAGGTATGCTACTGCAAGTGCACGCTCAGATGGACTTTTTCTGCTTTGTAGAGGGAGGGATGCTAACAGTATGGTGAGAGTTATACCTTTTAGTTTCTCAAGTAGTTCTTAAATTTATTTTTTGATGTGTCTTCGATGTTCTTTGCTATCTAGTCACTTGCTACTTGGTTGCTTGAGACATAATATACAGTACACAGCTAACTTGGTTGCTTGAGAAAATGATGTATTGTACCTCGCAGAAATCTTATCTTTTATGCACAAAAATTTGTGACTGTCTGTTTTCATTTTGTCTACTGCAACAGTAGATTTTATCACGATCCGAATGATGGCTGGTACTATAGCACTAGTAATGGACTCTACTACAAATTTGAGAATGGAAATTATGTGCTATTAGAATCTGTCGAGGTATTAGTACACTTTTCTTCTTTGTTCCTTTTTTACCTTGAGTATTTTGGGACCGCGTTTCCCTCTTGTTAAAAACCGTAAATTTAAAAATAATGTTTGTTGGCCTGGGAATTTTTATTGCTACTGCTTCTGCATTGCTCACTTCCATGCTTTCTGTCTCTCCTCGCACCTTTTCCTGGACCCTTGAAGGTATATGCCTTTCCTATTTTTTCATTTATTTGTTTCTTTGCTTGATTTACTGTTTCAATTTAATTTTGTGTTGTGCATAGGGTACATATATTATTTTGTTATTTATATTTATTTCAAAGTTTGTTTTGTTAGTATTTGCTGGTTTGCTACTTTCAGTATTTCTTTAAAAATTATACTTTCATGGAGGATGTGTTAATATGAAAATATAGTTTTTTTAATTCATGTCGGGAAAACAACCATTTGTACCATCTTACTGGACTAAATAGGAGTAAGAGGCATGTACTTGGTCTGTAGTATAGACTATGTAGTACATATTAGAGAGGAATCTATATGTTTGATATGGTAGCATTGTTCATCTAACAATCCTGTTATACTTTAGATGGTGGTAGCATTGTTCATGTTTGCTGGTTATTAACTAAGTTATTAACTATGTTTGTTGGTTCAATTTCTTTCTTGCAAATAACTTAGTTAATATTTCAGGGAACAAAGAAGACTTACAAGAGAAAGCTTCACGTGTATAAAAAGGAAAACGCCTAGATCGTGGAGTCGTGGAGAAAGTGAAGCAAATTTAAGCATTAGCTTCTAGTAGTACTTTTTAAAATTTATAATCTTGGGCTGTTGTTAAGTAAAAAATGTGAACTAGTTTATAGTTAGTTTTGACATTTAATTTGGTTGTATATTTGGATGTTTACTTTTTGGGTAGGATGCATTATTTTGCAGTTATGAAATTGTATAAATGAGATTATTCAGTTTACAGAATAAGCATTTCAATTTGTTTATGCTAAAGTGTTACAATAGCCTCCTAAACTGTTACCATATTATGTTTAAAATGTTTTATTAGGCTAGTTATAATGTTACAATAGCTTCTCAAAGTGTTACATTAGGTTCTATGGGCCCACTTGCCACGTTATCAAGACAACTCAACACTGTGGGCCCACACTTGGCATGTCAGCTAGACGGTGAGACCCACTTTTTAAAAACATTTTAAAACTCTAAGGTAACATAAAAACAAGTTACAACTGATCTCTTTTTTTGTTGCATTAGCAAGCTAAGGCAACATATAAACAAGTTAAAACACGATGTTTCCTTAGACACCAAAGATGTTACCTTAGACCTCTAAGGCAACATGGAAAAACCTATCTTTAAGAAACTGTTACCTTAGCTTAAAAGTGGGGCAAGAGCAACATATTTACCCCCTAATGCAACGTTTTTTTGGTGTTACAGTAGGCATTTTATGGTGTAGTGTATGGTGAAAATGTAAATTATATATCATGTCCAGTGTGTAAGTCTAGTCGTTATATACGAAATAAGATTCCACATAAACGACTTAGATGGTTCCCAGTGAAAGCTCGACTCAAGAGATTTTTTAGTTCCAAACACACTTCTAAAGATATGCGATGGCATAAAGAAGTGCGTAAAGAGGAACCTGGTATCTTACGCCATCCGCCTGATGGGATGGCTTGGAAGCACTTTGACAACATTTATCCTGACTTTGCTATTGATTCCAAAAGCATACAAATGGGATTGGCATCAGATGGATTTAACCCATTTTCAAATCTATCATCATCCTATAGTTTGTGGCCTGTGATATTGATTCCTTACAACATGCCACCTTGGGCTTCCCCGAATGGTACAAACTACCTCATGTCGTTACTAATTCCTGGTCCGAAATCTCCTGGAAAAGATTATGATGTGTTTTTATAACCATTAATTAAAGAACTTAAAGAGTTATGGCATGGGATTGATGCATATGATTCATATGGTGTGCATATGTTTAAATTGAAAGATGTGGTATTATGGACGATTAGTGATTTTCCTGCTTATGCGTACTTGTTTGGGTGGAGTACTGCTGGAAAATTAGCATGCCCTGTTTGTTTAGAAGATAGAAGATCTCGAAGAATAACTGACAAACAATGTTTTACAGGACATCGATGTTACTTGAGTGCTAACCATTCATGGAAAAGGAGCAAAGATTATGATGGATTTAGTGAGTTGCGTGATCCTCCAAGAACTTTTACTGGTGAAGATATTTTGAAGCAACTGGAAGAAGTTCATGTACGTACACCAGGTAAAGCACCAAACAACTCATCTAGAAAATGTAAACGTGGAGCCAATGAATTAAATGGGAGTAAAAGAAGTGTTCTTTTTGACTTGTCATATTGGTCAACACTCTTACTGCGACATAATCTTGACGTCATGCATATAGAAAAAAATGTTTGTGATAACATTGCAGGCACACTTCTGGATATTGAGGGTAAAACAAAGGACAACTTGAAAGCGCGTAAAGATTTGCAAGATCTCAATATTCGTGAAGAACTTTGGTTAAAGAAGACAGCTTCTAATAAATACGAAAAACCTCATGCTAGTTACACTTTTACAAGAGAAGAATGCAAGAGTTTTTGTCAATTCATTCGCACAGTAAGATTACCGGATGGGTATGCTTCAAATATAAGTCGATGAGTTACAGATAATAATAAGCTCAAAGGTATGAAAAGTCATGACTGTCATGTGTTACTTTACAAGATATTGCCTGTTGCTATATTGCCTTATCTAACGAAGAATATACGTGGCACTTTGATTGAGCTATGTCAATTTTTTTAAAAAGTTTGTGCTAAAACAATCCGAATTTCCGATATTGAAGAATTGAAGCAGGGAATTGTTATAATTTTATGTAAGTTGGAGAAAATATTTCCGATGTCATTTCTTACCATAATGGTCCACCTTTGCGTACAATTACCTAATCAGGTATTGCAAGGTGGACCCGTTGCTCCAAGATGGATGTTTGGAACGGAATGCCATATGGGTTTGTTTAAGCGATATGTGTGAAATATGGCTCGACCAGATGGTTCCATTGTAGAAGCTTTTGTTGTAGATGAGGTTGTTAGTTTCTTAACAAGATATGTTTCGAACATAGACACAAGATTTACTAAACTTGAACGTAATTGGGATTCATCTCTTACAAATCACAAGTTAGAAGTCTTTAATTCTAGTGTTCGTCTTTTAGGAGCATCTTCTATTCAATTGCTACAAAGTTGGAAGAGTACCATTCAATGGTATATATTAAACAACTGTGCAAATGATATTCAAGGATATATCGAGTAAGTGCTGAATTTTTTCATAGATAAATAGTAAACTTTTAATTACATACCATTAATATACTTATCATTTAATTGACGTATGGTACTTGTATGTAGTGATCATAAAAAGATATTGTAAGGCAGAGGCATTTCACATTTAAATATTGATAATATGCTGAAGGAAGAGTTTCCATCGTGGTTCAGGAAGAACGTAAAATATTATATTTGCCGATTTAATAATATTTTTTTTGTTAAATGCTTATTTCAGAATTTACTAATGTGGCAACTAATATCATATAATATGCTTTATCTTTTTAGATATCTCAAACGAAAGTGCAAAAACCAACTATAATCAGTGATGATTTGTATGCCTTATCTCAAGGTGCGTTGGAACGATATCATAGTTATCAAAGTTGTGTGGTAAATGGTGTTCAATTTTGTTGCAAAGAGTATGATGATACTCTTCAAACACAATGTTCAGGAGTTTGCACAGAAGGGGATCATAATAATGAGAACATCCTATATTATGGGTTCTTGATTGAGATTCTGGAATTATCATTCATTTTTTATCGAAAAATTTACTTATTTCGCTGCAAGTGGTTTAACTCTGACCCAAAAGACAAATCAGTGTATAAGGAAAATGATCTTACATCCATTAATACTAAATCAAATTGGTATGTGAATGAACCATTTATTTTGGCCAACCAAGCTCAACAAGTTTTCTATCTTCTAGATATGAGACGTGGTTCAAATTGGCGTTTTATTCAAAAAGTTAATCATCGAAATGTTTATGATATTCCTGAAACATCTGAAGTGGTTAGTAATATACCAAACAATGATGTATTTCAAGCAGATGAATCAGTCCAACTACCACCTTTTCGGCCAGTGGAGGATTGAATTGATTATTTATTTTTAGTTCGGCAAGATGTTGTAGCTGTAACTCTTACAGACCAACTTGTTGCTGATTTATTTTCTAGAACTGAAAACCAGCATATTGCTGATAATAATGATTTAGAAGGAGATGTAGAAAATGAAATTGATGACGACGGAGATATGTTTTTAAATAATGAAGAATTATGTTCAAGTGATGATGATAATGAAACCTCCTCTGAAATGGAATCAGACGCATGAGGATATTAAGGTCAAATTTCTTGAAATGAAAAAAGGTAAATATTCTTTACCACTCTGTTATTGCATATTGTTATTTCTTAATTAACAAGTAAATAGTGTTCTGATTAATTTTATTGGTTACAGGTATGAAATATCAGGTATGCACTTCAGTTTTTCTTTGTTCTTAGTAGTGTGGTTTGGATTGTGATGCGTAATATGGTTCGTTGAGATCTATATATCCTTTAGTGTAAGAAATATAGTTGTAGATATTGTTGATAGTATATATACTTAAGAGAAAATGTATTTTTTTTACTTTAGTGATGCTCTGCACAGTGGCGGAGCCAGGAGGTTTACCTCATGGGGGCACCATACAATCTCGTTATAAATTTGTAATACCATATCTTGATTAAAAACACATTTTTAGTTAATAAAGTTTTAATATTTTCAATTCTTGTTTGATGAAATATGAAATATATAGAAGACACTCCCTGGAAGAAACGCTAAGGATATTATGGATACCGATTATCTGGACTCTGCTTTCCTTTTCTATGATGAGAACAAGTAGTTGGTTCAAGTTAAAGTCAGGGACTGTCTTGATACTAAAAAGCTGGGATATATTTACCAAGATGTTCCACTTCCATGGCTCAGATCCAGTCCTGTCTGAAAGAGTAAAAAGCCTAAGAAAGGAGGGCGCGGTCTGCCAATGCTGCTGAAGCACCAACACCTAGTGCACTGCCTAAAGTTCTGGATAGAATCCTGAAAGTTAACGTTCCCAAGCCCAAAAAATCGAGGACTCAAGAGGAGAAGGAAGACGAGGATGAGATAGTGGAGATAGACGGGATTGAATATGATGGAGATGAGTATATTAAATTTGATGTTTACATTAACGACGAAGATGAAGTAGACATTGGACCTCAAAATGCTGAGTTCGCATGGGCCTTCTCCAATGTGCCATTTAAAGTGAGTAAAAAAGTGAAAACCATCCTGAATTTGGGAATAACGGAGCTTCTCGAGGACTTGGGAGCTGATGATGATTAAGGCCTGGTGGTGGCCTTGGTTCCGAGAACTGGGAAAGGGAAAGTCACCATTGAAAGTGTCAAGATTCGGTTCTCTTCTTAATTAAACATTTTTTCTGATCAACAATAATATTGCCGGTCATTAGCTTGCAAGAGTTAATCCTGTACGGCTTGTTTTGTGTGTCTTTCATTCTATTGTTTGTTTTCAATCATCGTCTCTAGGATCATATATGATCTTTGGCTGTTCTGTTGATCTATAATAAAATCTCTCAATGTAAGCATCAACTATTAATCCGAGTTTCTGATCTTCTTGTTTTTCTAGCTAACAACATTGGTTCTTAATGTCACACATGTCTTTTTTACATCAAAGTATACCAATTAATCATCTATCAGTCATTACTATTGTCAGGTTACATTCTCCGGTCCAGTTTTCAAGCATAGTTCAATTAAAAAAAGAGGTGGAAAGTGGGGCACCTCGATAAGTATTTACATGCAACTGTTATTTCATTTGTAGGTTTAACATTAAAAAAATTTCTCTTTGGGCGCACGTGACCGGAGGTGTCTGGGTGTAGCTGCGCCACTGGCTCTGCATATTTGGATTTTTTGCTGGTATGGTTGGTGTCCTGTTATAAGGTTTAATGTTTTTAGTGGTTTATTTTTTTTTTGGTAGTGTATACATTTCAGTGCTTAGAATTTTTGTTGAGTCATGGTATGAGGTTTGATATTTTTTAGCTCCATTGCTTAGTTTCAGTGTTGATGTTGCATTATACAAGATTTTAATTTCAACTTATTCTGAAATTTGCTTTTATACATGTGTAGGACAAAAAATGAAGGGGCTTAATTTTTACATAACAGACTGGAACTTTTTTTGTATAAAGTAATGCCAATGATTTTCCCCATTTGGCAGATTGCAGGGCCTGTGATGCTGTTAAAGTTGTGAAAAGTGATAATATACTGTATTTCTTCAGTAGAATTATTGATTTTTCTGAAGTCACAGAGAGAATAGTAATATGTGAAATACTTGTATAATATTAATGTTGACCCAAGTATGATCAATTTGTTTGCTCATTTGCCAACTTTCAAGTTTCAACACTTTTGTTTTCTAAGCTTTATTTTTATAAAATTAATATATTTGATTTAAGTACACTATGTTGTAAATAATTTAATTAACAAATAGATATAAAATTAAAATACGTAAATACAAGAGTTATAGTTTAGTTCTAATTATTTATTTTTTCTCAAAATACTACTTCTTTCCATATTTTATATGTATTTAAAGTCTTATAAAATGAACGGTCTACATTATTATATTCTAATTCTTTTTTTTTGAGATTTTTTCAAAAATACGTTTTAAAGCCAAAATTATACTTTCTTAAGTTTTAATTTGCAAAACAATTTTTTTATTTTTTTCTAAGTATCAAATAAGCCATGTTTTTATTTTAACTTTATTAACAACACAACATTTTATTTTTACTAAAATAAATCGTTTATTTTAAGTTCTAATATCTAATTTTTATTAAAAACGAAATTGAAAAAAATACATATGAAGTTATCTTACCTTAAAATAAGAAAGAAATTTAAAATATTAACATTTTAACATTGAAATGAAATTACACCTAGAGGGGGGGTGAATAGGTGATAATGACTAACTAGGATTACTTTTAAATTTTACCCGATAATAGCTTATTGAGATTTTATCAACTGAGCTATAATCTGACAATGATAGTAAGCTGAGATGACTAAATGCAATGCAGAAAATAATGTGCAGGAAAGTAAATAGAACACACAAGAATTTTAGCCAGGTTCGACCCCTAAGCCCCTATGGTCTACGTCCTGGTCCCTTACCAACTTGGTAAGAGAATATATTATTGATCAATGAAGGTTACAACTAAAAGATACAACAATATATCTCCCTTTATCCCAGCTGCTGATAATGGTTTGCTGAAACCCTGTTTAAGAACCTGCTCTCTAAGTACTATACTACCCCGTAGTACAAACTCCTCTAGCAAGTACCACTAAACCCTTGTTTCCCTAGCCAACTTATCCAGCAACTAATCAATACAATTGAACAATACAAATCAGTGATAAAGTTTACAACTCAAACTATAAACTCTCTCTAAGATGAAACACGTGTATATATTTAGAGCTCGAGAGTATTTTGAAATCAATAAAGATCAGGAGTTGTATGTGTTCTTGCTTGCAAAATTCGTCTGTCATAAAACTGCAAGAAACCACATATATAACCACACATTAACGTTTGAAACATTCTCAACAACTTACAACGGCTAGAATCCAATTCTACCGTTTAAGATCGTTGGGATGGTTTCCAACGTTCATGTGTACGTTAGATAGAAGAGAAAGAAAGATGTCCAACGTACAAAAAATATCTCTTCTATTTTGTAGAGGATAAAACGTTTTAATGAAGATAGGAGAAAGAGTTTGAAAGAAAAACAAACTCCTATTCTTTAGGAAATCAATTTGAATGATTAAAAACATTTTATAAATGAGCTCTATATATATCATGCACGTTTATTATATTAGAGAAGTCCTTACAACTGATATATATGAAGATCCTATAAAATCTCCATGAAATTCGACTTCCTTGTTGAATCTGGACTTGCTGTTATTCTGACAATCGAGATCATAGCTTGCTGAAATAGATTACTGTCTTATGATAGCTTGCTGTCATGATACTTAAACAGCAATGACATTAAGCTGTTATATCCTGCATACATTCTCAAATAACAACATGATGGCTTGTTGTGTTGTGATCATCAAAACTAAGGAGTTACAATCTCCCCCTTTTTGATGATTACACACATTTAGGAGAATTATAAAAACTCCCCTAAATATATGCAAATCTCAAAATTGTATAACCTGTTACTACAATTAAAATATAAATGACACACATGCATATCCAAAATAACCAACATAGCAGCATTATATCATTACATCAATTCTTAAAAACTAAAAGACAATTATGTCTTAAATAACAGCCAACATAAACCAAGTAGCATCATAGACCAAGTAGCAAACCACAGATTAAACATAAGCCAACAGATAGTCTTAATAATCAGGCATAAACATAAGCATAAAATAAGACTCCTAATAAAATAAGACTCCTAAATTTCTCCCCCTTAAAGCATCAAAAAGATCTAGGTTGAAGGCTGATCAGAAGTATAAGATAAAACATCAAAACACACAAACATGTAAGCAACAATAAACATATAATGGCATGTCAAAATTAATAAATCAAATTAAACACAAATTATGACATTTAATAAACAATCATAGTAAGCTAACATGAAAATTGATAGTAAGCTAACATTACCAAATTTCCAAAGATAGCTTGCCATTATACACTGCACATGCCAAGTTCCCTTCGAATGGTAGAAAATCTTGCTTCGCCAAGGGGTTTTGTAAAGATATCTGCCAATTGATATTCAGTAGGTACAAAAACTAATTCAATCTAACCTTTGGCAGCATTATCTCTCAAGAAATGATGACGAACATCAATATGCTTTGTTCTTGAGTGATTAACTGGATTCTTTGATATGTTGATGGTGCTAGTGTTGTCACAATAGATTGGAACTTTGCCACACTTGATTCCAAAATCTCGTAGAGTCTGAATCATCCATAAAATTTGAGAGCAACAGCTACCAGCTGCCAAATACTCACCTTCTGCTGTGGATAATGCAACTGAAGTTTGTTTCTTACTTTGCCAAGATACGAGACTTTGTCCTAAATATGTACAAACACCACTTGTACTCTTTCTATCAGTTTGACAACCTGCATAGTCAGCATCACTATACCCCACAAGATCAAATGTGCTTGTAATAGGATAAAATAACCCAAGATTAATAGTCCCACTTAAATATCTAAATATTCTTTTAACTGCATTTAAGTGTGATTCCTTAGGTTTAGCTTGAAAACGAGCACAAACACATACACTATACATAATATCTGGCTGAGAAGCAGTAAGATATAAAAGACTACCAATCATACCTCTATACTTCTTGATATCAACATCTTTACCTTTTTCATCCGATGTCAGCTTGCTATTTTGATTCATTGGAGTAGATTTTGGCTTGACATTGTCAAAACCAAATCTGGTCAGCAAATTCTTGACATATTTTGATTGATGCACATAAATTCCATCTTTAGATTGTTTAATTTGGAGCCCCAAGAAATAATTGAGCTCACCCATCATGCTCATGTCAAATTCACTGCTCATACACTTAGAAAACCACTCACACATAGAATCATTAGTGGATCCAAAGATTATATCATCTACATATATCTGGACAATCAAAATATCATTACCAGTTTGCTTAGTAAATAAAGTAGGATCAATTTTACCTCGAATGAAGCCATTTTTGATCAAAAACTTACTAAGCCTCTTGTACCAAGCCCTTGGTGCTTGCTTTAAGCCATATAATGCCTTCTTGAGCTTGTAAACATAGTCCGGATGTTGTTCATGTTCAAAACCAGGGGGTTGCTTAACATAAACTTCCTCTTCCAGAAATCCATTAAGAAAAGCACTTTTGACGTCCATTTGATGTAGCTTGATCTTCTTGAAGCATGCATAAGCAAGAAGCATCCTAATTGATTCCAATCTAGCTACTGGAGCATATGTTTGATCAAAGTCAATGCCTTCTTGTTGGTTGTACCCTTGTGCTACTAGCCTTGCTTTATTTCGAGTAACAGTACCAAATTCATCCACTTTATTCTTGAAAATCCATTTTGTACCAATGATTGAAGCATCCTTTGGTGGCTTGACCAGTTCCCAAACATCACATCGTTCGAATTGATTGAGTTCTTCTTGCATAGCCGTGATCCAATTTTCATCTTCAAGTGCTTCTTTGACATTCTTGGGTTCCTCTTGAGCTAAAAATGCAGCATAAGCACAAAAGTTTGCAGTGCCTTTTCTTGTCTTGAGACCAGCAGAAATATCACCAATAATCTGTTCTGGAGGGTGATTCTTCACTGTCCGTGTAGCTTTTGGCAATGAATGCTTTGCAATATCTTCATGTGAAGTCTTCCTCATCTTAGATGGAGGAGCTAAGTCTTCACCATCATAGATTGGCATTTTATCCTTTGCTCTATTTCCTCTAGGACCATAAAGAGTCATCTTTGCCATCTTTACAATTGCATCATCAACTGGAGTAGAAGGTTCTGCTTGCTGATTTCCTGAGGCAGTTTCAATTTCAGCTTGCTGTTTTCCAGAATCAGTCTCTGTTTCAGCTTGTTGTTTTGGAGTAGCCTTCTCTGTTTCAGCTTGCTGTTGTTCAGCTTCACCTGCATCATCTTCCTCGTCTCTTGAAAGATCATTGTTAGGTTCTTGAAAAGTAACATCTATAGATTCCTCAACAATATGCTTAGACAAATTATAAACTCTATAGGTTTTACTATTCATAGAATAACCAAGAAAAATAGCTTCATAAGATTTAACATCAAATTTACCATCATTACAAATTGTCTTGAGCACAAAACACTTTGAGCCAAAGATTCTGAAGTAACTGATGTTGGGCCTCTTTTTCTTGAGCAATTCATATGGAGTCTTGTCCAAAATAGGTCTTATCAATACTCTATTCAGAACATAACATGCTGTGTTGACTGCTTCTGCCCAAAAACTTCTAGGTAACTTGCTTTCTTGCAACAAAGTCCTTGCTGTCTCTTGCAGTGACCTATTCTTGCGTTCCACCACACCATTTTATTGTGGAGTCCTTGGAGCCGAGAATTCATGTGATATTGCTCTTTCTTCACAATAAGTAACAAAGTCTTTTTGGAATTCACCACCTCGATCACTCCTTATTCCTACAAGCTTTGTATTGAGCTTATTCTCAAGTAATTTAATTAGTTTATCAAACTCATTAAAAGAAGTATCTTTAGTTCTAAGAAATAATACCCATGTAAAACGAGAATAATCATCAACAATTACAAAACCATATTGCTTACCTCCTATACTTTTATAAGGTTCCGGACCAAATAAGTCTAAATGTAAAAGTTCTAAGGGTTTAGAAGTAGATACCATTTTCTTTGCTTTGTGAGTACTTCTAATTTGCTTGCCTAATTGGCATGCCGAACACACCTCAGTCTTGACATACTTGATTTTGGGTAAACCTCTGACTAGCTTCTTCTTTGAAAGCTTGTTAAGTAAATCCATGTGAGCATGACCCAATCTTCTATGCCAAACATAAGGATCAGTGTCTATTGCAGCAAGACAGCAAGCTGTTTTCTGCAACTCAAAGTCCAAAATATATATATTTCCTTCCCTTCTAGCAACTAGGGGGACTTTGTTAGTACCAATAGTAATAATACACTTATCAATACCAAAGTTAACAGCATGACCATCATCATATAACTGGCTTATGCTAAGCAGATTATATTTAAGGCCTTTAATATATTGAACTTTATCAATTGAAATGTGTTTATTACCTATTTTACCTTTTCCAAGAATTTGAAGAGTTTTTCTATCACCAATAGTCACTCTTCCACCCTTTTTCATCTGAAGACTCAAGAATTGTGCTTTGTCTCCACTCATATGTCTAGTACATCGGCTATCTAAAATCCATTGAGTTGATTTGACTTGAGCGGCAAGACACATCTACAAAACAAATAAAACAACTCAACCTTTTGGTACCCAAAGTTTGTTGGGTCCGACATGGTTAGCAGATAAAACATATAAAATATGTAAATCAGATTTCTTTATCCATTTTTGGATAAATCTAGGTGATTTAACTCTGCCAGCCTGATGATGGTAAGCTGTCTTTGTTCTGCCATTCTAATCATAGTAAGCTGTTTTCTGTTTATTTCCTCCATGATATGATTTTTGTCCATTCTGAACTTTGCAATGCTTTTCAAGATGCCCTTTCTTTCCATATCTGTTGCATATCTTCCAAGGCATAGCATAATCATAGGGTATGCCATGTTTTCCTTCATATCTTAGAGCTTTGTCCTTCTTGTTTGCATTCATTCCAATTCCTTCTCTGACCAATGGAATATTTGTGTTGTTCATCATAGATTTGAGACTTTCTTCTCCTTGAACAAACGATCCCATGCCCTTTTTCAGATCCTCAACTTCCTTTGTGAGCAGATCAATCTTTTCAGCTTGCTGACTTATGATTTCAGCTTGCTGAGATGGTTCTTCTGCTTGATTTGAAGGTGTTGCATCTATTGATTCTCTGAGTTTGAACAGCTCCAAACATTCATCCCTTGCTTCAATCTCCTTCTTTAACTCAGTGATCTCCATTAATTGAGTCTTGTTTCTTTTGAGGAGAATTTTGTTGAAGTTTTCCACATGACTAACTTTAGCTTGAAGATCCTTGATTTCAGCCTCTTTGTCAGCTTGTGTAGGTACCTTCTTGTCAATCCAAGTATCTACTTTGCTCATTAAATCTTAAACCATAGTCTTAAGATAATTATTCTTCTCTTTTAGCTTGCTATTTTCAGCTTTAAGAGAATAATATTCACCCATAGATACATTCTTACATTCTTGCATGGTTAGTGGTTCCAAAACAATATTTTCAGAAGATAAATTATATTTACAAGAGTTTACCTCACTCTGATCTTCTTCTGAATCACTTTCTAGGTATCCACTTTCCACTTTCTGAATTTCCTCGAACAGAATAATCATCAAGTCCAACTAGGGCAAGATTGACCATGTCTCCCCTTGAATCATCACTGGAAACTGAGTCATCATCACTCCTAGTCATTAGAGCTTTATCTTTCTTCTTATCCTTGAAGACAGTTTGTTGTTTTGACTTCAATTTATAGCAGTCCCGTTTATAATGGCTTGGCTTTCCACATTCAAAGCATGTCTGATCTTTAGAATCCTTGTTGGGCTTCTTGTTGTTGGAAAATCTGCCTTTATCTCTTTTCAGCTTGTTCTTCTTCTCGATCATCTTTCTGATCTTCCTGGATATTAAAGCTAGTTCTTCGTCTGACTCATCTTCAGATTCCAGTAAGCTATCATTAGTGTGAAGAGCTAATTGCTTCATTTGAGCAACTGGAGCTTGCATAGAACTTGATTGGCTTTCCTTGATTTTGCTTTCAAATTGTTCCAATTCTGCAAAAACAGCCAATTGATCCATAGTATCTATAGTTGGAGAGGATTCTAGAGCTGTTACCTTTGGTTCATAGATAAATGGCACAACATTAAGTATCTTCATGTTGATTTCCTCTTGTGGGATATGTTTGCCAAGCTGCTTTAAGGCATTCAGATTTATCTGGAATCTAGCTTGACTTTCTCGAATAGTTTCTCCATCTTGAAGCTTGAAATTTCCGAACTCATTCATTAGTTTACTCAATTTCACCTTTCTTAAACTCTTGGATCCTTCGTGATACAATTCCAGAGTATCCCATATCTCTTTAGCTGATTTACATGAAGAGACTTTATCACATTCACTAGGATATAACCCATTTATGAGAGAATTCCTAGCCTTTCCATTGAAGCTGTATTTGATTAGTTCAGCCTCTGTGAGATCATCAACGTCTTTCACTTTGCCTTCTTTGTCCTTGAACTCAAAAGGACCCTTTTGAACAACTCTCAAAGCTAGTGGCTCCCTGGATAGATACACTTCCATGCGACCTTTCCACCGGTTATAGTTTTCTGTACCAAGCAAGAGAGGTGCTCGGTAATCTGAGGTTCCTTCGGGATATTTGTCAGCCATTTTGATCGAATACTATTCCTGTTACAGAAAGATTAGTATACCAAAGCTCTGATACCAACTGAAATTACACCTAGAGGGGGGGTGAATAGGTGATAATGGCTAACTAGGATTACTTTTAAATTTTACCCGATAATAGCTTACTGAGATTTTATCAACTGAGCTATAATCTGACAATGATAGTAAGCTGAGATGACTAAATACAATGCAGAAAATAATGTGCAGGAAAGTAAATAAAACACACAAGAATTTTAGCAAGGTTCGACCCCTAAGCCCCTATGGTCTACGTCCTGGTCCCTTACCAACTTGGTAAGAGAATATATTATTGATCAATGAAGGTTATAACTACAAGATACAACAATATATCTCCCTTTATCCCAGCTGCTGATAATGGCTTGCTGAAACCCTGTTTAAGAACCTGCTCTCTAAGTACTATACTACCCCGTAGTACAAACTCCTCTAGCAAGTACCACTAAACCATTGTTTCCCTAGCCAACTTATCCAACAACTAATCAATACAATTGAACAATACAAATCAGTGATAAAGTTTACAACTCAAACTATAAACTCTCTCTAAGATGAAACACGTGTATATATTTAGAGCTCGAGAGTATTTTGAAATCAATAAAGATCAGGAGTTGTATGTGTTCTTGCTTGCAAAATTCGTCTGTCATAAAACTGCAAGAAACCACATATATAACCACACATTAACGTTTGAAACATTCTCAACAACTTACAACGGCTAGAATCCAATTCTACCATTTAAGATCGTTGGGATGGTTTCCAACGTTCATGTGTACGTTAGATAGAAGAGAAAGAAAGATGTCCAACGTACAGAAAATATCTTCTATTTTGTAGAGGATAAAACGTTTTAATGAAGATAGGAGAAAGAGTTTGAAAGAGAAACAAACTCCTATTCTTTAGGAAATCAATTTGAATGATTAAAAACGTTTTATAAATGAGCTCTATATATATCATGCACGTTTATTATATTAGAGAAGTCCTTACAACTGATATATATGAAGATCCTATAAAATCTCCATGAAATTCGACTTCCTTGTTGAATCTGGACTGTGCATCTTGGCTTGCTGTTATTCTGACAATTGAGATCATAGCTTGCTGAAATAGATTACTGTCTTATGATAGCTTGCTGTCATGATACTTAAACAGCAATGGCATTAAGCTGTTATATTCTGCAGACATTGTTATTAACATCATGGCTTGTTGTGTTGTGATCATCAAAACTAAGGAGTTACATGAAATACTATTACAACATATATAAAAATACACATGCTTCTTAAAGAATGAGAGAACCCTTGATTCTATTATAAAATTTCATCAAACTCGTTTCTAACATAGAATAATAATAATATTTAAATATATTAAAATGTTTATTGAAATTTGAAAAAAATATTGATTTTAATTTTGATTCTATTATGTAATAATTTTGGATAAATTTGATTTTATTCTATTTAGAACGACTTGAAACTATTTTATCAAATTTAAACAATTTTTTTATAAAAAAAATTAATTTTCATTTTTAATTTAGTAATTAATTTTTTTAACTATATATTATAAAAATAAAATTAATTATGTAAATATATGAGAAAAATAATATGTTAAATTATTAAATCGATTAACTTTTAAATTCACTTGAGACAAAAATTACTATTAAATCACTGTCTAAAACTTTCTAACTATAATAGATTTAAGATATCATCAATTTTCAGTTGTTTTTTATAATTTTACCATTTTTTGAAATATTTTCCAAAAATCGATTTGCAATCGAATTCAACTTGTGTATATATCCTTAAGGATAACTTAGGTTATTTTTTATTTCATTCAATTTTTTATTTTAATGGGAAGTAATGAATTGCAAAATGGTATTTTTATAAAAATGTTTGAAAGTTAGGGTGTTTAGTTCACCAGTTTTTCAGAAAACTTTTCTTAGAAAATAAAATTTTTTGAATATGTGTTCCACTTGCATATTTTCTAAAATGAAAACTAGAAAAATGAAAAATACGGTTTTCTGATTTATAACTAGGAATAAAATTGTGAAAAACAACTTAGGGGCTGTTTATTTGTAGAAAGTTTTTCCATTTTTCTATTTTTTGTTTTACTAAAATTTTCATTTCTAAGAAAACAGTTGAAAACTGAGAAAATGTCTTTTTCAAAAAATCTCTAAAAACTATTCATTTAGATATAAATTTAATATAATCCTAATAGTTATCTTTTCAAAATATTTATATAAAATTGAAAAGATAAGTGTATTTTTTCACTTTTATAATTATGAACATGTCTAGAAAAGAATATTAGTATAAAATTTTGAATAATAAATTAATTTTTTTTGTAGAGAAATCAAAAAATTCTTTTTCCATTTACTTGTAAGTCCCTATAAATGTATTAGTCAAGAAATATTATCACTAAAAATTTGTAACAATTAAACAAGTACATTGACACATTTTTTCTAGGAGGGAAATTTTTCGCTTTGGCGCTTCCCTTTCCCCCAACATTTTTTAATTTTTTTAAACATTAGACTAAACAACGGCTTATTACATGTAATTAAATACCTAGTAATACATCTAGGGTTAAGCCTCCATCTCTCCTCATGTTATACATATTCCACAAGCCTTTTGGACTAATTTCTCTGCCTACCTACCTTCATCAAACATTAGTAGTTTCACTGGTAACCTATTTTATACGTATATGTATCAGTTCATGTATATGATTGCTCCAATATCATATGCCAGTTGTGGAATTTTGTAAATTTTCTCTTTTGTTGCAAGTTTGTGCATCATGCCTCCTGGAGGGCGGATGACTAGATCGAGTGTATATAGGGAGAAAAAGAGAAAAAAAACCCCAAGTTACTCCACGCACGACTCTCTAAGGTTATGGGTCAACAAGTTGGATAAATAGTACATAAACTGTGTGTATTGTTAGATAGTGTGGTTAGGCTGGTTTTTTAATATATGATAATCTGATATAGTAGATAATTATGTGATGCCCTGCTACATATACCAGTACATGCTAATTTAGTTTAGAATCTATTCACTATTTTTGGCATTCTTTTAAATACCGGTACCAACTACTAGTTAAATGTAAATAATGTGTACAATATAATCAATGTTATTCATATAAGTTCTCATGTTTAACACGACAATTTTGACATCAATTTACATGATGAGACAAATATATTATGTATTCATGAACAAATGAGAAAAGCATGGAAGAGTTACAAGTACAAGTTACATTCATACTTTAAAAGTAATGGAGGTGAAAATGATCTTGTAATGGCTAAAAAGAAGCGGTATCCAGACTTTAGAGGTGATCAACAAGAAGATTGGGAGATATTATGTGATCGTTGGTCTACGGTTCAATTTAAGGTGACTTATATTTTCTTAAAAACACTTCTCTTATAGAATTATTACGTCCTTTGTCATTGATATTGGCTTATTATTTTTGATAGGAAAGAGCATCAAAAAACATCACTAATCGATCTAAAAGAAAGTGGAATTTTAAAAATGGGTCAGTTTCTACGCCACGACACCATATTCGACGTTGAATGGAATTAACCTCTTTAATCGGGAAAATTGAGACATGGCGTCAAAATCATTATGATGAAAATGGATGGACTGGACCAGAGCTAGAACAATTATATATAAGTAATTACTCAATTAATTTATAGGTCAACATTATTAAATACCATGTCTTGTGATATATTTTGAAATAATGATCTTACATGTTATAGTACATGCATATTTATCTATCATAATAACTAACTTTTAATGTTTAATTAGGAGCATATGCTAGAAATTAAGGGTGCTTATTCTCCAGAGGAAATGTCTGATAAAGAAATTTTGGAGTCAGTTCTTGGTCGTCAATCAGTATACTTACGAGAGAGAATTGCATTTTGCACCCTTATATTTGGCCAAAAATCAATTTTGTATACCTATTTTCATAAATTGCAGTTTGCATCCCCCTACTTTGAAATCCGCTTCAAGTTGCACCCTTTTTGCCAAATTTTGTCATTTTCTTTGCCCAAATTATTGTCTTCAACAACATATATAATCTATTATTGAAGAAAAAAGATGAGATATATTATCGGAGACAACAATTTGGGCTAAAAAATTAGGCAAAAAGGATGCATGTTGAAGCGGATTTCAAAGTAGGGGGATGCAAACTGCAATTTATGAAAATAGGTATAAAAAATTGAGTTTTGGCCAAATATATGGGGTGCAAAATGCAATTCTCCCTACTTACGAGGATGGGGAAGATCTACTCGTGGTAAAAATTCTAAATCATGTCATAGTACTAATGTTGAGTCAAGACAACCAAGTTATCAAGCAATAGTACAACAACTTAATGAAACCACTGATCGTCTTAATGATGTTGTTCACATACTACGCAAGAATAATCTCTTGCCAGAATGAGTGACATCTCAACAAAATGAAGCCTCTTACCGGGAACAAGTAGGATACAATTTTATGTTTTCTATTATATTATTGTTTAAACCTCAACAAGTGATGGTGTACATTGAATAATATATTTTTGTAAGGATTTTTAATTTCACTTTTCAATAAACCCTTCATGATATTTATGTGCCCGTCAAAGTATTGTTTTTGCATAAATATTTGTTAAAAAGGCATAAAAATTGGAAAATATATAAATAAAAAAAATTGCATAATCATAAATAAATAATAACTCGCTTTCAGAGAAGCTACACATTGGTAATTATTACATTCACAAATGGCTGAAGATAAGGCGCCACATGTCCTATGATAAGATGCCACGTGTCCGATGACAAGGACGCCACATTAACGTTGACAAGGCGCAACGCGTTCGCCGACCAGGTGCCACGCACTCATTGACCAGGCACCACTTGGTTACTAACTAGAAGCCATGTAACCAATGACAAGGCACCACGTCATAGATGACTATGTGCCACGTGGAATAGTAATTGATGACTCATTAATGATGAGTCAATTTTAATGGGACCCCCAATATTTTACGTACTAATATAGTTATGTGTAGCTAAAGAGTCTTCCTTTACGAACCTTTACCTACAAATCGCTACCAATTTTTTATTCGTAGGTAAAAGTTGATACCTACCAATACAGTAGATTTACCTATACATAAAATTGGTAGATAAAAGCCAAATTTTTTTTAGTGATTTTTAAGCCTTCACACTTTTTTATCAAAATCCTTACTATATTTTTAACTAATACTTTTAAAATAATATCTTGATTATAAAAAAATAAACTTACACAAACTAATTTAATTATAACGCATTGATATCATTAAATAATTAATGTCAAATTATCTAAATTAATATATTATAAATAATATCAAAACATTACAACTACCCTAGATATCTTAATAAATTAATCATTGTGGTTTTAATGAATATATCAATGTCGTCATAATAATTGAAGGTATTATATAATTTAAATGATAATAAACATAAATTAAAGCATTAGATTAATGGAGTTTTTTTAAATCTTACATAGGGAAGATATGAATTATATTAACAGTAAAAACCTAAACCAACCCTTACTAGGAACTGAGAAAGCACACCTTAAGCTGGTTTAATGTGATGGATTTTTAATTATGATTACCACAATAATGGTGGATTATGGATTCGATGGGATCCATATATTTTACACATTAATGCACATTCCAAGTCTAGGTGCCCTTTCGTGTGACCATTGTTTATGCTTTCAATAGGTCTCACCAAAAAACCCCTTTGTGGTAGGAGCTTTGTGACATTAGTGCTTCCATGTTTATTCCTCGCACGTAACTTTAAATGTGTCATCTATGATATTATTGGTGGTAATGAGCATTGGACCACTTATATATATATTAATATATATGCATAACTTCAAAGATTGCTTGTAAACTCCTGATAAAGAGCATATCTCCATTACATATGAAATATATTTTACCCCGAGACCATTAAAAAACCTCCTAGCGTGACCCTCTTGTCATAATTGAATTTTATTTATTTTTATATGCGATTTATGTTGAAAATTAAGGATGAATGAAAAAAATCATAGATAAAATATAGGGTATTACAATATTACATTATTGAATTTGGTCCGAAATTTCTTTTCAAAAGTAAACAAGTCCTTAATCATTTACTTTTGAGTAAAAAAACTGATTTGATTTAACCTTAAAACTTTTGCATGAATTAATTAATTGCAAAGAAAATAGTCTTTAATAATTTACTTTTGAGTTAGTTTTCACGCCATTTCTGAGGATTTAGGCCTAATGATGAGCCTGAATTTATTCACTTCTTCCGATATTCATATACATTTTAAATATTTATCTTTCTTTGTAATGCACTGACGATATAAATATATAATTTTTTTGGCAAAGTCTATTTTTGTATATTAAATTTTAATATTAAAACCTTTAGTCAAAAAATATATTCAAAAAATATTATAAAACTATACTTACCATCCATCTAAACATACGTTTCCAAAATCAAAACTGACAAATATTGTTATCTTGGTTGTCATCTCCCAATACATTGGGGTGCCTTTCTTTCCAAAAATATTTATCCTCACCGGTCAATTATATTTATTTTTTTTGATTAGAGAAATATGTAAAATAAATTAAATAATAAAAAAATGATAGTTTAATCCTAGTTTATTATAATAGTATTATATTGAATTTGGTACGAGTAAATTACATCAAAGTAAATGACTATGTAGTAGTGTTTCTTTTGTTTAAAAAATTTAGCTTTTGATACTTTGTTTTAAAAAGAGTAATTCAATTTGGCCTCCAAACATCTTTGAGATTAAACATAATTTAATTTTGTGTTTTATAGTTTTAGTGCTTAATTTCTGAGCAATTTTAAGTGTTTAGGCCTAATTTTGAATTTAACTTTGTGCACTTCAACGTGTTTCTACATCCCTCAACCCCCACTCATGAAGAATTTTTGGTGACTATTTTAATGTGTTTTAGACTTCAATCCTAAATACACGTCTCCATATAATTACAAATATTTTTGAGGTGCTTGAGCTTTTTGCAAGGTAAGGGTCGTAAATTAGATATTTTTCTTAATTTTTTTTAATTTTCTATTGTATTTCTTATTGTTAGATCCACTACAAGAAAACAAGAAAACAAGGCTAAATACAACCGATTAAATACAACCGGGGTCAAATTCAACCCCTTTCGGTTGAATTTAAGGGGTGCGGCTAAATTCAACCGCATGCGGTCGTATTTAATTACGGTCGTATTTATGCGGTCGAATTTAGCAACAAATGTGACCGTATGCTGTTGAATTTAGCCGTACTCCTAAATTCAACCGCATTCAAATTCAAATTCAAAAAATTCGAATATTTTCAAAAAATATTTTCGAATATTTTCAAAAAATTCAAATTTTTGGGCGGGATTTTCAATTTTTTGGTGAAAAACAAATTCGACCGCATTCGGTCGAATTTAGCCGCTCCGTATACTAAATTCGACCGGTTACTAAATATGACTCGACCGAATGCGACCGGTCCAAAAACCGGTCGTATTTAGTTAAATACGATCAAAAACGGTCGTATTTAACCGGTTTTTGGACGGTCGTATTTACCCGTTTTTCTTATAGTGATCTATCCAATTGTACCCTTATATGTAAGTTTACCTACTTCTGTCTCAAAGATACACTTATTCTTGATTTCTTTGTGTAGTATATATTGAGATATTTCGAGTTATTTTCTTTATGAAGATATTTGAATATCCGTGGTCCTTGAACTCAAAGTTGTGATTATCACTTATTAAGACTAGTAACTGAAGACCAGTGAATCTATATTTTAGTTAAAAATAAAAAGCCTATATCTTATTTTTACCTTAAGTGGTTTGAACTTGAAATTTAAGAATAAAAATAAGCTTCTTTGATTTTTGTTAAGCTAATTCTACACTTATTTTTGAGTTTTTTTAAAAGGACTAAAAGAAATTAGACTACTCAAACTCATACTAAAATAAGTTAGAGCTAAACTCAACCTACTCAAGCTATATTCTGCTAAGCATAGTGCTACTTCAACTAGTTAGCTACCCATTTTTTTATCTCAGTTACTAAATGCACTTTGTCTCTTTTAGATTTTTGGTGCTTGGGCATTTACTTAATTTGAGGTAACTTCCAAACTAGAGCATAAAGGAAGAAGGCTATTTGAACACATGTTAAAAACAACTTAATAGATGTATTTAACCATTTTTTTCCGAATATACTACTAGTTAGATTCTTTAAGTTGTTGTAAGGTCCGAAAATATATTAGAATGGGGTAGAATATGATACTCATTTAATTGATATCTTTTGCGGATTATAATTTTGTACAATTCCAAATAAATCTAAACTAAATAAAATGAATATTCGAGAAATATATCATTTTAATAATATAATCCTTGATGATTCTACTCTTTAACACAAAGGTTAGATACAACAAAATTCTAAAACCAAATAATAATAAAATTTAGCAATAACAACATAACTCTAATGGCGCTCTCATGCCTTTTAATGAAGCTGGCACATGTTCGGATTTTTGTAGTGAAGAATTTAAACAAATACAAGTTATCTATTTTTCCATTAAATTAAGGCTTTTGATAGATAAACTACGATTCTAATTGTAATATTTGTAAAATAATTCTTGTATATGATGAAGCACCTTGCAATACATGCCCTTGTAGAGTGATCACACGGAGTCAAGTGCACATGTGTACGGAGTACCTTGGATGGGCATACATGGATTCATGCCTAACCTTTTTTCCATCTATGTTCTCCATTTTCTCATGTACTCTATCCCATAAATAAAAGTCTATTTCACTCTATGAATTATATTAATAATAAATAAAGAATGAAAAAAATTAAGTTTAAACACATCGAATTACAATAGTTTTCAACATATCCAAAAGTAAAAGATTTGTCATAATATTTCTTTTGTTTTAAAATTTCAATATTGTTTGATTGATCACAAAAAGTTTTATTCGATTTGGCAACCTGGCCATTTTCTTGATTTAACTAATCACGAAGGAACAATCCTTACTGATATTTTTGACTTTTTAAGATTTTTAAACTTATTTTACGTGCAATTTCGATGTTTAGGCATATTTTTGAGGCAAATTTTTTGTATTGATAAGATATTTTGAAGATATTAATTCCTTGAATGCATTTTAGTGTCATTAATAGCTTAAAAGAGTCATCCCTTCAATCCCTCTTTTTGGAGGTTTTCCGAGTGTTTTAGTTAGTTTGCCAAATATATTGTAGATTTTCTGGTGTTATTTTTAGATCAATACAAAGAAACACTAATATTTAAGTTTACTTACTTTTTTCTCAAAGATACTCCTTCTTAATTTATTTTATTAGAGTATATTGAGATATTGCAAGTTATATTCTTGATTAAGTTATTTACATATCCTCCTTTAAAGTCATTGAACTAAAAGTTGTGATTGTGCTATAAAGATTAAACATCTTAAGGTACAACAAGATCTCAACTTTTTGTGTTTAATCAAAATATATATTCAATGGTCTCAATAACTTATATTTGTTTTTTTTTATTTTGAGAAAGTACTTAAAGAAATTGGACTACTGGAACTATTACAAAAATAAGTTAAAGTTATACTCCACCTACTCTAGCTATGTTCTACGGTATAGGGTTTGTTTCATTAGTTAGTTCTTGATTTTTTATTAAAAAATATTTTATAAATTAACTTTGTCTCGTTTAGTCTTCTCTAACCTAGTCCTTTACTTATTTTGAGCTTAACTTCTACATAAGAACTTAATAAAATGAGACTATTGCATTGGTTTTAGGTAAGTTTAGGTACATATTCTAGAGCTATAGGTGTCTACATAAAGTCAATGAACATAAATATGGGAAAAACTATTACTTAACTCTTTTTAAGCTTATAGAAATTTAAAGAAACAAGACTTTTGGTTTTAAGTAGGTGTAAGGTATATATTCTAAGGTTATGGGTGTTTACATATATTTTATGAAAACAAATAAGAGGAAGTATATGGGTGACCATTACATATACCAACACGTCAGAAATTTTATTTCCTTTAAACAATAAAGCTATAATACAAAAATATTCAAAACTAAATTACTTGTAATCAAAGACTGTTATCCAAAAGATTTGGTGAAGTACTAAATATTTATTAAAATACATTTAATTTAACTATCAAAAGATAATTGTAAAACTCAACTTTGCATTGATATTTAGTTTTGATAAAAAACTCTCCCACCCAAATATTATAAGTGATGGAGGTTTTGGCTTGTTCTATACTTTTGGTGTTCAATTTGATTTTGGAAAAAAGATATTATTCCGCCCAAAATTTTAAAATTTACGAACCTCGATTGGTCGGTTTAAAAACTTATAAGCAATAAGTATTTGGTCATTAAAGATGCCTATGTGTAGTAGATGTGCAAGTTGTGTATTATTAGCATCCATTTATGTGGTGGGTTATAAGTTGGTCAATAATATGCGGTCAATTTTAACAACCTGCGTCATTATGACTTAATCATTACATATTATAATGACACATAATGTTAGATAGTGTTTGTCAGATATACCTCTTTGCATTGTAGTTGAATTTAGTCCTTGACCAAAAACGGAGCCTAAAAAGTCATTTCCGACTATGTTTAGTCAATTTCAATCAAGACAAACCTTACCAACTATTTGGTCGATAAAATCGCTGGCTTATGTCAATATTTCACAAATCAATTTTAGTAACATTTGGTCGGTCGATAATGACATGATTTCTTATAGTAAGTACTGCCAATTAGGCTTGTGAACGCGTCAGATTTGGATCGAATTTGACTAAATCCATATCCATTTAAATTTGTTGGATCGGATTCGGATCGGATCGCTTTCGAATTTTTAAGAACATAATCCATATCCAAATCCATTAGGATCTCGGATTATCGGATCGAACTCTAGATTATTTAAGTTTTTTGTCATGAATAATATTAATTTAATACGGTTTAATAATTATAAAAATTTAAACAAAAAAAGCTATTTTATAATAAGAGATATTGTGGAAAAAAATGAAAATATGTGAAAAGAGTCTAGTTCAAAATAATTATGAAATAAATAAATAAAAATAAAATAAAATAATTTAATTGGATAAATATCTGAAAATAATTATATGTGTCAATTTTAAAAATTAAAATAAAAAAATTGTGAATAAAATATTATGTTTAAAAATAGTTTCTGACACACATGATACTCATTAAAATATGATGACACCTGGTGTATAACAAATTTTAATATGATGACATAACAGTTAAATTAATTATAAAATTAATATAATTCATATTGATTCATATAAAAAATTATACTGAATTATTATAGTTAATAAATATGTACAAATTTAATATAATTAACATTGATAAATATAAAATTAATTATATTTATTTATTATAGTATATATATTAAGGGCTGAGTTCTATGAAGTCCACCTTTTTGTCGGACTCCTCGGAGTCGATGTACGTTCTGGAAAATAAAATATATTGTAAAAATAGTTAAATTTAAATGTATTTTAACTATTAAACTTTTTGAATCTCATGACCACATGCTTACACCATGCTAATTCTAACAAAGAAAATGAGTACACACTAATCATTTTTAAGAAAATATATAGAATATAATATTCTCAACACAAAAAAAAATTGAATGTACCATTTGTCTCAAGATATTAGAAATGTTGATGGGATTTGATGCATATATGATTACATATTTATTGAATATAAACATTCAAATGGAAAAATATTAAATGGGAAGAATATTTTTATATGAAAACCATTATAAACTGGCCACCTATAGAAATATAAAAAAATACAATGTTAAAAAACTTATTGTTATTCTTGTTTTTCTTGATCAATGCTCAAATATGTTACATTCATATCCTAACATTTTCATAATAAATAGAATCTCTCCTGCTCATCCTCTTCACAACAAAACAAAGTTGTAAAAGCAAATTCTCCTCAAATTCCCTAGCTAGACTGAAATGCCTACATCTACTATTACAACTTACTGCGAGTTTTGTGGCAACAGATTAAAGTGTTCAAGCACCACATCCTGCACTTGGGAACCAACAAAACCGTTTGCACAGATTGCGTTATCTATCTCCATGCTCCTTCCTTGTGTCCAGTTTGTTTTACGGTTCATGAAAATCCAGAGAAGCTTATCACTTCAAATGTTGTGGTATCTTGCCTGAGATGCTACTCATCTTCTCACGTAAATTGTATTGGTTCTCACCCCCATGCTCCTTATCTTTGTGTCATGTGTTTAAACCACAATTCGCCTCTCCTAGTTCTTGGTGATTCCAATGGAGGAAAGACAGTAGATAAGAATGCTGCCAAAATTTTCCTTGCTGCTTGCAAAATTTCAGCAGGTAGCATGAAAAAGGGGGCTGTGACTGCCAAAATGGAGATGGAGGCTAGGGCCAAAGAGGCCATTGATGCCAGAGAATTGGCCATAAAAGCCATTGAACACGTGGAGCATCTTAGAAGAAATAGTGCTAGTACATAAACAAATAATAATATGATAAAGGGAATCTGAAATTTATATTTCAATTTTTTATTTTCTCAAAGCAATATACAAGTTTGATTTCTTATTATTTTAGTGTACCAAGTAAGAATTTTTTAAATTTATTGAGTTATATGTTGTATGGTTAATTAGGAATTGTGTCTATTAGTGGTAAGCAAAATTAGGAATTTATATTATGTAATTTTAATACATTATATTAGTTAGAGGTGCACTTTCCTCAATATGTGATCACTCTACAAGTGCATGTAACCCAAGCTATGTCATGAGAGACAAGAATTAATTTACAAAACTCACAATTAGCTACATAATTAATCTATCAAATGCGTCAACTTAAAAGCGAAATAGATCACCTCTATTGGTTAATCTTCTTCATTACAAAAACACGAACACATGAGAGCTTCATTAAAGGAAAATGGTTATTGCTCATTTGTATAGTTATTTGGCATAAGAAATTGCATTGGTTTTAAAGTGTAGTATACTCGAGGATTATATTAATAATAGAATTTATTTGTCGAATATTTGTTCTGTTTTATTTGCTTAGACTTCGAGTTGTACAATTTTGAGTTCAAGGACTTAAAATAACGATATACAAGTATCTTTATCAAAAAATAACTTGCAATATCTCAATATACACTACACACATAAATGGAGAACAAGTGTATCTTTTAGATAAAAGTAAGTATATTTACATATAAGTGTTTAACTGGATAGATGTAAAAATAACAAATAACAACATAAAATATACAATGTTTAAGCAAAATACCTAATTTATGACCCTAGACTTTACAAAGCACAAAAAAAGATAGCTAATTGCAGGGATACGAATATCTAGAATCGAAATCAAAAACATATTAAAATAGTCCCCTAAAAATCTACTAGGAAGGGGTCCAAGGAGTAAAACACTTCATAAACTAGGGGTGGACAAGCCGATTGATATATGTTGATAAAATGTGGGTATTTTTTAAAATTTTGAAAACGAGGTTTCCCAAATGCTTTAAAAATGATGAATAATTTGAAAGGTATGTGTTTCTCAAGTGGCACACATGCTTGAAAATTTAGCACAAAAATCTTCAAACTGAAAGTAAATTAAGTTCAAGCAGAAAAATGTTTAGAGACCAAATAGATTTGACTTTTTTTGTTTACCTAATAATCAAAAGGAAATTTTTGAAATAAAAGAAGCACTACTAGAGACTTTTTACTTTTAGGAAACCTTTTCTGACTATATTCAATATTATAACATTGGAATAAGCTATGTTTAAACTAGAAATTTTGCACTATTTAATTTGTTTACATAGTTTTCTAATCAAAATAAATAAAATATAATTGACGTGTTAGGATAAATAATTTTGGGAAGAAAGATGGCCGGTTATTGGGAGACGACAACCAAGATATTAATAGTTGTTCGTTTTATATAAGTATAGTTTTATAATATTTTTTGAATTTTTTTCTGACTTAAGAGTTTTATATTAAAAAAATTTAAAGCAAAATAAATCGAATATCTAGTACAAAAGAATTAATATAACAAAGTTCTTATTTTTGGATATATGATAATACTTTTCTCATAATTCATGTTTAGATTATAATTTATTCATTCTTTATTAGTTGTTATGGGAATTCATACAAGAAAGAAGGTTTGCTAAAGGATTTGGGAAGAAAATAGGCTTGCATTTGTAGGGATGACAAATAAGATAATAAAAGTTGCCTACTTTAATTTTTAATTTTGAACACATATATGTTTATCTGCACCGTAAACATAGTTTTATAAATCATATTTTAAATTTCTTTTTACAATATAATTTTTCACCCGGAAAAAAATATGTGAAGATTTAGTTCATCCCTAATAGTGTGTGAATGAAACCACACAAACCGTCAACATTATACTTGTTAAAAAAACAGCTAGATTATAAAAAAAATGTGTGTGAAATGATAATTGGCTTGTCAAAAATTGCCTCTGAATCAAATGTAGAAAGAACTTCTGGTATATCAAAAATTAGATCAGTATAAACTCTAAATCTTTCTATATCTTTAAGGCTGCCTTGGATTGTCCCAGCATGTTGTTCATCTTCCTCTGTATCACTTTTAAAAAGGTAAAACGATAGAGTAAGCTATCAAGCACATAGGATTACTTGATTATTCGAACATAAGTAAGTTGCTCACCTACAAAATTGATTTATGTACTATCAAATTCTAGGTCACTCTGCTCAACAACATGGTGTATATCTTCGGTCTCCTCCTCTAACAGTGGATTTTGCAGCCAGCAACTAGAAGAAAGAGTGACTGGCAAAAAATCAACTTGAAAATAACATGAAAAAACAAAACATTCTACATACTGTATTTCAATTTTAAAAATGGCATTCACTCATATTTCAATATCTAAAACTATAAACATTCTATATTGATATATCCACTGTATGTTAATAAAGAACATTTACATTTATAATTACAATTACCTCAAATATAAAGGCTCCATATCCTCCATTGATATATCCAATGTAGTAGTCCATTGTACATGCTAAAATACAGACCACCAAGTAAATGTTTTAAATTGCCTTGAACAAGCCTCATGTAATAATATTTTACACATTGTAACTAAATGTGATCTGACAAATTCATGGCATCCAAGCTAAACAGGAGAAAACTGAAAAAGGTAAATCAAACAACCTTTGTCAAGATGAATAGATTATCACTCTCAAGTCATCTAAAAACGTTAAGTTCTTTTCATTTTCTCTTTTTTTTTTGCTATCGAACTTAAACCGTATTGGAGTTTCATTTTTTCTGAGGTGACATCCTTGCTCGTAGCATACGTTTAGGTTAGGCATATTCTAACAACTACAAAGCATAAACATAAGAACAATTCTATTACAATACATATCACATTAACATAAACAAAAAACTCAACCACTTATAAATTATTAACTTAATTACTGTTTTCAAACATAAACATACATGATATATAAGTTAATCTTACACACAAGAAAATTCTATTACAATACAAATCACATACACAAGGCAATTATAACTAACACAAAAAAGGCAAAATAAATATCCTTTTAATAAACAAACAATACATGATAAAAAATAATTAAAAAACATAAAACCCTTCTTTAAAGGAAATAAGTAATAAATTTTAAAGTCATGTTGATGAAGTAGCAATAGGAGTATCTTCAACTCATGTTCCAAGATCGAACCAAGATCAGTTGTTGTTCCAAGATTCGATCCCATGTAAGCCGTAACACTGTCTTTCACACCATAGTTTCACTGAGAATGGACCTAGCATCGTTTAGTTTTCCACATTTAGGGTACATGTCAATCTTTGAAGAAATTCAGAAGATAACAAAAAAAAGACCGACTTTTTATAATTTGGTTACGTATCATCTCTCTGAGCTCCAAAATCCCAGCATTACCACATCCAGTAACAATGCTTCACTACAAAAAATTTGCAATCACACAACAGTCATTTAGACGATGGTACAAAATAAAACCGTCGTCCAGAAAAATTAAACCACGGTGAATTGTTGGCTCTTAAAAAACTATTTTCCTGCGTTTCTTCTAACAATAGTTACTGATAATTTTATAAACTGTTGTCTAAGGTGCATGCTTTCATCTACTTAGACAACAGTTCTTTCCCGGGGTATTGTTTAGAATCTTTTACGACAATGGTTGATAGATGTTGTATGAACTTAAATTTATTTTACCTTAACACAACAGTGTTTGGCAAAAAGGTTGTACAAGTTAGACAACTGTTTATGATAACTGATGTTGTAGTGAACATCAGACAACACAATCTAAATACCATTATCCAATGCATAATTCATAGACAATGGTTATTGATAGTGTGAAATAATGTGCTTCATACAACAATTTAAAATATAGTTGGTTGAATTTCTTGTTTAAAAGACGGTTTTGGATATTTTCATAAAAACCGTTGTCTGTTTAATGAAGATAGAAAAAAAAATTTACTTGTATTACATTACATTCCAGGTACACAGTACGACACAATAACATACCAAACCAAAACCAGCAGTCCATAAATCAACCAAACAACCAATATTAAACTAGAAATGTGAAATTAAAACTGTAAACCAATTCAAAGAGACTAGAAATTATACCAATTCTTCATAAAATAGGTCAACCACATACTTCAATAAATTGAGTAATAAGTCCAATCGCACACGAAACAAATGAAATTAAAATGTGCCAAAGCTGTTGACGCAAAGAGTTCTGCAATCAGTAGTGAATGTTACAATGAAAATGAGTAGACAGTTCTTGTGCCTTGCCTTTGCCACTAACATGCATGCTGCTTAGCCACAGTTTTGAAGGCCTTGTTTTATGCTTGACGCTGGTAACTCTGCACAAATAGAAAACATAACATTAACCTTAATTTCTACAAGTTTGATACCATAAATTGTAAAAGTGTATCATCTGCAATAATAAACATATCTCCGGCCGGACTCCTTTTCCCAAGCTTGCCATAATATTCATCTGTGTTTATCCGCCAAAAGATTATTTTTGCTATGATAAAATCATCATCTATTATAACAAGAGAAGTCAATGTCAACTAGATGATGATTTTACCACGGAAAAAGTAATCTCATCAATGGGTTGACCAGAAGTACATGTAGATAATCTGGGTTTCACCTATAAGAAAAAGACGGGTCAGCAATACATGGAGTGAAAGCTGTATAAAAAATTATATATATTACCATCATGGAAGTTGAATCCATTCTTCTTCCTCTCGCATATAACTGGTGTTTTCGTCATCATGTTCATCAACATTAGGGAAAAGGGGCAAATGCAGGTCATTCTCAAGTTCTACTTCTACAGAGCCATCATTTTCCTCATCACAGTGGTCATGAAAGTTCTTTTCTGGTAGCTTTAGCACCACATACCAAAATTTCTCAAGAGGATCATCAATGTAGCAAACTTGCTCAACATGTTTTCCTAGCACGAATGGATCATTTATAAATCCTAATTTGTTCAAATTAACCAATATAAATCCCAAGTCATCAACCTTAACCCCTTTGTTAATATCTACCCAATTAATACAAAATATAGGGACCCTGAAATTATTATAGTCTAACTCCCATATACTTGTTATAACTCCATAATAGGCGTGTGCAGTTTGTTTAACAATTTTATCTTTTTCAACAAGCATCAAAGTATCTGCAACAACAGAGACACCACTACACTGAACTTGTCGATTATCATCGCGGTCCTTGGTGCTATAACTAACACCGTTAATTTTATAACCGCTGAATGTAGGAACATTCTTGTTAGGCCCTTCTGCAATCCACCTTATCTCATCACCTATGGTATTATCTTCTTGGAGCAATTATGTTATAATCTGTCAAAAAAATATACTAATTTATAGTAATTATAATATAATTATAATATGAAGTTTCACTGTGTACTTATATATAAGCTACTTTTAAAGTAAATGAACATAATACCATATGTGATGAGATACAATTACTTTAAAAATTTATTTAATTTAGCTCGATGTTCTCCTTCTAGGTCTGTGTTTTAATTTAGTTGTCACTTGCATTTTTAATTAGGACGACAGGAAAAAGTAATAAATAGACTAATAGAAATCTTACCTTTTTCTTGAACCATTCGGCGAATTGATCATTTTGCTTGTTCTTTAGCCACACTTGGTCATTTTCATGCTGCGGGTATCTTACCATCAAAGATGCCATATGTTCACTAAAAGAAAAATAAATTGGTCAATTTTTGAATTATGAAAAGGCAGAAATAAATAAATAACAAAATACACACACACTTAGTATGTAACTTACTCAAAATATGGTCTGATATCATTGCTATTTTGTAGGAAACATAAATGTGCAAGCTGCAAGTCTTCTTTGCTCGGCTTTATGATTGTGGCACCGGATAAAGGTCTGTTTATTCCATTTTGCTCATGCCTAACATTTTCTGGCAAACCTATGGTTGCTTCATCAAAATTGACCAAACATTAAACGGCCTCCTCGGCAACATATGCCTCTGCAATACAGCCTTCGGAATGAGCAGGGTTTCGTACATATCCCTTAAACGCCTTCATATATCTCTCGAAAGGATACATCAAAAGAAGAAAGATTGGCCCGCAAAGCTTAACCTCTCTCACAAGATGAACTGAGAGATGGATCATCACATCGAAGAACGAAGGGGGAAAGTGTTTTTCTAGCTGGCATAATGTTTCCACCAACTCATATTGCATTTTTTCTAATTTATCTACATCGATGACTTTCTGCAAATTGCCTTGAAAAATAGGCAAAACCTTATTATTGCGCACCTGACTTGTTTTTACAGTACTGACTGAATTGAAATTGGAAGTAGATGATGCAATATCGTGTGGAAATCATGAGATTTCATTCCACCAAGCCGAAGTTTTTCCATATTTACAAGATTCTTAATATTTGAACAAAATCCATCCGTAACTTCATTTGAAGAAAGGATGAGCAAACTACCTTCTTTTCTGTATTTGATAAGTTCCACGAAGCCAAAGGTACCTTCTCTTTCTTGCCGGGAGTTTTTGGCCTCAGCTCCGTTCTTATTCCCATATCAGCCATATTAAGATGGACAGACTCCCTATCTTTTGTCTTTCCAGGAATATTTAGCAAAGTTCCGAGTAAAGCTTCACATATATTTTTCTCGATGTGCATCACATCGAGAACATGCCTAACCGGAAAAAACTTCCAGTACTCAAGTTGGAAGAATATAGAAACCTTCTTCCAAACTGGTCGAGCTTCACCTTTCTTCCATCGAGGTTGGCGTTGTGTCTTACCAAAGACATGGTCCCTTAGATGTTGTACTCGTTCAAAAACCTGCGATTATATGTATGTGGTCTTAGCAAAATCAATTTGGATTATTTTATATGTATGTGGTATGCGATTATTTTATATGTATTTTGATTAGTTGATTAGTTGATTCACCTTATTAGTTGGATTTATATGATAATGCTTTTTATCTGATTCTCAAGTCCATTATGCGATTATATCTATGTTTTTTCTATAATTCTAGTCATTATAGTATTATGTTAATGTTTTTGTGCTATAAATATAGATTTATGTTTATATATATGGTATAGTTCTTCTTGTAGCTAATAGTTGTTAATTGCATCGTAGCTTTTTGTGGTACATATATGTGAATTGTATAGTTCTTCTTGTTTCGTTTGTAGCCTCCGTCTTATATGCTGCTCTTTATGTACTGTATAGATCATGGATACTCCCAAAAAGAAAAGCCAGTCAAAGACGATAGAGTCGAACATAAGAAGGTCGCCGAGAATAGAGTCGAAAAAGAAACCGTTAAAAAAGATCAACCGATCTGTATCCCATCCCTGTACCATGAATGTGATCAGGGCTTTGAGAAAGACGAGGTCCTTAAACAACCAGACCCCTAGTAGGACTCCTACCACTTCAACTTCTTCCCCAAAATCAGTGAAGAAGAAGCCTATATCTGAAGGCTTACAGAAAAAAAATTCTCAAAAAAGGAAGCGAGGAAAAGTAGCTGTTACAGAGTCGAACAATACTCAAGGTCTAAAACTACTAAAGAGAGGCTGTGTCACGATGCATCGAATTGTGCGACGCAAGATAATGGGGAACAAACTTAACGTGTCTTTTAACAACAAAGGAGAGCCGTTTGGTCCTGAAGCGGCAGAGATGCAATCCTATATTGGGGTATTGGCCAGAACCAAATTGCCAATATGGCATGATAATTGGAAATGTGTTCCTGAAGAGGCAAAGACAAAGATTTGGGATTGTGTGCTGGTAGGCCAAAATAAACTTATTAAGTTCATTGACTTTGTCTACTCTAAGTTCATTTTATTACTTGTTTCTTATAATTCTTTTAATTTCTTATGTATGCAGATGGCTTTTGTTTTACCTCCATCGGCCAAGAAGTTGGTTTTACGTTCTGCAGGTCAAAAATGGAGGGAGTTCAAAAGTTGGTTGACCACACATTACATTCTTCCTTATCGGGATCAACCTCAATTATTGGCCTATCCGCCTGCAGATTTTTCTTTCATAGAAAAATCTCATTGGGAAATTTTTGTTGTTGAACGCACATCATCTGAGTTTCTGGTATGTTTCTAGTTAGCATTGGCTCATATTTTTTGTTTATCAAACTAAGGATTGGGATATAGTTACTTACTAATTATATTATAAACCTTCTTGTGCTTTTTATTAAGATATATCATGATGAAGCAGTACAAAGAAGAAAGTTAAGTGTTTATCCACATCGCATGGCTCGAAAAGGTTATGCCAATCTCGAGAATGAATGGGTGAGTAATAGTGACACGACATTCTTACTTTTCGATTACACAATAATTTTCCACACATGTTTATACTATTTCTAAGCTCACCATCTACATGTGAATTTAGTATCAATCACATCCAGATGAAGAGAAAGTAGATCGTTCATCAACCTGGGTCCTAGCAAGGCAGGACGAAGATGGTAACTATTTAAGTGATGATGTCCGGAAAAAAGCTGAAGAAATTGTAAGTTATTGATTTGTATTCTACTTCAAAATATTCATTATCTCATGCTTTGTTTTAAACCTTTTACCCTAAACTCCTACCGAACTTAGAATTCAAAGCTCAGACTGTGATAATAATTAAAGTACTCTAAATGTTGCAGGGAAAGCTGAAAGCAGAGGTTAAGGAAGGAAAACTGAAAGTGGAAGGTGTTGATGATGTCTTAACACTTGCGCTTGGAAAGCCTGAGCATGGAGGAAGGGTCCGTGGACAAGGAGTTCATGTAAAGCAGTCAATTTACTTTGATCTTCCAAGGCAGAAGAAAGCTAGGACAATGGATGAAAAAATACAGGAAGGGATTAAAAGGTTCATGGCGGAGGAGACTCCGCGGATTATTAAAGAGAGAGATGCCTTTTGGGCTGCAGAAATGGAAAAACTCAGGGCAGAGATATTGAAGAAGCCCGTAGAACAAGATGCTACTCCAAAGCACACTTCTCAACAAGCAAGCTGTCACTCTGACGGCGGGGTTGCTGTGGATATTGGTGTCAAGAATAAGGATACACCTCGAACTGCAAGGAAGTTATTTCCACTTCAAGTGGAGGGAGGTGTTCAGAAAATCAAAATGATTGATAATTTATTTGTTGATTTTGGGGCGGAACTTAAGGAGGCTGGGAAGCCAGCTCGTGAGGATGAAAGATGAAATACTGTTGTTGAGAAGAAGACTTCTGAGGAAGTGAAAGTGAATGCTCCAGATACTTATGTTTTCAAATTGGCTATTGGATCGCTCAACAACATTGTTGCTTGTGTGACGATTGATGAAGTAATCAATCTCGATGGAGGAGAGCAGACAATCCATGGTGTACGACTGGGAGAAGAGAATGCAAGAGTCTCAATCACTGAAGTCATTCAAGATGATGCTAGGATTCCCTTTCCTATCGGTGATGAAATTCTAACTGTGGAACAAGCTATAGGAACTTTTATCGCATGGCCGAGAAATTTGATAGTGGCAGGAACAAATACCGCTTCCAATATTTTGGCGGCTCCAAAGGTGAGAATGTTGTTTTATCAATATGATTTTTTTTAGTATGTTTTTTACTAATATTTTTCACGTGTCTTTTCTGCAGAAATCCAAGATCAAGAAAACAAAGAAGACATATAAACTACTTAAACATGTTGAACCAGAGCTTACTGTTGAGATGGGTGCAAATTACCCATTTGCACTCAATCATTTGTGGACATGGGCAAAGGTTGCCTTGGCTCATGGAGAGAAGGTTTCTTTTACGCTATTCAAAGAAGCATTTGGCTCTACAAAGAAGCATGTCATCTACTTATCAGATTTTTATGCAGTTTGCACTGGAGGTGAAATGTCGGGGTCTGTCATTTGCCTCTTTATTCAGTAAGTTTTTTCATTAACTTTTTTTTCATATATAGTCCCGTGATTAAACTCACAATATTTACTAACTATTGTAAATTTTATATGTAGCTCCTTAAATGAGCATGTCAAAAAATAGAAGATGACCAACATGATAAGGTTTGTAGATCCCAGCATCATTGGTGCCATCAGATGTGGCACTGCACTACAGAGATCACGTGCACTCGCTGCACAATTTAAGCATGCGAAGAAAGGGAAGTACTTTCTCATGCCTTACAATGATGTGTAAGTTTTAATACTATAGCTAACTTTTCGGACAATGTGAGATAATTTTTAGTTTTATACACGATCATATGTCTTGCTCTTTTTAGTTGATTTGTCGTGAGATAAGAGTTCAAATAGTAAGGTTAAATATGTTTATTGATCTTGCAATTTTGAACATTTTTATGACTTGCTCAATTTAGGTGTTTTTTGGTGGATTTCATATAAATTTTAATATGATGATGTTTATGCTATTTCGGTTACCAGTCTAAATAAGTCATAATCACAACTTTGAGTTCAAGGACTAGGGATATTCAAATATCTTCATGAAGAGAATAACCGGAAATATCTCAATATTTACTACACAAAAAAATCAAGAATAAGTGTATCTTCGAGACAGAAGTAGGTAAACATACATATAAGGGTACAATTGGATAGATCTAACAATAAGAAATACAATAGAAAATTCAAAAAATAATATTTAAAAAATAACTAATTTACGACCCTTGACCTTGAAAAAGCTCAAGAACCTCAAAAATATTTGTAATAATATGGATACACGTATCTAGGATCAAAGTCTATAACACATTAAAATAGTCACCAAAAATTTTTCATGGGTGGGGTTGAAGGGATGCCTTTATTAAGCTATAAAGTCGGTAAAACACTCCATAAACTAGGCTCACTCGTGACCAAATATATATATTTTAGTAAATTTTGAAGCAAGTGGCCCAGATGTTTTTAATGTGATACAACCAAACAAAACTACTTTGAAAGTATGTAGAAACAAGGTGAAGTGCACAAAGTTAAATTTAAAATTAGGCCAACACACTTGAAATTGAGCAGAAATTAAGCACTAAAACCGTAAAACACAAAATTAAATTATGTTTAATCACAAAAAATGTTTAGAGGCCAAATCGAATTATTGTTTTTAAAACAAAGTATAAAAGGCTAAATTTTTAAAACAAAAGAAACACTATTATGTAGTTATTTACTTTGACAAGTTTGATTTCTTATTATTTTAGTGTACCAAGTAAGAATTTTTAAAATTTATTGAGTTATATGTTGTGTGGTTAATTAGGAATTGTGTCTATTAGTAGTAAGCAAAATTAAGAATTTATATTATGTAATTTTAATACATTATATTAGTTAGAGGTGCACTTTTCTCAATATGTGATCACTCTACAAGTGCATGCGACCCAAGCTATGCCATGAGAGACAAGAATTAATTTACAAAACTCACAATTAGCTACATAATTAATCTATCAAAGGGGTCAACTTAAAAGCGAAATAGATCACCTCTATTGGTTTATCTTCTTCATTACAAAAACACCAACACATGAGAGCTTCATTAAAGGAAAATGGTTATTGCTCATTTGTATAGTTATTTGGCATAAGAAATTGCATTGGTTTTAAAGTGTAGTATACTGGAGGATTATATTAATAATAGAATTTATTTGTCGAATATTTGTTCTATTTTATTTGCTTAGACTTTGAGTTGTACAATTTTGAGTTCAAGGACTTAAAATAATGATATACAAGTATCTTTATCAAAAAATAACTTGCAATATCTCAATATACACTAAACAGATAAATGGAGAACAAGTGTATCTTTTAGATAAAATTAAGTAAATTTACATATAAGTGTTTAACTTGATAGATGTAAAAATAACAAATAACAACATAAAATATACAATGTTCAAGCAAAATACATAATTTCTCACCCTAGACTTTACAAAGCACCTAAAAAAGATAGCTAATTGCACGGGTATCTACAATTGAAATAAAAAACATATTAAAATAGTCCCCTAAAAATCTACTAGGAAGGGGTCCAAGGAGTAAAACACTTCATAAACTAGGCCTGAACAAGCGTATTAATAGATGTTGATAAAATGTGGGTATTTTTTAAAATTTTGAAAACCAAGTTTCCCAAATGCTTTAAAAATGATGAATAATTTGAAAGGTATGTGTTTCTCAAGTGGCACACATGCTTGAAAATTTAGCACAAAAATCTTTAAAGTGAAAGTAAATTAAGTTCAATCATAAAAATGTATAGAGACCAAATAGATTTGACTTTTTTTCTTTACCTAATAATCAAAAGCAGAAATATTTGAAATAAAAGAAGCACTACTAGAGACTTTTTACTTTTAGGAAACTTTTTAGGACTATACTTAATATTATAACATTGGAATAAGTTATGTTTAAACTAGAAATTTTGCACTATTTAAATTTTTTTACATAGTTTTCTAATCAAAATAAATAAAATATAATTGATGGGTTAGGATAAATAATTTTGGGAAGAAAGATGGTCTGTTATTGGTAGACGACAACCAAGATATTAATATTTTTTCATTTTATATAAGTATAATTTTATAATATTTTTTGAATTTTTTTCTGTTTGAAGAGTTTTATATTAAAAAAATTTATAGCAAAATAAATCAAATATCTAGTACAAAAGAATTAATATAACAAATTTCTTATTTTTGGATATATGATAATACTTTTCTAATAATTCATGTTTAGATTATAATTTATTCATTCTTTATTAGTTGTTATGGGAATTCATACAAGAAAGAAGGTTTGCTAAAGGATTTGGGAAGAAAGTAGGCTTGCGTTTGTACGGATGACAAATAAGATAATAAAATTTGCCTACTTTAATTTTTAAATTTGAACACATATATGTTTATCTGCACCGTAAATATAGTTTTATAAATCATATTTTAAATTTCTTTTTATAATATAATTTTTCACCGGGAAAAAAAGATGTGAAGATTTAGTTCATCCCTAATAGGCTGTGAATGAGACCACACAAACCGTCAACATTATATTTGTTAAAAAAAATAGCTAGATTATAAAAAAAAATGTGTGTGAAATATAGCATGATAATTGGCTAAGTCAAAAATTGGTAGTAGACTTGTCAATGGAGCGGACGATCTCATGCGGTCTAACCCGAGCCTTAATAGATAGATATGAATTGTATAAAAAGAAAACCGATACGATAATACTCCGATATGATAAAGATCTGATCCATGAAGAAGCGGATATGAATTTTCACTCATCTGATCCGATAAAGACCGAATCCGAAATAGTACACTTATATAATTATAAATATAGATGTATATATATACTATATTAATATATATAATATATTAATATATATACTTTAATAAATAAATATAATTAATTTTATATTTATCAATGTTAATTATATTAAATTAGTACATATGTATTAACTATAATAATTCAATATAATTAATTTTATATGAATCAATATGAATTATATTAATTTTATAATTAATTTAACTTTTATCTCATCATATTAAAATTTGTTGTACACACCAGGTGTCATCATATTTTAATGTGTATCATGTGTGTCAGAAACTATTTTCATACATAATATTTTATTCCCAATTTTTTTATTTTAATTTTTAAAATTGACACATATAATTATTTTCAGATATTTATCCAATTAAATTATTTTATTTTTATTTATTTATTTCATAATTATTTTGAACTTGACTCTTTTCACATATTTTAATTTTTTTCCACAATATCTCTGATTATAAAATAGCTTTTTTTGTTTAAATTTTTATAATTATTAAACCGTATTAAATTAATATTATTTATGTGAAAAAACTTAAATAATCTAGAGTTCGATCCGATAATCCGAGATCCTAATGAATTTGGATATGGATTATGTTCTTAAAAATCCGAAAGCAATCTGATCTGAATCCGATCCAACAAATTTAAATGGATATGGATATGGATCTAGTAAAATTTGATCCAAATCCGACGCGTTGACAAGCCTAATTGGCAATACTCACTATAAGAAAAATGTCATTATCGACCGACCAAATGTTACTAAAATTGATTTGTGAAATATTGACATAAGCGAGCGATTTTATCGGCCAAATAGTTGGTAAGTTTTTCTTGATTAAAATCGACTGAACATTGTCGGAAATGACTTTTTAAGCTCCCTTTTTGGTCAAGGACTAAATTCAACTACAATGCAAAGAGGTATATCTGACAAACACTATCTAACATTATATGTCGTAGGTTGTTAAAATCGACCGCATATTACTAACCAGCTTATAACCGACCACATAAATCGATGCTAATAATACATAACTTGCACATCTATTACAGATAGGCATCTTTAATGACCAAATACTAATTGCTTGTTAGTTTTTAAACTGACCAATCGAGGTTCATCAATTTTAAAATTTTGGGCGGAATAATTTCTTTTTTCCAAAATCAAATTGAACACCAAAAGTATTGAACAAGCCAAAACCTCGATCACTTATAATATTTGGGTGGGAGAGTTTTTTATGAAAACTAAATATCAATGCAAAGTTGAGTTTTATAATTATCTTTTGATAGTTCAATTAAATGTATTTTAATAAATATTTAGTACTTCACCAAATCTTTTGGATAACAGTCTTTGATTATGAGTAATTTAGTTTTGAATATTTTTGTATTATAACTTTATTGTTTAAAGGAAATAAAATTTCTGTCATATGACGTATTGGTATATGTAATGGTCACCCATATAATTCCTCTTATTTGTTTTCATAAAATATATGTAAACACCCATAGCCTTAGAATATAGACCCTAAACCTACTTAAAACCAAAAGTCTTGTTTCTTTAAGTTTCTATAAGCTTAAAAAAAGTAAAGGAATAGGTTTTTCCCATATTTATGTTCATTGACTTTATGTAGACACCTATAGCCCTTGAATATGTACCTAAACTTACCTTAAAACCAATGCAATAGTCTCGTTTTATTAAGTTCTTATGTAGAAGTTAAGCACAAAATAAGTAAAGGACTAGGTTAGAGAAGATTAAAAGAGACAAAGTTAATTTATAAAATAATTTTTAATAAAAAATAAAGAACTAACTAATGAAACAAACCCTATACGGTAGAACATAGCTAGAGTAGGTTGTGTATAACTTTAACTTTATCTATGTGCTTTGTCCTTGAGTGTTGTACTGGATTTTCAGTGATGGTAATTGCACTTGTGTTATCACAGAAAATAGGAATCCTCTCAACTTGCAAACCATAGTCTAGCAATTGATTTTTCATCCATAATATTTGTGCACAACAACTACCAGCAGCAATATATTCAGCTTCAGCTGTAGAAGTAGAAACTGAATTTTGCTTTTTACAACCAGGACACAAGCTTGTTTCCTAGAAATTGACAGGTTCCTGTTGTACTTTTTTTATCAATTCTACAACCTGCATAATCTGCATCTGAATAACCAGTTAGATCAAAACCACAATCTCTATGGTACCAAATGCCAAGTTTTGGTGTTCCCTTGAGATATCTGAAAATTCTCTTAATAGCTCTAAGTGAGATTCTCTAGGATCAGCCATACACTACACCAGAAACTGAATCAGACAACACCTATTACACAATGGTGGCCAATAAAACTGTTGTCTCAAAAAATCAGACAACGATTAATTGGTAGTTGACCTAAAAACCTTGTATCATTCTGTTTCACACAATGGTGATTCAACTTATTCGAAATTGTTGTCTAAATGGTGCCCCTGTGCTCCAATGAGACAATGGTTGTATTTATCCTCATTGTGTGACATCTATTGGCACAAGTGTTGTTTAGGTCACAATAAACCGGTGTGCTTTCTATGGTTTTACACAATGGGTTTTAAGGACTGTTGTGCAACTTAGACAACGGTTTTCCGGTACCAATGTGTTATTTATTTGAGACAATAGTGCAGAAAAACTAATGTTAGAAACAAAGCATAATAGACAATAGTTTATCACCCCTGTTGAGTAAAAGAGTTTCAGACAATGGTGTCTTACTCGTTGTCTGAATCACCTGCATTAGAAAATATGTTACAACAACTTTTATGAAAAACCGTTGTCTAATTTTCAGAGGGTTTTAAAAAAATTGCCTAAAACATAAATCTTTAGATAAAAAGCAAACCAAATGCTTTAAGAACATTGTCAAATAAATGCTTCCAACAAGTTGTCAAACCAGATGTACAAAAAACTTCTCAACCTAACTGAAAGGTACAAATTACATATAACAATTCTTGGATAAAAATCAAACCAAATCCTTCAAGAACAATGCCAAAACAAATCTTACAATAAACTGTCCAACCAAATTTGATTTAGTACAAATTATAAGCAAAGGGGATAACATAGGCACTTATAGGCAACATCTGATCAGTTGATATAATTATGGAAGTTGAATCATCTCTTCTTCCTCCCGCATGTAACTTCTATTTTCTTCCTCGACTTCATCAACAGTTGGGAACATGGTGACATCTACCTCATTTTCAAGTTCAATTTCTACGGATCCCTCATTTTCATCGTCACTTTGATCATCGAACTTGTTTGGTAATTTTAATACAACTGACCAGAATTTTTCAAGAGGGTCGTCAATGTAACAAACTTGCTTGACATGTTTACCTAACACAAAAGGGTCGTTCAGAAAACCTAACTTGTGTAAATTAACAACTGTGTATCCTAAATCATCTATCTTAACCCCTTTGTTCATATCTACCCAATTGCACCGAAAGATAGGGACTCGAAAATGGTTATAGTCCAACTCCCAAATACTTGTGATTACTCCATAAAATGTATGTGAAATATGCTCAATGTTCTTATCCTTATCCTGCACGAGCATTGTATCAGCATGAACACAAACACCGCTGCATTGAACTTGTCGCGTATCATCACGATCTTTTGTGCTGTAGGTAACACCATTGACTTTGTAGCCACTGAATGTAGGGACATACTTGTTAGGCCCTTCTGCAAGCCACATTACCTCCTTAGATACCATACTTTTCACATCAAGCAATTCTGACGAAATCTGTCCAAAAAATAAAATACTAAAGCAATTAGACATTTACTTGATTTCTTTAAATTAGAAAAAAATTATTGTCTAGCTATTACCTTCTTTTGAAACCAATTAGGGAATGTTTCATTTTGCTTGTTCTTAAGCCATTCTTCATCATTTTCATGTAATGGATATCTTGCCACCAAGAAGGCCATATGTTCACTGTGAGTAAATCAATTTCAGCTTTTGTTGAAAAAAATCATAAAATCATGGAACAAAAAACAGATGTATTTATTACTGAAAAATCAGAAATCTAAATAAAGAAACTTACTTGAAATATGGGGTCAATTCATTACTGTTTTGAAGAAGACACAGATGTGCTTGGTGCAAATCCTTGATGCTCGGCTTTATCATTGTTGCACCAGATAAGGGTCTGTATTTCTCCTTATTCTTATCCCTTCCCGGTAACCCAACTGTTGGTTCTTCAAAATTAACTAAACACTCAACCGCCTCTTCTGCAATATAGGCCTCAGCGATGCAACCTTCCGGATGAGCCCTGTTTCGAACATATCCCTTGAACGTCTTCATATATCTCTCGAAAGGATACATCCAACGTAGGAAGATAGGACCACAAAGCTCAACTTCTCTTACAAGATGAACTGAGAGATGGATCATTACATCAAACAAGGAAGGGGGGAAGTGCTTTTCTAGCTGGCATAAGGTCTCCACCAATTGAGACTGCATTTTTTCTAATTTATCGACCTCAATGATTTTACTACAAATTGCCTTGAAAAAAAGGCAAAACCTGATAATAGTGCACCTGACTTGTTTTTGAAGTACTGACCGAAGTGCGATGGGGAGCAAGTGATGCAACATTGTGTGACAGTCGTGAGATTTCATTCCAACAAGTCGCAGAGTGTCCATTGATACTATACCCTTAAGGTTCGAACAAAAACCATCAGGTAACTTCATGCCAATCAAGGACGAGCAGACAATCTTTTTTTCTTTATGCAATAAGTTCCAAGATGCCATCGGTAACTTCTCTTTTTTTCCAGAATTTTTTGGTCTCAGCTCCATTCTTATTCCCATTTCAGCCATATCAATACGAACAGATTCTCTATCTTTTGTCTTCCCGGGAATATTTAGCAATGTACCGGTTAAAGCCTCGCATATATTTTTTTCTATATGCATCACATCGAGAGTATGGCGAACTGGCAAAAACTTCCAGTACTCAAGCTGAAAAAATATAGACATCTTTTTCCAAATTGGTCGAGGTTCCCCTTTTTTCCACCGAGGTTGGTTTTGTGTCTTACCATAAACATGGTCCGCTAGTGGTAGTACCCTTTCTAACACCTCCTCTCCAGTTAAAGGAATAGGTTCTGATAACTTCTTCATGGTGTTATCAAAGGCTGATTTTTGCCTTCGATATGGATGATTTCTGGGCAGCCATCTACGATGTCTCATAACCACCGTCTTTTTGTAAGTAGCCAACCTGGTAGCTTTTGTTTTATCAACACAAACTACACAAGCATTATATCCTTTAATGATATTACCCGACAAGTTTCCTAAGGCTGGATAATCACTAATTGTCCACAATAAAATTCCTCTTAGTATGAAAGACTCTTTCTTAAATGCATCATAAACTTGTTTCCCATGCCACAATTTCTGCAAATCTTCTATAAGTGGTTGAAGGTATACATCAATATCATTTCCAGGCTGATTTGGTCCGGATATCAATAGACTTAGCATAATGTACTTTCTCTTCATACAAAGCCAAGGTGGGAGGTTGTAAATTGAAAGCAACACAGGCCATGTTGAGTGATCACTTCCTGGTCCATGGAAAGGATTAAATCCATCGGAGGATAAAGCTAACCGAAGGTTCCTAGCCTCTGCAGCAAACTCAGGCCACCTTTGATCGACATCCTTCCATGTCTTTGAGTCAGCCGGATGTCTAATTTTACCATCATTTTGTCGCTCGGTTTTATGCCAAGTCATGTCCTTCGCAATCTGAGCTGTATTGAACAAATTTCTCAATCTTGGTATCAATGGAAAGTACCACAGAACCTTAGCAGGGATCCCTTCCAATTCTTCTCCTTTCTTGTTTAACTTCCATCTAGATTCCCCACATATTCGGCAAATCGTCTCATCTTCGTCCCTCTCACCGCGGTATAAGAGACAATCATTCGGACACACATGTATTTTTTCATAATCCATGCCTAAAGTATATAAAGTTTTCTTGGCTTCACCAAAAGATGAAGGCATACTGTTGCCTTCCGGAAGCATTGATGCAAGCAAAAGAAGGACATCGGAAAAGCATTTATCAGAAATACCATGTTTTGCTTTTAAATTATACAACTTGACTAAAGCTCTCATTTTTGTAAAACTCTCGCATCCAGGATAAAGTGGTTCATTTTCACCTTGAACATGATTCATAAAATCAGAAGAATCTAACGAAATATCCTCATCATCGATAATATCCTGCCCCATTCTCATGTTTGTAGGATCAACGGATGATTCCTGTTCAGAAACTACATGACTCTGTACATAATTTGACTCTCCATGCCATATCCAACACGTATAGGTTTGATCAATACCATATTGATAAAGATGATCCTTAACAGTCTGAGCATTCCAAGATTTACTATGAGCGCATCTTAAGCATGGACAACTAATTTTATTTTGTTTAAACCCATTCAGAAATGCAAAATTTAACAATTCATCCACTCCAAGTTTAAATTCTTGTGTTCTTCTATCTGCTTTCAACCAAGATCTATCCATTTTTACTCAACCAAGTTTAAACCCATTCTTTTGCTCAAATTCCACAAACATATATTTCCATTAAACTCGATATGGACCCTTATTAAAATTCTCCAAATAGATATGAACCCTAATTTCAAGTTCTCCAAATCGATATAAACACCAAATCCCCAAATTGATATGAATTCAGCAGAAACTTACCTGAGTTCAGCAAAGTGAAGTTCCCCTGGATTACTTCAGACATCAAAGAACTGAGACAAATATATGGTTAAGAAATGGTGTATGAAGGAGACAGTAAAAGAGGCATAATAAAACATAGATACTTCAGACAGACAATGATCACGTATAATAATGCTAGTCAAACTACTTTATTGCTAGTCAAAATTATTTACACTTTCCCCCTCTTTCCCCAGTGTTCCCACTTATATTTTTTTGAAAAAAATAGAAATTTTCTTAAAGTAAAAGAATTTCGTTTCTTGGTTTATTTAAAACTCAGGACAATCATTTCAACAATATTGCATTGTAAAAAAATGTAAACACAATGGTTTGTAGCATAGTTTATTTAAAATCTTGGACAACGGTTTCAACAATTTATCATTGTAGTAACACCTACAAACAAGTGTTTTTTCAATAAACCATTGTCGTATTATATTAACTTTTTCGACAAACACAAGGACTATAAATGATTTTGTAGGCTTCGAAGACATGCAACAAGAGGAACAATTGACATGTTAAAACTTATATTATTAAATATATATTTAAATATCACTAATTGTTTATGAAATAAATTACAAGTGTCTTCTTTTAATTTGTTACATTGTAATCATATACTATATGTGCATTCAGTGGTTACTTTCGAACTATATAGTCGATAACTCTATATAAAAAATTCGGGATTTGTTAAGTTTTTAAATAGACACTATATCCGTTACAAAAGCAAAACGAGTCATTTTAATGTCGACAAATTTGAATATTTCGCCTTTAATTTTTGTTAATTTTTGTTTGATCTAGGGTTATAGGGTTTAGGGTTTAGGGTTTAGGGTTTGGTGGAATAATTTTTTCTTACATAAGACAACGGTTTTTGCAATTTCCCATTGTAAGAACTTGTAAATTATTGTGTCGTCCTTATCATGTCGTGTATTCAAAATCCAAACAGAAATACTAAATTATCGTGGTGTGTTAAAAATTATCGGATGTAGCTTATATAAACAACTTTTTAGATACACTTAATTTATACATGACTTCGTTTACTTACTAATTCATTGCCTTTTTCTAATTTTTGGAAAATTACCTTCGGGCATGATACTCAAGATTTCTGGTATGTTATGAAATATTCCCTAAATTTTGCCAACATACCAGGAGAATATTTCATAACACACCAGGATTCTTGAGTATCATGCCCGAAAGTAATTTTCCAAAAATTAGAAAAAGGCAATGAATTAGTAAGTAAACGAGGTCATGTATAAATTAAGTATATCTAAAAGCTGTTTATATAAGCTACACCCGACAATTTTTAACTCAACACGATAATTTAGTATTTGAGTTTGGATTTTGAGTACACAACATGATAAGGACGACACAATAAGGTACACGACACGAGATACACAACTGAGAAAATTCAAAATTATGAATTAATTAATATCGAAATTATTTAGAAAAAAAATCAAAATGTTACTTCAAAATTTTCCCAATCGTAGATTAAGGATAGATTTAATAGTAACCGTTGTTTAAAAAATATTTAATATTCTCTTCTTTTCAATTAATTTCTAAAAATTATGAATAATTCACTCATCAATCAATTAAAATACACCGTTGGTTTGGTAAAATACTAACAATCCAAGCCGTTGGTTTATTCCCCAAAATTATTTCACTTCCCCCTCTTTTCATTTTCATTCCCCCCTTTTGTTCCCCCCTTTGTGATTTCTCTTTTCTTACCCGATAATACTTTATTCCCCTCTTTTATTTCTCTTCCATTTTCTTTTCTCAATTTCTAATCGAAGCAAATCTAAGAAAGGTACTTGCATGTTTTAATCTGTTCAGTTCTTGGTTGTTGTTGCATGTTACTTGATTAAGCTTGTTCTGTTCAGTTCTTGTTTGCTCTTGCTTGTTCTTCATTGGTTATGTTCAGTTCTTGCTTGTTCTTGATTTGTAATGTTTTTACTTGTTTGTTTTGATTCTTATGCTCTTCTTTTCATTTTCATTCCCCCCTTTTGTTCCCCCCTTTGTGATTTCTCTTTTCTTACCCGATAACACTTCATTCCCCTCCTATTTCTCTTCCATTTTCTTTTCTCAATTTCTAATCGAAGCAAATCTAAGAAAGGTACTTGCATGTTTTAATCTGTTCAGTTCTTGCTTGTTGTTGCATGTTACTTGATTAAGCTTGTTATGTTCAGTTCTTGTTTGCTCTTGCTTGTTCTTTATTGGTTATGTTCAATTCTTGCTTGTTCTTGATTTGTAATGTTTTTACTTGTTTGTTTTGATTCTTATGCTCTTCTGCTGTGATTCTTTTATATTTTGGTTCGATTCTTGTGAAACCCTCGTATGTTATGTAGTTCTTGTTGGATTTTTATAAAACTCTCATATGACTTGTTTCTTTGGTATTTTTTTAATTGTTGTTACTCGCTACTGATTTAAATGGTTCACTTTGATGATGTCTTGGTTAGTTATTAGATTTTGTTTCTCATTAAACCCACATTATTAGAGATTTTTTGCTGGTTAGATTTTGTTTCTCATAAAACCCATATAATTTCTTAGCTTGGCAAATCCTTCTTTATAATGGTTTGTGGTACACAGATTATGGCTCCTCCAAAGAAGAAGACACAAGCTTCTCATAAAAAAGCAAAGTCTTCTCCAAACAGAACATCGATGAGAGTTGTGAAGGCTATAAGGAAAACACAATCATTGAACAAAGTTAACCCCTCTTGTTCTTCTCCTATATCTGTCAAGAAGAATCCGATATCTGAAAATTTAAAGAAGAAGTTGTCAAAGAAGAAAAAACAAGTGGATTCTAAGAAAAAGCAAGTGGATTCTAAGAAAAATCCAGAAATACCGGAAGGACTAAAACTATTGAAACGTGGTTGTGTCACGAAGCACAGAATTCTGAGACGGAAGATAATGAATCAAAAGCTTACTGTGACCTTCAATGCAAAAGGGGAGCCGTATGGTGATGAAGCTGGAGAGATGCAGTCGTACATTGGAGTTTTGGCAAGGACCAAAGTCCCCATTTGGCATGATAGTTGGAAGCAAGTTCCTGAGCAGACAAAGAATAAAATTTGGGACTGTGTGCAGGTATAGTAAATTGTCTACACACACATGCCTATCTTTCTCTTTGATATTGGTTTTTTTCTTTTCTTTCTATAGATTTTGTTCATTCGTTAACTTGCATATTTGAATTTTTTTGTTTCTTATGTACGTAGATGGCCTTTATTGTACCTCCGACAGCAAGGAAACTGGTATGGGAATCCGCTTGTCAAAAGTGGAGAGAGTTCAAATCCCGGCTCACGACAGAGTACATCCTTCCACACCGGAATCAACCAGAAAAGCTCACTTTTCCTCCGGTTGACTACACGTTCATAGAAAAGTCGCACTGGGAGATGTTTGTTGCTGATCGTCTCGGAGATGATTTTAAGGTAAACTTTTTATTATTTTTATTTATTTATCAATTTCAATAATTGGATAGGTATTTAGCGTGATGTTTTAACCTTGTTGGTGCTTTTTTCTACAGAAAATTCATGAAGAACAGGTGAAAAGAAGCCGGATGAATGAGTATCATCATCTAATGTCTCGAAAAGGTTATGCCAACCTAGAAATGGAATGGGTTAGTGATGACAGCCTAAATCTACTTAGTCTTTTTATATACTTTGTGTGGTCAATATGAATTTGTATCTTTGAATCATTAATAAAATATGTCGTACATGCAGTTGAAAAAACATCCAGAAGAACCGATAGATCGATCGGATGCTTGGGTCCTTGCAAGGAAAGACAAAGATGGTAATTTTAAAAATGAGAATGTTAAAGAAAAAGCTGAGAAAATAGTAAGTTATTCATTTATATTTCAACCGAGAATATTCATCATAGTTCCAATTTGATATATAACTTCTTCTATACTGTGGTGTTTTTAGGAGTTGCTCAAGAAGAAGGTTAAAGAAGGGGAATTGGTAGAAGAAGGTAGAAATGATGTGTTAACTATGGCGCTCGGTAAGCCTGAGCATGGAGGCAGAGTACGTGGGCAGGGGAGCCACGTGAAACAGTCTATCTATTTTGATCTGCCGAGACAGAAAAAATCAAGGACTATTGAGGAGAGGATACATGAGGGGGTTAAAAACTTTATGGCTGAGGAGACTCCGAAAATTATAAAACAGAGAGATGCATTTTGGACTGCTGAAATTGAAAAGATCAGAGCAGAATTGAAAATGGCTAAAGGTATTGGTCAAAAGGGTAGCCCAATCATTACTTCCCAACAAGGAAGCTGCTGAGATTTAAAGGGCGTGCCTCAGTTCGTAAACGAGAATGATAGGAATGATATTGTGAGGAAAAAGCTGAACGTGGAATCTGGGGATGAAGGTTCAGATCATGGTGATGAGGAGAATGTAGAATGTTTTTCTAAGGACAATATTGGATATAAAAATATTGAAGAGGAGAATGAGCATAATGTTTTTTTCAAAGGTGAGGAGGCCTTTATGGTTGACGCTGATAATGAGTTTGTTGAAATTGAGAATCATCCTAAAGGGTTAAAGTTGGATGGTTTATCCGGTGTTTGTCAACTGGCAATAGGATCAGTAAGCAACATCGTAGCATATGGCCGGGTTGATGAAATCCCTCTTGCTGAAGGATGTGAGCCGACTCTTCACGGAATATGCCTTTCAAAGGAAAATGCAAGAGTGTCCATTTCTTATGCAATTCAAGAGGATGCTAAGATCCCATTTCCCGTAGGAGATGAAATTGTAACTGTGAAACAAGCAATAGGTTCTTTTATTGCATGGCCAAGGGATCTCGTGGTGGGGAACACAAGCAGTACCCAAGTTTTGTCTACTCCAAAGGTAAAGATTGATGATAGTGTGTGTGTAATTGATATATTTTGTTATGTTTTTACTGTGTTGACGTGCATGTTTTTATTTTCAGAATATCAAAAAGCGTGGTGCGAAGAAAGTTGGTTCCAAGAAAACAAAGAAGCATGTAGTGATAGAAACTGATGATGTGGAGGATGAGCTTCATGTAGAGATGGGTGTAAATTATCCATCATCTTTAAAACGGTTGTGGATGTGGGCTAAGGATGCTTTAAGCGATGGAAGAACCGTAAGTTTTCAGTTATATGAACAAGCATTTGCTGTCACAAAGAAGCAGGTGATCTTTCTGCAAGATATACATTCCCTATGTGGTAGAGGTGAAATATCCGGATCGATCATTACCATATTCATTCAGTAAGTTTCCACGTACATTAGCTTTTTCAATTTGTTGTTAATTATCTTGAATTAAAAATGAGTGCATTCTTATTTTAATTGTTCTCTAAATAAAATTAAATTAGATTCCAACTATTGTTTAATTTGTTTACAGCTTCTTGTATGAGTTTTTGAGAAAGAATAAAATGACGAATATGATTACTTTTGTGGATCCGTGTATTGTTGGAGCCATTGGTTGTGGCAATGCAGGGGAGAGGTCACGTGCGCTTGCCAACCGTTTTATGAATGCTAAGGAAGGACAATGCTTTCTTATTCCTTTCAATGACGTGTAAGCATTTCTCACTTTATAAGTACACTTCATATTTTATGATCTCATTAAGATGTTTAAGTACTTGTAATTTAATTTTCATTTTTTTTATATTTTTAGTGAATTTTAGAAATTTGTAGAATATATTTGTATGGATGGAACTTTAAATTTGGTAACTTGTAAATTAATTTGCTAACTTGTAAATTGTTAAATATATAATTAAATGAGATATAAGTAATTTATTTAATTATTTCTTCAAGTTACCTTTGGTTATTTTTGAGGTAACATCTAACTGCATAATTAAATTTCTGAAAGACACATCTTCTCATGCTTTGATAGGAATCACTGGTCACTAACCGTTGTTGTTCCAACGACGGAGGTAGTATACCACATGGATCCTCTTAAGCGTCGTATTGCAAGCGATGAATGGGTAGAAGTTGTTGATAAGTGAGTCAATATTTTTAATTGCTTTAGGTAATTTACGCAAAATGTTTTTTGTTGACTTGTACTACTTTCTAACAGTTCGATAAAGATGTACAAAGAGAGGCTGAATAAGGTGAATAAGGTTGCCAGGAAGAAAATTTGTTGGGAGAATATGGCGGTAATAATATTTTTTTATAATTTCTCATATATTGAAGTAAAATATGTGATTAATTTTATTTTCTATTTTTTTTCAGGGAGTTCCTTTGCAGACAGGGGTCCGGGACTGTGGCCTTTTTTTTCATGGGATATATGAAAGAAATTTGTTATGACAAAGAGCTTCAATTTGCAACTAAGGTATGATTTTTTCTTGTTTTTAATTTTAAATTACAACTTTATGTCGGATGGTACTTTATTTTCACTATCAACATAGTGGCTTACAAAACTGTCAAAACTTTATTTGATTTTCAGTGGATTCGTAGAGGTAATCTGGCTTACAATGAGGATGACTTAAACGTGATCAAGATGGACTTCGCCAAATTCTTCATGAAGTTTTATTCATGTTAAGTTAGTCTCGCGAATAGTTTATATGTAATTTGTGATGGTAAGATGAACTAGTGTAAGTTATATTGACGTTGTTGGTATGGTGTTTAAGTGGAGTTTTTCTGAACTTTTTATGGTTGTTGAAGTTTGGTGGATGTATGTACTTATGGTTGAAGTGGATCTTTGGTGTAGTTGGTAAATTATGAAGTTTATCGGATGTTATGTTATTTATCGCATGGTACATTTGGTTTTTGAATGGTTTGGTATTTGATTTTGCAATTTGTATTTGTAAAGGCTTTATTTATAAATAGAATAGGTATAGAACCATTGCTATGTTTGATAGACAATTGTTTAGTAAAATAAAAATATCTATTGTGCTAAGTTATACTAGACAACAGTTGGTACATAAGTAAACCATTGTCCTAAGCTATATCAGACAATATTTGGCACAAAAGTAAACCATTGTGCTAAAGATATTCGACAATGATGTTTTAAAAGGCATACACTTGTATGAACCAAACTTATACAACTGAATAGTAGAACTTAAACATTGTGCCTTAATGATTTGCACAATAGATCAAATTATTAACACCATTGTATGTACAAATCCTAACAACACTCTGGGATCACTACATACCATTGTTAGATTAGCTTCTAACAATATCTTGGTCATTACAAAAACTGTTGTGAGCATTGCTAAAACACAATACCCAAAAACAAAAAACTGTTGTCTAAAGTATGTCATACATTTGTTTTCTTAATAAAAACCATTGTGTAACTAGATGAAATAAATACATAAACCGTTGTAGGAGTCAATTCACATAACACTATTTTTAACTATTATGCCTCTACATTGTTACAACGGCTAGAAAACTGTTGTTTGTAGAATATTAGAAAGGGTCATATCCGTTGTGTGAATAAAATGAGATAAAGGCTTTATATTCAGTTGTGTGATGTATTTGTTACAATGGTGCGTAACCATTGTATGAGTACCAAACACACCGCCCCCGGATAGACAACGAAATATTCATCTTTTAGACAACGGTGTAAAACCATTGTCTGATTCAATATTTCTTGTAGTGATAAATCTAGCACATACACATGTAGCAAACATTATATCTGACCTACTAGCTGTTAAGTACAAAAGTGAACCAACCATGCCCTTATAACTTGAAATATCCATCGACTTTTCAGTAGTGTTTAATTCAAGTTTAGTTGTAGTGGTCATGGGAGTTTTTGCAGATATGAAATCCATTAGATCAAACTTCTTTAAAAGGTCAAAAATGTATTTAGTTTGACTAATGGATATTCCATCACTGACTTGCTTAACTTGTAAACCAAGAAAATAAGTCAGTTCTTCCATCATACTCATTTCATACTTACTTTGCATCAATTTGACAAACTTTTTGCAAAGTTTCTCATCTGTAGAGCCAAAAATAATATCATATACATAAATTTGAACAAGTATACTTGAACCATTAACATTTCTGAAAAATAAAGTTTTATCTACAGTACCTCTTGTGAAGTGATTTTCCAAAAGAAACTTTGATAAAGTGTCATACCAGGCTCTAGGTGCTTGCTTCAGTCCATAAACTGCTTTCAAAAGATAATAGACATGTTCTGGAAAATTTGGATCTTCAAAACCAGGAGGTTGACTGACATAGACTTCCTCCTCCCAATCTCCATTCAGAAAGGCACTTTTGACATCTATTTGATAGACCTTGAAATTGGCATGGGCTGCATAGGCTAAGAAAATTCTGATGGCTTCAAGTCTTGCAACAGGAGCAAATATATAGTCCCGTGATTAAACTCATAATATTTACTAACTACTGTAAATTTTATATGTAGCTCCTTAAATGAGCATGTCAAAAAACAGAAGATGACCAACATGATAAGGTTTGTAGATCCCAGCATCATTGGTGCCATCAGATGTGGCACTGCACTACAGAGATCACGTGCACTCGCTGCACAATTTAAGGATGCGAAGAAAGGGCAGTACTTTCTCATGCCTTACAATGATGTGTAAGTTTTAATACTATAGCTAACTTTTCGGACAATGTGAGATAATTTTTAGTTTTATACACGATCATATGTTTTGCTCTTTTTAGTTGATTTGTCGTGAGATAAGAGTTCAAATAGTAAGGTTAAATATGTTTATTGATCTTGCAATTTTGAACATTTTTATGACTTGCTCAATTTAGGTGTTTTTTGGTGGATTTCATATAAATTTTAATATGATGATGTTTATGCTATTTCGGTTACTAGTCTAAATAAGTCATAATCACAACTTTGAGTTCAAGGACTAGGGATATTCAAATATCTTCATGAAGAGGTAGGTAAAGTAGGTAAGTGTATCTTCGAGACAGAAGTAGGTAAACATACATATAAGGGTACAATTGGATAGATCTAACAATAAGAAATACAATAAAAAATTCAAAAAATAATATTTAAAAAATAACTAATTTACGACCCTTGACCTTGAAAAAGCTCAAGAACCTCAAAAATATTTGTAATAATATGGATACACGTATCTAGGATCAAAGTCTATAACACATTAAAATAGTCACCAAAAATTTTTCATGGGTGGGGTTGAAGGGATGCCTTTATTAAGCTTTAAAGTCGGTAAAACACTCCATAAACTAGGCTCACTGGTGACCAAATATATATATTTTAGTAAATTTTGAAGCAAGTGGCCTAGATGTTTTTAATGTGATACAACCAAACAAAACTACTTTGAAAGTATGTAGAAACAAGGTGAAGTGCACAAAGTTAAATTTAAAATTAGGCCAACACACTTGAAATTGAGCAGAAATTAAGCACTAAAACCATAAAACACAAAATTAAATTATGTTTAATCACAAAAAATGTTTAGAGGCCAAATCGAATTATTGATTTTAAAACAAAGTATAAAAGGCTAAATTTTTAAAACAAAAGAAACACTACTATGTAGTTATTTACTTTGACAAGTTTGATTTCTTATTATTTTAGTGTACCAAGTAAGAATTTTTAAAATTTATTGAGTTATATGTTGTGTGGTTAATTAGGAATTGTGTCTATTAGTGGTAAGCAAAATTAAGAATTTATATTATGTAATTTTAATACATTATATTAGTTAGAGGTGCACTTTTCTCAATATGTGATCACTCTACAAGTGCATGCGACCCAAGCTATGCCATGAGAGACAAGAATTAATTTACAAAACTCACAATTAGCTACATAATTAATCTATCAAAGGCGTCAACTTAAAAGCGAAATAGATCACCTCTATTGGTTTATCTTCTTCATTACAAAAACACCAACACATGAGAGCTTCATTAAAGGAAAATGGTTATTGCTCATTTATATAGTTATTTGGCATAAGAAATTGCATTGGTTTTAAAGTGTAGTATACTGGAGGATTATATTAATAATATAATTTATTTGTCGAATATTTGTTCTATTTTATTTGCTTAGACTTTGAGTTGTACAATTTTGAGTTCAAGGACTTAAAATAATGATATACAAGTATCTTTATCAAAAAATAACTTGCAATATCTCAATATACACTAAACAGATAAATGGAGAACAAGTGTATCTTTTAGATAAAATTAAGTAAATTTACATATAAGTGTTTAACTCGATAAATGTAAAAATAACAAATAACAACATAAAATATACAATGTTCAAGCAAAATACATAATTTCTCACCCTAGACTTTACAAAGCACCTAAAAAAGATAGCTAATTGCACGGGTATCTAGAATTGAAATAAAAAACTTATTAAAATAGTCCCCTAAAAATCTACTAGGAAGGGGTCCAAGGAGTAAAACACTTCATAAACTAGGCCTCAACAAGCGTATTAATAGATGTTGATAAAATGTGGGTATTTTTTAAAATTTGAAAACCAAGTTTCCCAAATGCTTTAAAAATGATGAATAATTTGAAAGGTATGTGTTTCTCAAGTGGCACACATGCTTGAAAATTTAGCACAAAAATCTTTAAACTGAAAGTAAATTAAGTTCAATCATAAAAATGTATATAGACCAAATAGATTTGACTTTTTTTCTTTACCTAATAATCAAAAGCAGAAATATTTGAAATAAAAGAAGCACTACTAGAGACTTTTTACTTTTAGGAAACTTTTTAGGACTATACTTAATATTATAACATTGGAATAAGTTATGTTTAAACTAGAAATTTTGCACTATTTAAATTTTTTTACATAGTTTTCTAATCAAAATAAATAAAATATAATTGACGGGTTAGGATAAATAATTTTGGGAAGAAAGATGGTCTGTTATTGGTAGACGACAACCAAGATATTAATAGTTTTTCATTTTATATAAGTATAATTTTATAATATTTTTTGAATTTTTTTCTGTCTGAAGAGTTTTATATTAAAAAAATTTATAGCAAAATAAATCAAATATCTAGTACAAAAGAATTAATATAACAAATTTCTTATTTTTGGATATATGATAATACTTTTCTAATAATTCATGTTTAGATTATAATTTATTCATTCTTTATTAGTTGTTATCGGAATTCATACAAGAAAGAAGGTTTGCTAAAGGATTTGGGAAGAAAGTAGGCTTGCGTTTGTAGGGATGACAAATAAGATAATAAAATTTGCCTACTTTAATTTTTAAATTTGAACACATATATGTTTATGTGCACCGTAAATATAGTTTTATAAATCATATTTTAAATTTCTTTTTACAATATAATTTTTCAGCCGGGAAAAAAAGATGTGAAGATTTAGTTCATCCCTAATAGGCTGTGAATGAGACCACACAAACCGTCAACATTATATTTGTTAAAAAAAAATAGCTAGATTATAAAAAAAATATGTGTGAAATAGAGCATGATAATTGGCTAAGTCAAAAATTGGTAGTAGACTTGTCAATGGAGGGGACGATCTCATGCGGTCTAACCCGAGCCTTAATAGATAGATATGGATTGTATAAAAAGAAAACCGATAGGATAATACTCCGATATGATAAAGATCTGATCCATGAAGAAGCAGATATGAATTTTCACTCATCTGATCCGATAAAGACCGAATCCGAAATAGTACACTTATATAATTATAAATATATATGTATATATATACTATATTAATATATATAATATATTAATATATATACTTTAATAAATAAATATAATTAATTTTATATTTATCAATGTTAATTATATTAAATTAGTACATATGTATTAACTATAATAATTCAATATAATTAATTTTATATGAATCAATATGAATTATATTAATTTTATAATTAATTTAACTTTTATCTCATCATATTAAAATTTGTTGTACACACCAGGTGTCATCATATTTTAATGTGTATCATGTGTGTCAGAAACTATTTTCATACATAATATTTTATTCACAATTTTTTTTATTTTAATTTTTAAAATTGACACATATAATTATTTTCAGATATTTATCCAATTAAATTATTTTATTTTTATTTATTTATTTCATAATTATTTTGAACTTGACTCTTTTCACATATTTTAATTTTTTTCCACAATATCTCTGATTATAAAATAGCTTTTTTTGTTTAAATTTTTATAATTATTAAACCGTATTAAATTAATATTATTCATGTCAAAAAACTTAAATAATCTAGAGTTCGATCCGATAATCCGAGATCTTAATGAATTGGGATATGGATTATGTTCTTAAAAAGCCGAAAGCGATCTGATCTGAATCCGATCCAACAAATTTAAATGGATATGGATATGGATCTAGTCAAATTTGATCCAAATCCGACGCGTTGACAAGCCTAATTGGCAATACTCACTATAATAAAAATGTCATTATTGACCGACCAAATGTTACTAAAATTGATTTGTGAAATATTGACATAAGCGAGCGATTTTATCGGCCAAATAGTTGGTAAGTTTTTCTTGATTAAAATCGACTGAACATTGTCGGAAATGACTTTTTAGGCTCCCTTTTTGGTCAAGTACTAAATTCAACTACAATGCAAAGAGGTATATCTGACAAACACTATCTAACATTATCTGTCGTAGGTTGTTAAAATCGACCACATATTACTAACCAGCTTATAACCGACCACATAAATTGATGCTAATAATACATAACTTGCACATCTATTACAGATAGGCATCTTTAATGACCCAATACTTATTGCTTGTTAGTTTTTAAACTGACCAATCGAGGTTCGTCAATTTTAAAATTTTGGGCGGAATAATTTCTTTTTTCCAAAATCAAATTGAACACCAAAAGTATTGAACAAGCCAAAACCTCGATCACTTATAATATTTGGGTGGGAGAGTTTTTTATGAAAACTAAATATCAATGCAAAGTTGAGTTTTATAATTATCTTTTGATAGTTAAATTAAATGTATTTTAATAAATATTTAGTACACCAAATCTTTTGGATAACAGTCTTTGATTATGAGTAATTTAGTTTTGAATATTTTTGTATTATAACTTTATTGTTTAAAGGAAATAAAATTTCTGTCATATGACGTATTGGTATATGTAATGGTCACCCATATAATTCCTCTTATTTGTTTTCATAAAATATATGTAAACACCCATAGCCTTAGAATATAGACCCTAAACCTACTTAAAACCAAAAGTCTTGTTTCTTTAAGTTTCTATAAGCTTAAAAAAAGTAAAGGAATAGGTTTTTCCCATATTTATGTTCATTGACTTTATGTAGACACCTATAGCCCTTGAATATGTACCTAAACTTACCTTAAAACCAATGCAATAGTCTCGTTTTATTAAGTTCTTATGTAGAAGTTAAGCACAAAATAAGTAAAGGACCAGGTTAGAGAAGATTAAACGAGACAAAGTTAATTTATAAAATAATTTTTAATAAAAAATAAAGAACTAACTAATGAAACAAACCCTATACGGTAGAACATAGCTAGTGTAGGTTGTGTATAACTTTAACTTTATCTATGTGCTTTGTCCTTGAGTGTTGTACTGGATTTTCAGTGATGGCAATTACACTTGTGTTATCACAGAAAATAGGAATCCTCTCAACTTGCAAACCATAGTCTAGCAATTGATTTTTCATCCATAATATTTGTGCACAACAACTACCAGCAGCAATATATTCAGCTTCAGCTGTAGAAGTAGAAACTGAATTTTGCTTTTTACAACCAGGACACAAGCTTGTTTCCTAGAAATTGACAGGTTCCTGTTGTACTTTTTTTATCAATTCTACAACCTGCATAATCTGCATCTGAATAACCAGTTAGATCAAAACCACAATCTCTATGGTACCAAATGCCAAGTTTTGGTGTTCCCTTGAGATATCTGAAAATTCTCTTAATAGCTCTAAGTGAGATTCTCTAGGATCAGCCATAAATCTAGCGCATACACATGTAGCAAACATTATATCTGACCTACTAGCTGTTAAGTACAAAAGTGAACCAATCATGCCCTTATAACTTGAAATATCCACAGACTTTTCAGTAGTGTTTAATTCAAGTTTAGTTGTAGTGGTCATGGGAGTTTTTGCAGATATGAAATCCATTAGATCAAACTTCTTTAAAAGGTCAAAAATGTATTTAGTTTGACTAATGGATATTCCATCACTGACTTGCTTAACTTGTAAACCAAGAAAGTAAGTCAGTTCTTCCATCATACTCATTTCATACTTACTTTGCATCAATTTGGCAAACTTTTTGCAAAGTTTCTCATCTGTAGAGCCAAAAATAATATCATCTACATAAATTTGAACAAGTATACTTGAACCATTAACATTTCTGAAAAATAAAGTTTTATCTACAGTACCTCTTGTGAAGTGATTTTCCAAAAGAAACTTTGATAAAGTGTCATACCAGGCTCTAGGTGCTTGCTTCAGTCCATAAACTGCTTTCAAAAGATAATAGACATGTTCTGGAAAATTTGGATCTTCAAAACCAGGAGGTTGACTGACATAGACTTCCTCCTCCTAATCTCCATTCAGAAAGGCACTTTTGACATCCATTTGATAGTCCTTGAAATTGGCATGGGCTGCATAGGCTAAGAAAATTCTGATGGCTTCAAGTCTTGCAACAGGAGCAAATGTTTCATCAAAATCTATTCCCTCTTGTTGCCAATAGCCCTTAGCACCCAATATAACTTTGTTCCTGACTACTATGCCATTTTCATCCATCTTGTTTCTGAATACCCATTTGGTGTCTATTGGATTCTTTCCTTTAGGCTTGGGCACCAGCTTCCATACTTTATTCCTTTCAAATTGGTTTAGCTCCTTCTGCATAGCTAAAATCCAATCAGGGTCCAACAAAGGTTCTTCTACCTTCTTTGGCTCTTTCTTGGAAAGAAAGCTACTGTATAGACATTCTTCTTGAGTTGCTCTCCTTGTTTGAACTCTAGAAGAAACATCACCAATAATAAGCTTAAAGGGGTGATCTTTTGTCCATTTTTCCTGTTGAGGTAGATTAGCTCTAGATGAAGTGGCCTCATTGTTGTCTTGATGTGTGATTGAGTTTTGATTGTTACAAACTCCCCCTGAGTTTGTGGATCTTTGATTTGAGAAAGGGGAACTTTCTACAGGTGATCTATCTTGATTTCCAGCTTCTCTTGATAACCCGACGGATGGTGAGTTTTGAGTATCGACGGATGAGGCTTGTTGTCTCCCGACGGATAACGCAGATTGCCTCCCGACGGAAGAAACATTATGCAACTCGACAGATGTTGAGTTTTGTGCTTCATTTGAAGTAGACTTTTCTGTATTATCCTTAGATACTGTTTCTTGATCACTTTCATCATCACTGTCATCACTAACCATCTCCGCATTATCAAATTTGAGGCTCTCATGGTAATCTCCATCTTGCAGTCCTTCAATCTTTTTATCATCAAACACAACATGTATTGATTCCACAACAATGTTGGTTCTTAGATTATAGACTCTATATGCTTTACCAATAGCATATCCAACAAAAATTCCTTCATCTGCTTTAGCATCAAACTTCCCATTTTGATCAGTTTGATTTCTCAGAATATAGCACTTGCACCCAAAGACATGAAGAAAATTTAGAGTTGGCTTCTTATTCTTGAACAATTGATATGGAGTCATGCATCTTGCTTGATTAACCAGAGAAATATTCTGAGTGTAGCATGCAGTATTAACAGCTTCAGCCCAGAAATATGTTGGCAGTTTAGATTCTTCAAGCATTGTTCTTGTAACTTCAATAAGTGATATGTTCTTCCTTTCCACTACTCCATTCTGTTGTGAAGTTCATGCTGCTGAAAATTCATGCAAAATTCCATTTTCCTCACAAAATGCTCTCATGACAGAATTCTTGAACTCAGTTCCATTATCACTCCTGATTCTTCTAACCTTGAAATTAGGATGATTATTGACTTGCCTTATGTGATTGATGATGATTTCACTAGCCTCATCTTTAGACTTTAGGAAATATGTAAGAGAACTTTGAGAAATCATCTACAATTACTAGGAAAAATCTTTTTCTTGAGATAGACAACACATTGACTGGTCCAAACAAATCCATGTGTAGCAGTTGTAAAGGTTCTTAATTGTTGAATCAAGTTTCTTCCTGAATGATGCTTTAATCTGCTTCCCTTTTTGGCAGGAATCACACAGTCCATCCTTAAAAAACTCCACTAGAGGAATACCTCTAACTAGTTCTTTCTTTACTAGCTCATTCATGGTCTTGAAGATTAAGTGGGATAGCTTCTTGTGCCATAGCCAACTTTTATCCTGACTTGCTTTACTGAGAAGACAAGTAACAGATTCTGTATTAGATGAGTTAAAATCAGCTAGTTACACATTTCCTTTTCTCACACCAGTGAGAACCACTTTGTTGCTTTTTTTATTAGTCACAACACATGCTTCTGAGTTGAAGCTTACTGAGTTGCCTTTATCACAAAGCTGGCTGATACTCAACAAATTGTGTTTGAGACCATCCACTAAGGCAACCTCCTCAATGATGACATTGTCCTTTAAAATAAAGCCATATCCCACAGTATAACCCTTGCTGTCATCTCCAAAAGTAATACTTGGGCCAGCTCTCTCCTTAAACTCTGTGAGCAGGGTAGAATCACCAGTCATGTGTCTTGAACAACCACTATCCAAGTACTAAAGATTCTTTCTGTTTCCCTTGCACACATCAAAATCAAATCAAGTTGATTTTGGTACCCAAGTTTCCTTAGGTCCTGCCTTGTTAGCTTTCTTTTTCTGTTTCTTGGGCTTTATCTCATTTGACTTGGGGATATCAGCTTCATCCTTGGTCATTTGAGTTGGGCCTTTGAAACCATTCATTGCAACAGAATTATCATGCATATTATAATCGAAAGGGAATGGCATGCTATTAGTAAACATGTTATTCCACTATGGCATGTTAAATGGCATTTGTGGCATACTAAATGCAGCATAATAAGGATTAGGTGCAAATGACATGTTAGCAAACTGTGCATTAATATTCTGTGTAGACATAGCATTCATAGGCATGGGAGGCATGGCATTCATGGTAGGAAATTGAGGTGGCACAGACATGGAAGTAGGCATTGCAGATTTGCAATTAACAGACAAATGATTTACACTACTACACTTGACACAGATTTTTCTAGGAGCATATTTATCAGGTGTGTAGTTATTGTGTTTATTAATCCCTACTTTACCATTTCTATTGTTTTTCTTTTTATTCTCTATTTTTACCTCAATCTTTTCAAGTCTGTCACTTAACTGTATGACAGTCAGGTGACCAACATTAGCCTTTTTCCCTTTCTTAACTTGACTCGATTCTTCTGAAACAAAGTTCTTGGAAACAGACCCATACTTCTCATTCAGCTTAAGAAGTTTTGCTTTACTGATAGGCTTGCTCACAACCGACGGATGAGGATTTTCATTATTCGACGGATAACCCTTTTTGTTATCCGACGGATGATCCTCATCATCCGTCGAGTCTACATTTGTTAGCACTCCATCTACCAAATTTGGTTCTAGTTTCTCTTTGTTCTTTTTCTAGGCGGCATCACGGATGGACTCAATTCCTTGAACTTTGGTGATTTGAGCATGGATATCCCTGGATGTTTTGCATGCCTTAATCACCTCTTGTTCACGCTCGAGCTGCTTCTTTAAAATTTCTTCTTTCTTCAAGGACTCAGTTAATTCCTCTTTGGCAATTTTACACTCAATTCTTAACTTTTCAAAATCAATGAACTGAGACTCAAGCACATTATTTCTCTCACTCAAAAACAAATTGTTTTCTTTGATTTTAGCATTTTCTTTAGTAAGAGACTTAAGTGTAACACACAAATGATATAACTCTGTAGACATGTCATTTATGGCATCATTACACTCAACTTTAGATAAATGTGCAAGGTTTGTAGTAATTACCTGATTACTTGAAGAACTTGTTTCTGTCTCATCAGACTTGGCCATTAGAGCTAGATTAACATAGCTGACATCTTCATCTTCATCCAGACCATCTGCTGCCCAGTCATTTTCTTGTGTTATGAAAGCCCGTTCCTTTTGTTTGAGCAGTTCAAAGTATTTTTGCTTATAATCCTCAGGCTCAAACTTTTTCTTACTGGAATCTGACTTCCTACAATCACTGACAAAATGCCCTGCCAAGCCACATTTGAAACATTTAAATTTTGATTTATCCACCATGTTTCTATTTGTCTTGGCTGCTCCAAAGTTCTTCTTGAACTTGAGCTTGGAAAATCTCCTGGAAAGAAATGTTAGGTGTTCATCAATGTCCTCCATGTCATCTTGGCTCAAAGAATCTTCATTTTCAGCTGCAAGCCCCTTGCCCTTGCTTTCGCAGACCCTTGAAGTTGACTCAACAACATCCATCTTCACTTCCTTCTCTTTTTCCAACTCAGCAACTAGTGCAATGGATCCTCCTTTCTTCTTTCCTCTCTCCATCCTCTCATCTTGATCTATTTCAAGCTCATAAGTTTTCAGGATGCCATACAGTCTCTCCAAAGTAAACTCCTTATAATCTTGTGAGTTTCTTAATGAGACCGTCATTGGTTTCCATTCCTTTGGAAGAGATCTAAGGAATTTCATATTGGAGTCTTTTGTCTGATAGACCCTTTCATGCAACTTTAGAGCATTTAGTAGTTTTTGAAACCTACTAAAAATGTCAGTGAGAGACTCACTCTCTTCATTATGAAAATGCTCATATTGCTGAATCAGGAGCTGCATCTTATTTTCTCTAACGTGCTTAGTGCCATCACAAATGATCTGTATTGTATCCCAAATATCCTTGGCAGTTTTGCAGTTGATAATATTGTCAAACATATCTCCATCAACTCCATTAAACAGGATATTCATGGCCTTTTTATCCTTCCTGACTTGTTCAATGTAGGAATCAAACCATTCATTCTTTGGCTTGGGGACTGATGGCTCGTTTCCTGTTGCAGCTCTCATTGGAACATGAGGGCCTCTTTCTATGCAGTCAACATAGTCCTCATCTTGAGAAAGCAAATAAAGATGCATCTTTATCTTCCAATGGTGGAAATTATCTTTATCCAGAAAAGGGATCTTGACTCCAACATCCTTCTTGTTCATCTTGCTATATTGTTTTTATCTTTAAACTCTTTGTAAGTTAAGAGCTTGCTCTGATACCAATTATTAGTCCCTTAATAATATAACAAGAATTACAGAAGGGGGGTTGAATGGAATTCTTGAAACTTTTTCTTGAGATAAAAATGTTCTCACTCGAATATATATATATATAAGTGTGAATTGCTTAGCACAATGCGGAATAGTTACTTAAATGAATCAAAACACAAGTAATTAAAAACAAGAGTCTTTAAAAACTTTCTGGTGGATTTGGATGATTCCACCAGAGATATATATTAGATATCGAGAGAACTCTGTGTGCAAAATGCTCACAGCTGCTTACAACACTTGAACAACTAAGAATACAAAGAAATGCTAAGGATTCTGCTTACAAATGTTTCTCTGCTTGTTTCTCAGATTTGATTGTTCCTTAGTTGCTACTTCTTGGTTTATATATATCACCAAGATTACAAAATAATGAGACAGGATAATAAAATAAAAACTATCTAGTCTATTACAATTCTACTTCATTACTCTATTCCAGCATCTTTGAATATCTTCATAATAGCATGGAAATGGCAATGCTTCTTTGTTCTCGAAAACCCAGTCGAATAGGCTACCACATTCCGTTTGCATCCACTCGACGCATGTGACTGTGTTATCACTGTCAACAGATATTTGAATTCTTTATCTGTCGAATTCATGATCATCCGTCGAGATATTGATTATCCGTCGGGTTGTTGATCACCTGTCGAATTCATTGTTTGTTCATCCGTCGGGTAGCAATCAGGCACTTGACTTAATTTGGAGATTAAAATTCATTATTGTAATTCGATGTGTTTAAACTTAATTATTTTTCATTCTTTATTTATTATTAATCTAATTCTCAGAGCGAAATAGACTTTTATTTATGGGATATAATACATGAGCAAATGGAGATATAGATGGAAAAAAGGTTAGGCATGAATCCATGTAAGCCCATCCAAGTTACTCCCTACACATGTGCACTTGACTCCGTGTGATCACTCTACAAGGGCATGTATTCCAAGCCGTGTCATCAGAGAAGAGAATTATTTTACAAAAATTACAATTAGAACCGTAGTTTATCTATCAAAAGCCTTAATTTAAAGGAAAAATAGTTAACTTAAGTATTTGTTTAAATTCTTCACAACAAAAACACGAACATGTGCGAGCTTCATTAAAACGCATGAGAGCGCCACTAAAGTTATGTTGTTATTGCTCAATTTTATTATTATTTAGTTTTAGAAATTTTTTGTATTCAACCTTTGTGTTAAAGTGTATAATCATCATGGATTATAATATTAAAATAATATATTCCTCGAGTATTTGTTTCATTTAGTTTATATTTATTTGGGGTTGTATAAAGTTATAATTCACAAAAGATATCAATTAAATGAGTATCGTATTCTACCCCATTCTATGATATTTTCGGACCTTGCAACAAGTAAGTTAAAGAATGTACTTAGTAGTATATTCGCAGAAAACCATGGTTGAATACATCTAACAAGTTGTTTTTAACATGTGTTAAAATAGTCTTCTTTCTTTATGGTCTAATTTGGAAGTTAAGCTCAAATTAAGAAAAGTACTAGGTTCCAAAAAACTAAAAGAGACAAAGTGCATTTAGTAACTGAGATAAAAAATTGGGTAGTTAGCTAGTTGAAGTTGCAGTATGCTTAGCCAAATATAGCTTAGCCGAATATAGCTTCAGTAGGTTGAGTTTAGCTCTAACTTATTTTAATATGAGTTTGAGTAGTCTAATTTCTTTTAGTCCTTTTAAAAAACTCAAAAATAAGTGTAGAATTAGCTTAACCAAAACCAAAGAAGCTTATTTTTATTCTTAAATATCAAGTTCAAACCACTTAAGGTAAAAATAAGATATAGGCTTTTTGTTTGTAACTAAAATATAGATTCACTGGTCTTCAGTTACTAGTCTTAATAAGTCATATTCACAACTTTGAGTTCAAGGACCGGGGATATTCAAATATCTTCATGAAGAAAATAACTGGAAATATCTCAATATATACTACACAAAGAAATCAAGAATAAGTGTATCTTTGAGACAAAAGTAGGTAAACTTACATATAAGGGTACAATTGGATAGATCTAACAAGAAGAAATACAATTGAAAATTTAAAAAAAATAAGAAAAATAACTAAAATACGACCCTTGACCTTGCAAAAGCTCAAGCACCTCAAAAATATTTGTAATTATATGGAGACGCGTATCTAGGATTGAAGTCTAAAACACATTATAATAGTCACCAAAAATTCTTCATGAGTGGGGGTTGAAGGGATGTAGAAACAGGTTAAAGTGCACAAAGTTAAATTCAAAATTAGGCCTAAACACTTAAAATTGCTAAGAAATTAAGCACTAAAACCATAAAATACAAAATTAAATTATGTTTAATCACAAAATATGTTTAGAGGCCAAAAATAGACTTTGCCAAAAAAATTATATATTTATATCGTCAGTGCATTACAACGAAAGATAAATATTTAAAATGTATATGAATATAGGAAGAAGTGAATAAATTCAGGCTCATCATTAGGCCTAAATCCTCAGAAATGGCGTGAAAATTAACTCAAAAGTAAATGATTAAGGACTATTTTCTTTGCAATTAATTAAGTCATTCAAAAGTTATAAGGTTAAATCAAATCAATTTTTTTACTCAAAAGTAAATGATTAAGGACTTGTTTACTTTTGAAAAGAAATTTCGGACCAAATTCAATCATGTAATATTGTAATACGCTATATTTTATCTATGATTTTTTTCATTCATCCTTAATTTTCAACATAATTCACATATAAAAATAAATAAAATACAATTATGACAAGAGGGTCGCGCTAGGAGGCTTTTTAATGGTCTCGGGGGTAAAATATATTTCATATGTAATGGAGATATGCTCTTCGTCAGAAGTTTAGAAGCAATCTTTGAAGTTATGCATATATATTAGTATATATATAAGTGGTCCAATGCTCATTACCACCAATAATTTCATAGATGACACATTTAAAGTTACCTACGAGGAATAAACATGGAAGCACTAATGTCACAAAGCTCCTACCACAAAGGGATTCTTTGGTGAGACATATTGAAAGCATAAACAATGGTCACACGAAAGGGCACCTAGACTTGGAATGTGCATTAATGTGTAAAATATATGGATCCCGTCGAATCCATAATCCACCATTATTGTGGTAATCATAATTAAAAATCCATCATATTAAACTAGCTTAAGGCGTGCTTTCATAGTTCCTAGTCAGGGTTGGTTTAGGTTTTTACTGTTAATATAATTCATATCTTCGTTATGTAAGATTTAAAAAAACTCCATTAATCTAATGCCTTAATTTGTGTTTATTATCGTTTAAATTATATAATACCTTTAATTATCATGACGACATTGATATATTCATTAAAACCACAGTGATTAATTTATTAAGATATCTAGGGTAGTTGTAATGTTTTGATATTTTTTATAATATATTAATTTGGATAATTTGATATTAATTATTTAATGATATCAATGCGTTATAATTAAATTAGTTTGTGTAAGTTTATTTTTTTTATAATCAGGGTATTGTTTTAAAAGTATTACTTAAAAATATGGTAAGGATTTTGATAAAAAAAGTGTGAAGGCTTAAAAATAGAAATAAAGAAGAGTGAGGATTTGTAAAAAAAAAGGTTTTACGTTATTTTATCATATAAGAGAAGGTGTTGGAAATTGTCTATGTCAAGGATCAAGATCTGCCAAGGAGTCTAGGATCTAATAGAGGTATCAGGATGTATACCCAATCAGGATATGTCTAACAGTCAGGGTTTGTCAAGCCATCACGATGTGAAGACTCTCAAGATATGATTAGATAAGTCAAAGTTGTGGGATAAATCACAATCTGTTAATTTAATGGAGATTGATTAGGTTATCACTTGGAAAAGCACACAACTCGAGTATTCTATAACCTACAAGCTCTTAAGAATATTGTTCTAGAGAGAGTTTTGTAACAGTTTATTAAAGATCAATCTAAACTATTATTTGATTCATTTGTGCTTTATTATTCTTAGTTTACTTCTGTGATAAATCAATTTGTTTTGGTAATTGTATAAAACCCCTCTTAAACAACTAGTTTACTGGGCAACAAGGGGAATCATAGCGGTCATATTAACTCTTAATTTGCATAGATCAAATATATCTGGAAGTAAGTATGAAAGCATGAAAATTCCTTTCCTGAAGAAAGCTGATTACTCTACATGGAGAGTAAAGATATTGATGTTTCTTGAGGCTATTGATGATGCATATGTTGACATCATCAAAACCGGACCTCCCTGTCCTGTGAAGTATGTGCCCATGACAGCAGATGTTCCTGAACACTATATCAGGAAAGATAAATCAGAATGGTCAGAACCTCAGAAGGCTTCAATGTTTAGGAATTCAAAAGTCAGAAATATTTTGCACAATAATTTGGATAATATGATGTACATGATGATTGTCTGCAGGACTGCAAAAGAGATATAAGATGCCTCGGAGACTTAGCGCAAGCTACAATGGCAATCATGAAAAATAGAAGAATTATTTTTGTGCAAGAATATGAGAAATTTAATGGCAAGGCTGATGAGTTAATTACTGACATCTATGATAGATTCCTAACACTGCTGAATGATCTATCATTGGATGTAAAAGATTATGGTAGAGAAGACTACTCAAAAACCAAGTATCAGAGAGTTTTCCCTGAAGATTGGGATACTCAAGCCTCTATAACACTACTAGAAATATGGGATCAGACATCAGTTTAGAACAGATGTTAAAAAAAAATCCGAACTGATGTCTTCATGTGTGATGTTAAATGTCATCAGCCTTTGACATCGGTTAACAGCCGATGTCTATTACAGTGCTATAAATTGGTTTTAAGATTAAATGTGATGTCTTTACAACAAATTTTAGCTTATATTACAAGATTTCTAGGTGAATATGAGTATATTATGAGGTATTTATTCATTAAAATATGAAACCTACAAGCTCTAAAAGCCATTTATTAAAATTCTTTCGAACAAATCGATGTGAAATACTAGATCAGACATCGGTTAGTTAAGTTGCTCGATGTGAAATGTTTGATTAGACATCGGTTAAATTACCCCCCAATGTGAAATGATGGATAAGACATATGTTTTCTTCTTAAAACCGATGTTAAATCTATTTGTTTAACATCAGCCAATTTCTCTAACCGATGTTATTTGACTTAAAATACATTGAGGTTCTTTTCAGGACCGATGTCAAATGACTATTCCATATCAATTTTTTTAGTTCTTTTTCATTTAGTATTATTTTACATGATGTCTTTTGTACATTTTTTACATCGGTTTACATATACCATTGTGATGTTAATATTCTGTAAATTGCATGCCATCCTGGTACTATTTACAGCCACAAGGAACCAAAACCATGCAACATCCCAACAAAAAACATCCAAACAATAACATCATCCAAATTACAAGTCTAATATAAAAATATTACTCATACCATACTATACATACATTTCGAATAAAATACAAGGTTTCCATTACCCAACTCATACTATACTAATTTTTAAGTACCCTATTCTTAAATTTCGATAACTCCATCCAATTTAGCCAATCAACCCAATTCTGACAAACTAAAGAAGAGTCTGACTTCTGCATGATCAAACCAAAAAGCAGCAAGTTAGCCTTGTAGGCCGATGATACCTGAAATAGTGATAATCGATCATAAATTAATATCATAGCACACAAACAACACATAATATCTAGCTACCTAATAAAAGAAAACAATACATAATTCCTAGCAACCTAATATATAATAGACATTTTACAATTGATTCGTTGTCAACTGAAGACTTACCATAGGCCACCCTTCCACCAGCATTTCCGGTGCTTTTGCTGAGTTCGTGGCCACCTGAACATTTACACAAGTACAATTTAATTGACATACTAATATGCTAAAATATATAATTGACAATAGTAAATCCACTGTGAAAGGGCTTTAATGCCCTAACCCGTAAATGGACCTAACGCATATAGGACAAACTTCTTGTAAAATTTATGTAATCTATGAAGCTTTTGAGGGATACTAAACAAGCCACATTCCTATTGCTTTTTCTTTAACATCTCGAAGAGAAGAATCCAGCAATCAGTTTTCCAAACTCTACTGGTAAGTTCGTTTATATTGAATTATTTTGATTTAATATCCATGCCTCTGTCAAACCATTTTAAGATTTTTGTCATATGTTTTAGTATAAGAAATATTCAAGTAAAATAAACTCAACAATAAAAAGAATGCTGAAAGAAAAATATATATACTCATTTCCTCCCAATTAATTATTTGATGGAAGAGAATAATGATATAAGCTACTTATATGAAGGAAAATAGAGCTCACCTGGCTACTATACCTGAGTAAACATCTGATGGTTCACCACCTACAATCAAATTAACAACATCCGCTCCCACCTAAAAAATAATTTCAGTAAGTATACACACAACTAAAGCAAAAACCAATTAAATTTTGATGATGCTAGTTAAATATTGTAAACCCTGGCCATTCCCTGGAATTTTTAAGTCCTCTTGCCAATTATTTGAAGAAATGAAAAGAATTTGATGTATGGGCTAGAGATCAACGTTTGACATAAAAAAAGTCCATCTAAAAGTCATAACGAAGATAAAAGCCAATACCCTGTCTCTTCCAAGGGCAGCATAGTGTTGTATTCCATTGCAGGAGGCGTCCTGGAAAAAATAACCACAGGAAAACAAAATGAAAGACTGCAACAAGTGTTGATATTACGCCCTTCAATTTTCTAAACATAATAAAACCACACATTTTCAATACATATATAGATAAAAATTTGTTCTTCAACAAAGATAAGGCTACAAGATGCACTCTTTTCCATTTTATAGCACATGAAGTATCTCAGAAAAATATGAAAGTGAAGTATAGAAACCGGGTCGTGCATATAATTACCAAGTAGTCAATCAAGTTTAGAAATGGATGATCCAGTCCGTCAAGTATTGCGTTTGAATCAAATGCAGAAAGCACTTCTGGTATATCAAAAATTAGATCAGTATAAACTCTAAATATTTCTATATCTTTATTGCTGCGTTGGATTGTCCCAACATGTTGTTCATCTTCCTCTGTATCACTTTTAAAAAGTTGATTATCCATAGGATTACTTGATTATTCGAACATAAGTAAGTTGCTCACCTACAAAATTGATCTATGTACTATCAAATTCTAGGTCACTCTACTCAACAACATGGTGTATATCTTCGGTCTCGTCCTCAAGCAACTAGAAGAAAGAGTGACTGGCAAAAAATCAACTTGAAAATAATATGAAAAAACAAAACATTCTGCATATTGTATTTCAATTTTAAAAATGGCATTCACTCAGATTTCAAATTCTAAAGCTATAAAAATTCTACATTGATATATCCACTGTATGTTAATAAAGAACATTTATATTTATAATTACAATTACCTCAAATATAAAGGCTCCATATCCTCCATTGATATATCCAATGTAGTAGTCCATTGTACATGCTAAAATACAGAACACCAAGTAAATGTTTTAAATTGCCTTGAACAAGCCTTATGTAATAATATTTTACATATTGTAACTAAATGTGATATGACAAATTCATGGCATCCAAGCTAAAGAGGAGAAAACTGAAAAAAGGTAAATCAAACAACCTTTGTCAAGATCAATAGATCATCACTCTCAAGTCACCTAAAAAGGTTAAGTTCTTTTCATTTTCTTTTTTTTTTCTACCGAACCTAAACCCTATTGGAGTTTCATTTTTTATGAGGTGAAATCCTTGCTGGTAGCATACGTTTAGGTTAGGCATATTCTAACAACTACAAAGGAGAAACATAAGAACAATTCTATTACAATACATATCACATTAACATAAACAAAAAACTCAACCCTTTATAAATTATTAACTTAATTACTGTATTCAAACATAAACATAAATGATATATAAGGTAATCTTACACACAAGAAAATTCTATTACAATACAAATCACATACACAAGGCAATTATAACTAACACAAAAAGGCAAAAAAAATATCCTTTTAATAAACAAACAATACATGATAAAAAATAATTAAAAAACATAAAACCCTTCTTTAAAGAAAATAAGTAACAAATTTCAAAGTCATGTTGATCAAGTCGCAATAGGAGTATCTTCAGCTGATGTTCCAAGATCGAACCAAGATCAGTTGATGTTCCAAGATTCGATCCCATGTAAGCCGTAATACTGTCTTTCACACCTTAGTTTCACTGAGAATGGACCTCGCATCGTTTAGTTTTCCACATTTAGGGTACATGTCAATCTTTGAAGAAATTCAGAAGACGACAAGAAAAAAGACCGACTTTTTATAATCTGGTTATGTATCATCTCTCTAAGCTCCAAAATCCCAGCATTACCATATCCAGTAATAATGCTTCTTTCTCTTATTTGTCACCAAACCCCCAAAAAACAGAATATAAAACCTCCAAAAACCAAGCAAAATATTTCTTTTATTTGTCACTAAACCCCCAAAAACAGAACATAAAACCCCAAAAAACAAGCATACCATTTCTTATATACATGTACAAAAGAATAGATGTAAAATGGAGAATATACCTCCAGAAAAGCTCCAAGCTCCAAAGACCTGTGAACCTACAGATGCTCCAAAACCTTGAAGTTCCAAATATCCTTTCAAGCTCCAAAGCTTGTACTTAAGTATATGTTACTAGTTTGAAGCTTGATTTGAAACTCCAAAGCTTGAATTTGAATTGGAGCATAAAATAGGGTTTATACGCAGGAGAGAAGAAATGAGAGATGAGTGAGATTTTTAAGGTACCAGAGAAAGAGGGGGGAGATGAGAGAAAGATAAGTGATGAAAGAGAGACGAGAGATGAGAGAGATATGAGTGATGAAAGAGACGGTAGAGAGATGAGGGTCGCAGAAGAGAGGAGAGAAAGATGGGAAAGAGGTGAGAGATATTTTGGAAAAGGGGGGAATAAATTATTTTTGTTAAAATTGAGAGGGGCAGTGTACTGAAAGAGGGGGAGAAAGATAAGTAAATTTTAATTTTTTAAAGAGCGATCGTAGACCACGGTTGACAAAATTAGCCGATGTCAGAGTTCAAAGCATATATATGGCCTTTTTAATTTCTGAGCATAGACAACGCCTACTATGTGAAACCGATGTCAATATTCATATTCAATATTCACTACAAGAAAAAAAGCGATCATACAACAGTTTTTCACCGTTACGTGACATGTATATTTTCCATTGTCTATCCAACACTCTTGTGATAGAATATCACAGCGCTGTTGTTTAAACCCTTGTAATATGAAATATTACACAACCTTTTTTAGTACTGGTTACAATCAAGAACGGACAACGGATATTTTATATGAACCATTATTGGAACTGTTTTAAAATAACTGTTTCTTTATTCAACCCTTGTCTATCTAAGTGAACAACAATGGTTTTTGTAAGAAAACCATTGTTGTTAACTTATTTGATATTGTCTTAAACAATAGTTTATGAACTTTTGTTATGAATATTTTTTTAAAAGACAATGGTATAAAAGATTTAAACTGTTGTAAAAAATATCAAAAGACAACAGTTTATAAACTTTTTTTATGAATATTTTTTTAAAAGACAATGGTGTAAAAGATTTAAACTGTTGGAAAGAATATGAAAAGACAACAGTTTTTTGTTAAAAAAAATATGTGCAGTGAGACATACAACAGTTTTCAATAGTTTTTAAGTGACTTTCACACAACTCTTTACAAAATTAATCTCATTATTCAAAATAAACCAATTTCTAAATAAAATTATATTATCATAATTCAATTGTTATTTCACAATTGAAATTAAATTTACAATACAAATGTTCTCTACAAGAATTACAAGTATAACAAAGTTTCATTAAAATTCACCAACAAGTTGGTAGTTACCATTAAAATTCAATTGCATGGCAATTCACTCCAGTTTTTTAAAATTCAATAATAAATGGAATGTTACTAACTTCAGAAGCAGATTTCCACTCCTCTGTTATATAAAACTGGGTTATATGGGGCTCTGTCACCTTGGCTAGTCCATGGTCATTGCCCATCTTTGATTCTATCTACGAATTCTGTAGGAGAAAGTAATTTGTAGCCATTAACAACTCTCTTAGCAGGGGAAACTTTAAGTCTTGACCATTACTTCCATTCTCTAACCATATGAATATTTCAATTCAGATGCTTTATAACCACTGTATAGCTGCAATGCTGAACTCTGCAAATAATAAATAAAAAACATAAAGTTGTGTAACAAATTATGTAAATATATAATAAGGATGAATTGATAGTCTACTAGTCAATATCCACCTTCCACTCAGCTCTGTTGAATTTGTGAGTGGCCTAGAGTTTACCTTTGATAACTTTACGGCGCTAAAAATATTTGCAACATCAATTCCAAGGGAATGTTTACCCTTGATTACTGATGAATAATTTCAGAATGTTACTCAACATGTTTGGAATGTTCCAACTTCCAAGGGAATAGATTTCAATAATTCAATCTTTAATTCTGTTTAAACACGGCATAAATATTTAAAAGGTATAGACAATGATGCCCACCTGCCATATAGTGAGTTACCTTATGAACAAGCTTCCACTTCCGACTTGAAGAAATTTTATTCTTACACGCTAATTCAACTACAAACATCTATGTGGTTCTGATATAAAGATGTCTTATAGGCCCTGTTTATTTAACTAAGTAATATTTTACTATGCTAAAACAAAATTAAATCCCTTCGCCTACCTAACACAGGCGACACTGGTTGCCCCCAGGTGTACCAGGTAGGTATGCCGAACTTGGTGTCAGGTGGTTGACCACCAGGAGTTGAAGGAAAGTATGAACTTGGAGCATTTGCTGCAAGGAAGCATGGGGAAATTTTTAAAAGATACAATAAAGCTGAGTCACTTGATTGAGCTTTATACAAAGTAAATAAACAGACAAAATATGATCAAATTACCATATGCTGAACTGCTATTCCTTGAAGTACCAGCTTCACTATAATTGCCACCCGGAGTGTTGGCCCAGCCTGAACCAGGTGTAGGTGCTTCATATGTTTCTGAAGGTGGACTTCCTGGCTGTACATATAGCAAGCACCCCGTGTGTTACCACTTAATGAGTATTTTTAAAAAAATTGACTAATCTCACCACTAATTTTCATAGCATAACTAGAACCTGATAATGCGGACTTGTCCCCAAGAAGCAAGACTTCCTTCTTCCCAATTATCCCTGTTGTGTTTCAATACCAACCAGCGACTATTAGTAATAGTAAATAATTGTATCCTCGTACAATGAAAATCATACAGAATTTATTTTCTGTTAAGCAGCATACTTAAATCTCTTACTACTCGTACAATAAAAAACATAATCAAGTAACACAGTAGCCTCTTTTTATTTTTTAAATGGAACACAAGAAAGTTTAGTATAATGATTATAAAAAACAAGTAATGATGAAATATGTACTAGAGAACCAAGTAGATTGTCTAAGATTATTATCCACAACCCTCATAGCCATTATCAACATAGTAAAGCAATGAGAAGCTAGTGCTGGTAGCTTTTTCATATATCTCAATTCCCCTCATATGTCTAAACCCGGACTTACTTCTCTTTTTATTTGAGCATACTACTGTATCTCACTAATCACTTCTTTTAGTAACATAATCCTTACTTATTCATAACTCTGTCCATACCATGCTAGTGTCTAAAAAATATTAATAATGTAAATATGTCGCAAGAAATCAAGTACATACCTTGGTGTACTCACTGGAGTGTAAGGATTCCAAGCTCTATCCCTCAATGGGGTCCTCACACCATCATGAATAGGTGTAGCTGAGGGCAAAACAAAAATATGACGGTATATATTATGAAATATGGCAACAAATTCCAATTTCTTTCCCTACGTAAGGATTCTTAGATTTGGGACCCAAAACAGAAGCAATAGCAAACCCATTCAACTTGAAGGAAGACCAGAGTGAAGGTAACTCCACTCCACTCTCACACAATTTCCCTTATTTTGGAAGCTGAAGAACTTGGGCACTTGGCTTTCTTCAAGCAACATACTCCGATTTCGGTAAAATTCAATATTTCCCTGCCCAAGGAGTTGTGATATTTTGTTAGCGCCTATTATTAAAGAAAATTAATAACTTAAAGCTGAAGAAAAATAATTTGGGAGAGAGAGAGAGCCTGTGGTAGCAGCATGTTGAACAAGCCTTCCAACTTTTGAAACTCTAGTAGTTTTGTGAAATTTGAAAATGCAAAGAACAAATTAGTGTTTCTGTTCCTAATTAGTGGTTTCACTATATCCTTATCACCGCCGCCGACCTCGTTGGCTTGCAGTTGGCGGCGTTTCTCGGGGTCGGTGAGAGTGAGGGCGGCGGTGATTACAGCGACGGAGCTGGTTTCAATGACGGCGATTGTGGCGGTGTCCAGGATTTCGAGTTGTGGTGAAATGGGAGAGACGGGGCTTTCGCGTCGCCTTGGTGACAGTGGGGAATGGGTTGGGCTTTTGAAGCGGAGTGGAGCGTGGGAGAACAGAGTTGAGGAGAAGATACGGTGGATGGTTATGATTAGGTAAGAAACTGGAGAGGTGTCATGATTTTAAATAAATCAAGGTTAGAAATGGGAGATGGAAGAGCGGGCAGAGGAACAATGAGGGAGAGGGAAAGGTAAATTGGGGGAGCACACAAAAAACTAACTAAAGAAAGAAGTGGTGTGATTGGGAAAAAAGGGCAGATAAGGGGGTAAAATTAAATTTGGAGGAAGGGGGAAATGAAATTTCATTGGAGGGAATTGAAAAATTAGGTGAAAATCTGAAAATAATTTAATAAATTTTTTAATTAATAAATATCATTATAAAATTCATGTATTTCGAACTGCTTTGATATCGTATTATATATTAGTGTAAAAGAATTATTTAAAGTTTTTTATTTAAAAATAACAATTATTTTTATATATGATTTTTATTAATATTATAAAATTAATCTTGTAAATGGGGAACGAGTCTCGTTGTCGAGAGTGGTAGTTTTACTAGATTTCTCTAATCTTGACATGTAAGATGAATTTCAAAATTTTTAATAATTTTTTCATATGACTAAAATTGATATATCTTAACATCTGTACGGTTGGATCGTCGAAAAAATCATTTTAAAAATTAATCGTATAAATCGGGAACGAGTCTCGTTGTAGGGAGTACTGGTACTTTTGCTAGATTTTTCTAATCCTAACATGCAAGAAGAATTTCAAATTTTTAAATAATTTTTTCATATGACTAAAATTCATATATCTTAACATCTGTACGGTTGGATCGTCTAAAAAACCATTTTAAAAACTAATCTTCTAAATTTGGAACCAGTCTCATTGTTGGAAGTGGTATTTTTACTAGATTTTTTTAATCCCCACATGCAAGATGAATTTCAAATTTTTTATTAATTTTTTCATTTGACTAAAATTGATATATCTTAACATCGGTACGGTTTGATAGTCGAAAAAATCATTTTAAAAATTAATCTTCTAAATCGGGAACATGTCTCGTCATGATTTTTCTAATCCTGACATCCAAGATGAATTTCAAATTTTTTATTAATTTTTTCATATGACTAAAATTGATATATCTTAACATCCGTACGGTTAGATCGTCAAAAAAATCATTTTAAAAATTAATCTTGTCAATCGGGAGCAAGTCTCGTTGTAGGGAGGGGTATATTAACTGAATTTTTCTAATCCTGACATGCAAGATGAATTTCAAATTTTTTAATAATTTTTTCGTATGACTAAAAGTGATATATCTTAACATCCGTACGGTTAGATCATCGAAAAAATCATTTTAAAAATTAATCTTGTCAATCGGCAACGAGTCCCGTTGTCGGGAGGGATACATTAACTGGATTTTTCTAATCCTCACATGCAAAATGAATTTAAAATTTTTTATTAATTTTTTCATATGAATAAAATTGATATATCTTAACATCCGTGCGGTTGGATCGTCGAAAAAATCATTTTAAAAATTAATCTTGTCAATCGGGAACGAGTCCCGTTGTCGGGAGGGGTATATTAACTGGATTTTTCTAATCGTGACATGCAAGATGAATTTCAAATTTTTTAATAATATTTTAATATGACTAAAATTGATATATCTTAACATCTGTACCGTTGGATCGTCCAAAAAATCATTTTAAAAATTAATCTTGTCAATCGGGAACGAGTCTCTTTGTCGGGAGTGGTACATTAACTGGATTTTTCTAATCCTCACATGCAAGATGAATTTTAATTTTTTTAATAATTTTTTCATATGACTAAAATTGATATATCTTAACATCCGTACCGTTGGATCGTCGAAAAAATCATTTTAAAAATTAATCTTGTCAATCGGGAACGAGTCCCGTTGTCGGGAGGGGTATATTAACTGGATTTTTCTAATCTTGACATGCAAGATGAATTTCAAAATTTTTAATAATTTTTTCATGTGTCTAAAATTGATATATCTTAACATTCGTACGGTTAGATCGTCGAAAAAATTATTTTAAAAATTAATCTTGTCAATCGGGAACGAGTCTCGTTGTCGGGAGGTGTATATTAACTGGATTTTTCTAATCCTAACATGCAAGATGAATATCAAATTTTTTCATAATTTTTTCATATGACTAAATCTCATAAATTTTAACATCCGTACGGTTGGATCGTCAAAAAAATCATTTAAAAATTTAACTTGTTAACTGGGAATCTCATTTTATACAGTAATACTTTTACAATGGTTTCCTTGAAACACCATTGTGTAAAGATAAACTAAGACAACGCTTTTTTTTATTATAAAACCGTTGTGTAAGCATATCAGCTTTTTTCAATCTAACGGCTAATAACTAATTCCATTTCAATCAAGGGCTGTCATTCCGATACTTCAGCAATCTGAGTAAAATGTTTACAACCTATCATCGGGTGCCACCTCATCAGGTGGTGCCCATTGAAATTATAAAATAACTATTTCAGACAACTGTTTTATTCCGTTATATGAAGGTATCTAAGATAACCCTTCTAAAAACTGTTGTGTGAATTACAAAACGTAATATTTAAAAGCTTGTATGAGACCAACTAAGACAACACTTTTATTTTAACATAAAACCGTTGTATAAGAATATCATATATTTTTTGATCTAACGGCCCATATCAAATCTCATATCAATGAAGGGCTCTCATTTCGCCACCTCATCAATCCTTGTGAATGATTTACCACTTATCACGTGCTGCCACCTCAATACGTGGTACCCACTGAAATTCCTCAAATAACTGTTTTATTCCGTTGTTTGATGGTTTAAAGGACAACCTTTCTGAAAAACCATTGTCCGAATTACACAATGTAATGTCAAAACCATTGTCTTTTATCCTTATACGTTATCATAGTAACAACGGTTTATAATCGTTGTGTTAAAGATCTACAACAACATTATATTTAAAAAACCGTTGTCTGACTCGATGAGATGATACAACTTGCACAACAGTTTAAAAAAGATCGATATCCGTTGTTTGTTCTGGAGCTCACACAACTGTTTTTTCTACAAAATTAATTCACCGTTGTATGATTTTTTAGGACGACGGTTTTTTTAACCATTGTCTGTCAAGTGTTGTCTGATTGCAAATTTCTTGTAGTGATTACTTTTTTCCAAAATCAAGTTGAACACCAAAAGTATAGAACAAGCCAAAACCTCCATCACTTATAATATTTGGGTGGGAGAGTTTTTTATGAAAACTAAATATCCATGCAAAGTTGTGTTTTACAATTATCTTTTGATACTTAAATTAAATGTATTTTTATAAATATTTAGTACTTGAGCAAATCTTTTCGATAACAGTCTTTGATTATGAGTGATTTAGTTTTGAATATTTTTGTATTATAGCTTTATTGTTTAAAGGAAATACAATTTCTGTCATATGACGTATTGGTAAATATAATGGTCACCCATATACTGCCTCTTATTTGTTTTCATAACATATATGTAAACACCCATAGCCTTAGAATATATAACCCACACCTACTTAAAACCAAAAGTCTTGTTTCTTTAAGTTTCTATAAGCTTAAAAAAAGTAAAGGACTGGGTTTTTCCCATATATATGTTCATTGACTTTATGTAGACATCTGTAGCCCTAGAATATGTACCTAAACTTACCTAAAAACCAATACAATAGCCTTGTTTTATTAAGTTATTATGTAGAAGTTAAGCACAAAATAAGTAAAGGACTAGGTTAGAGAAGACTAAAAGAGACAAAGTTAATTTATAAAATAATTTTTAATATAAAATAAAGAACTAACTAATGAAAGAAACACTATACAGTAGAGCATAGCTAGAGTAGGTGAAATATAACTTTAACTTATTTTTGTAAGAGTTCCCGTAGTCCAATTTCTTTAAGTACTTTCTCAAAATAAAAAAAAAACAAATATAAGTTATTCAGACCATAGAATATATATTTTGATTAAACACAAAAAGTTGAGATCTTGTTTTACATTAAGATGTTTAATCTTTATATCACAATCACCACTTTTAGTTCAATGACTTAATATGAGGATATGTAAATAACTTAATGAAGAATATAACTTGCAATATCTCAATATACTCTAATAAAATAAATTAAGGAGTATGTTTGAGACAAAAGTAAGTAAACTTAAATATTAGTGTTTCTTTGGATTGATCTAAAAATAACACCAGAAAAGCTACAATATTATTAAAAAATAACTAAAACACTCAGAAAACCTCCAAAAAAAGGGATTGAAGGGATGACTCTTTTAAGCTATTAAGGAGATTAAAATGCATTGAACGAATTAATATCTTCAAAATATCTTGTCAATAAACAAAATTTGCCTTGAAATTATGCCTAAACATCGAAATTGCACAAAAAATAAGTTTAAAAATCTTAAAAAGTAAAAAATATCAGTAATGATTGTTCCTTCGTGATTAGTTAAATCAAGAAAATGGCGAGGTTGCCAAATCGAATAAAACTTTTTGTGATCAATCAAACAATATTGAAATTTTAAAATAAAGAAAACACTGTGACAAACCTTTTACTTTTGGATATGTTGAAAACTATTGTAATTCCATGTGTTTAAACTTAATATTTTTTCAATCTTTATTTATTATTAATCTAATTCTCAGAGCGAAATAGGCTTTTTTTATGGGATAGAATACATGAGCAAATGGAGATATAGATGGAAAAAAGTTAGGCATGAATCCATGTAAGCCCATCCAAGGTACTCCTTACATATGTGCACTCGACTCTGTGTGATCACTCTACAAGGGCATGTATTCTAAGCCGTGTCATCAGAGAGGAGAATTGTTTTACAAAAATTATAATTAGAAACGTAGTTTATCTATCAAAAGCCTTAATTTAAAGGAAAAATAGATAACTTAAGTATTTGTTTAAATTCTTCACAACAAAAACAAGAACATGTGCGAGCTTCATTAAAACGCATGAGAGCGCCACAAAAGTTATGTTTTTATTGCTCAATTTTATTATTATTTAGTTTTAGAAATTTTTTGTATTCAACCTTTGTGTTAAAGAGTATAATCATCATGGATTATATTATTAAAATAATATATTCCTCGAGTATTTGTTTCATTTAGTTTATATTTATTTGGAGTTGTATAAAGTTATAATTCTCAAAAGATATCAATTAAATGAGTATCGTATTCTACCCCCTTCTACGATATTTTCGGACCTTACAACAAATAATTTAAAGAATGTAACTCGTAGTATATTCGCAAAAAAACCATGGTTGAATACATCTACTAAGTTGTTTTTAACATGTGTTCAAATAGTCTTCTTTCTTTATGCTCTAATTTGGAAGTTAAGCTCAAATTAAGTAAAGGACTAGGTTCCAAAAAACTAAAACAGACAAAGTGCATTTAGTAACTGAGATAAAAAAGGGGTAGTTAACTAGTTGAAGTTGCAGTATACTTAGCCGAGTATAGCTTAGCCGAATATAGGTTCAGTAGGTTGAGTTTAGCTCTAACGTATTTTACTATGAGTTTAAGTAGTCTAATTTCTTTTAGTCCTTTTAAAAAAACTCAAAAATAAGTGTAGAATTAGCTCAACCAAAACCAAAGAAATTTATTTTTATTCTTTAATATCAAGTTCAAACCACTTAAGGTAAAAATAAGATATAGGCTTTTTGTTTTTAACTAAGATATAGGATTTTAATATCAATTTCGATGTTTAGGCATAATTTCAAGGCAAATTTTGTTTATTGACAAGATATTTTGAAGATATTAATTCGTTCAATGCATTTTAATCTCCTTAATAGCTTAAAAGAATCATTCCTTCAATCCCTTTTTTGGAGGTTTTCTGAGTGTTTTAGTTATTTTTCAAAAATATTGTAGATTTTCTGGTGTTATTTTTAGATCAATCCAAAGAAACACTAATATTTAAGTTTACTTACTTTTGTCTCAAACATACTCCTTAATTTATTTTGTTAGAGTATATTGAGATATTGGAAGTTATATTCTTGATTAAGTTATTTATATATCCTCCTATTAAGTCATTAAACTAAAAGTGGTGATTGTGATATAAAGATTAAACATCTTAATGTAAAACAAGATCTCAACTTTTTGTGTTTAATCAAAATATATATTCTATCGTCTGAATAACTTATATTTGTTTTTTTTTATTTTGAGAAAGTACTTAAAGAAATTGGACTACGGGAACTCTTACAAAAATAAGTTAAAGTTATATTTCACCTACTCTAGCTATGCTCTACCCTGTAGTGTTTCTTTCATTCGTTAGTTCTTTATTTTATATTAAAAATTATTTTATAAATTAATTTTGTCTCTTTTAATCTTCTCTAACCTAGTCCTTTACTTATTTTGTGCTTAACTTCTACATAAGAACTTAATAAAACAAGACTATTGCATTGGTTTTTAGGTAAGTTTAGGTACATATTCTAGGGCTACAGGTGTCTACATAAAGTCAATGAACATATATATGGGAAAAACCTAGTCTTTACTTCTTTTAAGCTTATAGAAACTTAAAGAAACAAGACTTTTGGTTTTAAGTAGGTGTGGGTTATATATTCTAAGGCTATGGGTGTTTACATATGTTTTATGAAAACAAATAAGAGGAAGTATATGGGTGACCATTATATTTACCAATACGTCATATGACAGAAATTGTATTTCCTTTAAACAATAAAGCTATAATATAAAAATATTCAAAACTAAATCACTCATAATCAAAGACTGTTATCGAAAAGATTTGCTCAAGTACTAAATATTTATAAAAATACATTTAATTTAAGTATCAAAAGATAATTGTAAAACACAACTTTGCATTGATATTTAGTTTTCATAAAAAACTCTCCCACCCAAATATTATAAGTGATGGAAGTTTTGGCTTGTTCTATACTTTTGGTGTTCAACTTGATTTTGGAAAAAAGCAATCACTACAAGAAATTTGTAATCAGACAACACTTAACAGACAATGGTTAAAAAAAACCGTCGTCCTAAAAAATCATACAACGGTGAATTGATTTTGTAGAAAAAATAATTGTGTGAGCTCCAGAACAAACAACGGATATCCATCTTTTTTAAACTGTTGTGCAAGTTGTATCATCTCATCGAGTCAGACAACGGTTTTTTAAATATAATGTTGTTGTAGATCTTTAACACAACAATTATAAACCGTTGTTACTATGATAACGTATAGGGATAAAAGATAATCGTTTTGACATTACATTGTGTAATTCGGACAATGGTTTTTCAGAAAGGTTGTCCTCTAAACCATCAAACAACGGAATAAAACAGTTATTTGAGGAATTTCAGTGGGTACCACGTATTGAGGTGGCAGCACGTGATAGGAGGTAAATCATTCACAAGGATTGATGAGGTGGCGAAATGAGAGCTCTTCATTGATATGAGATTTGATATGGGCCGTTAGATCGAAAAATATATGATATTCTTATACAACGGTTTTATGTTAAAATAAAAGTGTTCTCTTAGTTGGTCTCATACAAGCTTTTAAATATTACGTTGTGTAATTCACACAATAATTTTTAGAAGGGTTATCTTAGATACCTTCATAGAACGGAATAAAACAGTTGTCTGAAATAGTTATTTTATAATTTCAATGGGCACCACCCGATGAGGTGGCACCCGATGATAGGTTGTAAACATTTTACTCAGATTGCTGAAGTATCGGAATGACAGCCCTTGATTGAAATGGAATTAGTTATTAGCCGTTAGATTGAAAAAAGCTGATATGCTTACACAACGGTTTTATAATAAAAAAAAGCGTTGTCTTAGTTTATCTTTACAAAATGGTGTTTCAAGGAAACCATTGTAAAAGTATTACTGTATAAAATGAGATTCGCAGTTAACAAGTTAAATTTTTAAATGATTTTTTCGACAATCCAACCGTACGGATGTTAAGATTTATCAGATTTAGTCATATGAAAAAATTATGAAAAAATTTGATAATCATCTTGCATGTCAGGATTAGAAAAATCCAGTTAATGTACCCCTCCCGACAACGAGACTCATTCCCGATTGACAAGATTAATTTTTAAAATAATTTTTTCGACGATCCAACCGTACGAATGTTAAGATATATCAATTTTAGTCATATGAAAAAATTATTAAAAATTTTGAAATTCATCTTGCATGTCAGGATTAGAAAAATGCAGTTAATATACCCCTCCCGACAACGGGACTCGTTCCCGATTGACAAGATTAATTTTTAAAATGATTTTTTCGACGATCCAACTCTACGGATGTTAAGATATATCAATTTTAGTCATATGAAAAAATTATTAAAAAAATTAAAATTCATCTTGCATGTCAGGATTAGAAAAATCCAGTTAATGTACCACTCCCGACAAAGAGACTCGTTCCCGATTGACAAGATTAATTTTTAAAATGATTTTTTGGACGATCCAACGGTACAGATGTTAAGATATATCAATTTTAGTCATATTAAAAAATTATTAAAAATTTTGAAATTCATCTTGCATGTCAGGATTAGAAAAATGCAGTTAATATACCCCTCCCGACAACGAGACTCGTTCCCGATTGACAAGATTAATTTTTAAAATAATTTTTTCGATGATCCAACCGTACGAATGTTAAGATATATCAATTTTAGTCATATGAAAAAATTAATAAAAAATTTGAAATTCATCTTGCATGTGAGGATTAGAAAAATCCAGTTAATGTACCACTCCCGACAAAGAGACTCGTTCCCGATTGACAAGATTAATTTTTAAAATGATTTTTTGGACGATTCAATGGTACAGATGTTAAGATATATCAATTTTAGTCATATTAAAAAATTATTAAAAAATTTGAAATTCATCTTGCATGTCAGGATTAGAAAAATCCAGTTAATATACCCCTCCCGACAACGGGACTCGTTCCCGATTGACAAGATTAATTTTTAAAATTATTTTTTCGACGATCCAACCATACGGATGTTAAGATATACCAATTTTAGTCATATGAAAAAAATAATAAAAAATTTGAAAGTCATCTTGCATGTGAGGATTAGAGAAATCCAGTTAATGTAGCCCTCGCGACAGAGAGACTCGTTCCCGATTGACAAGATTAATTTTTAAAACGATTTTTTTGACGATCCAACCGTACGGATGTTAAGATATATCAATTTTAGTCATATTAAAAGATTCTTAAAAAATTTGAAATTCATCTTGCATGTTAGGATTAGAAAAATCCAGTTAATATGCCCCTCCCAAAAACGGGACTCGTTCCCGATTGACAAGATTAATTTTTAAAATGTTTTTTTCGACGATCCAACCGCACGGATGTTAAGATATATCAATTTTATTCATATGAAAAAATTAATAAAAAAATTTAAATTCATTTTGCATGGGAGGATTAGAAAAATCCAGTTAATGTACCCCTCCCGACAAAGAGACTCGTTCCCGATTGACAAGATTAATTTTTAAAATGAATTTTTTGAAGATCCAACCATACGGATGTTAAGATATATCAATTTTAGTCATATGAAAAAATTAATAAAAAATTGAAATTCATCTTGCATGTGAGGATTAGAAAAATCCAGTTAATGTACCCCTCCCGACAAAGAGACTCGTTCCCGATTGACAAGATTAATTTTTAAAATCATTTTTTTGGCGATCCTACTGTACGGATGTTACGATATATCAATTTTAGTCATATTAAAAAATTATTAAAAATTTTGAAATTCATTTTGCATGTCAGGATTAGAAAAATCGAGTTAATATACCCCTCCTGAAAACGGGACTCGTTCCCGATTGACAAGATTAATTTTGAAAATAATTTTTTCGACGATCCAACCGTACAGATGTTAAGGTATATCAATTTTAGTCATATAAAAAAATTAATAAAAAATTTGAAATTAATCTTGCATGTCAGGATTAGAAAAATCCGGTTAATATGCCCCTCCCAACAACGGAACTCGTTCCCGATTGACAAGATTAATTTTTAAAATGATTTTTTCGACGATCCAACCGCACGGATGTTAAGATATATATCAATTTTATTCATATGAAAAAATTAATAAAAAATTTTAAATTCATTTTGCATGTGAGGATTAGAAAAATCCAGTTAATGTATCCCTCCCGACAACGGGACTCGTTGCCGATTGACAAGATTAATTTTTAAAATGATTTTTTCGATGATCTAACCGTACGGATGTTAAGATATATCACTTTTAGTCATACGAAAAAATTATTAAAAAATTTGAAATTCATCTTGCATGTCAGGATTAGAAAAATTCAGTTAATATACCCCTCCCTACAACGAGACTTGCTCCCGATTGACAAGATTAATTTTTAAAATGATTTTTTCGATGATCCAACCGTACGGATGTTAAGATATATCAATTTTAGTCATATGAAAAAATTAATAAAAAATTTGAAATTCATCTTGCATGTCAGGATTAGAAAAATCTAGTAAAAGTACCACTCTTGATAAGGAGACTTGTTCCCGATTTAGAAGATTAATTTTTAAAATGATTTTTTCGACTATCAAACCGTACCGATGTTAAGATATATCAATTTTAGTCAAATGAAAAAATTAATAAAAAATTTGAAATTCATCTTGCATGTGGGGATTAAAAAAATCTAGTAAAAATACCACTTCCAACAATGAGACTGGTTCCAAATTTAGAAGATTAGTTTTTAAAATGGTTTTTTAGACGATCCAACCGTACAGATGTTAAGATATATGAATTTTAGTCATATGAAAAAATTATTTAAAAATTTGAAATTCTTCTTGCATGTTAGGATTAGAAAAATCTAGCAAAAGTACCAGTACTCCCTACAACGAGACTCGTTCCCGATTTACACGATTAATTTTTAAAATGATTTTTTCGACGATCCAACCGTACAGATGTTAAGATATATCAATTTTAGTCATATGAAAAAATTATTAAAAAATTTGAAATTCATCTTACATGTCAAGATTAGAGAAATCTAGTAAAACTACCACTCTCGACAACGAGACTCGTTCCCCATTTACAAGATTAATTTTATAATATTAATAAAAATCATATATAAAAATAATTGTTATTTTTAAATAAAAAACTTTAAATAATTCTTTTACACTAATATATAATACGATATCAAAGCAGTTCGAAATACATGAATTTTATAATGATATTTATTAATTAAAAAATTTATTAAATTATTTTCAGATTTTCACCTAATTTTTCAATTCCCTCCAATGAAATTTCATTTCCCCCTTCCTCCAAATTTAATTTTACCCCCTTATCTCCCCTTTTTTCCCAATCACACCACTTCTTTCTTTAGTTAATTTTTTGTGTGCTCCCCCAATTTACCTTTCCCTCTCCCTCATTGTTCCTCTGCCCGCTCTTCCATCTCCCATTTCTAACCTTGATTTATTTAAAATCATGACACCTCTCCAGTTTCTTACCTAATCATAACCAGCCACCGTATCTTCTCCTCAACTCTGTTCTCCCACGCTCCACTCCGCTTCAAAAGCCCAACCCATTCCCCACTGTCACCAAGGCGACGCGAAAGCCCCGTCTCTCCCATTTCACCACAACTCGAAATCCTGGACACCGCCACAATCGCCGTCATTGAAACCAGCTCCGTCGCTGTAATCACCGCCGCCCTCACTCTCACCGACCCCGAGAAACGCCGCCAACTGCAAGCCAACGAGGTCGGCGGCGGTGATAAGGATATAGTGAAACCACTAATTAGGAACAGAAACACTAATTTGTTCTTTGCATTTTCAAATTTCACAAAACTACTAGAGTTTCAAAAGTTGGAAGGCTTGTTCAACATGCTGCTACCACAGGCTCTCTCTCTCTCCCAAATTATTTTTCTTCAGCTTTAAGTTATTAATTTTCTTTAATAATAGGCGCTAACAAAATATCACAACTCCTTGGGCAGGGAAATATTGAATTTTACCGAAATCGGAGTATGTTGCTTGAAGAAAGCCAAGTGCCCAAGTTCTTCAGCTTCCAAAATAAGGGAAATTGTGTGAGAGTGGAGTGGAGTTACCTTCACTCTGGTCTTCCTTCAAGTTGAATGGGTTTGCTATTGCTTCTGTTTTGGGTCCCAAATCTAAGAATCCTTACGTAGGGAAAGAAATTGGAATTTGTTGCCATATTTCATAATATATACCGTCATATTTTTGTTTTGCCCTCAGCTACACCTATTCATGATGGTGTGAGGACCCCATTGAGGGATAGAGCTTGGAATCCTTACACTCCAGTGAGTACACCAAGGTATGTACTTGATTTCTTGCGACATATTTACATTATTAATATTTTTTAGACACTAGCATGGTATGGACAGAGTTATGAATAAGTAAGGATTATGTTACTAAAAGAAGTGATTAGTGAGATACAGTAGTATGCTCAAATAAAAAGAGAAGTAAGTCCGGGTTTAGACATATGAGGGGAATTGAGATATATGAAAAAGCTACCAGCACTAGCTTCTCATTGCTTTACTATGTTGATAATGGCTATGAGGGTTGTGGATAATAATCTTAGACAATCTACTTGGTTCTCTAGTACATATTTCATCATTACTTGTTTTTTATAATCATTATACTAAACTTTCTTGTGTTCCATTTAAAAAATAAAAAGAGGCTACTGTGTTACTTGATTATGTTTTTTATTGTACGAGTAGTAAGAGATTTAAGTATGCTGCTTAACAGAAAATAAATTCTGTATGATTTTCATTGTACGAGGATACAATTATTTACTATTACTAATAGTCGCTGGTTGGTATTGAAACACAACAGGGATAATTGGGAAGAAGGAAGTCTTGCTTCTTGGGGACAAGTCCGCATTATCAGGTTCTAGTTATGCTATGAAAATTAGTGGTGAGATTAGTCAATTTTTTTAAAAATACTCATTAAGTGGTAACACACGGGGTGCTTGCTATATGTACAGCCAGGAAGTCCACCTTCAGAAACATATGAAGCACCTACACCTGGTTCAGGCTGGGCCAACACTCCGGGTGGCAATTATAGTGAAGCTGGTACTTCAAGGAATAGCAGTTCAGCATATGGTAATTTGATCATATTTTGTCTGTTTATTTACTTTGTATAAAGCTCAATCAAGTGACTCAGCTTTATTGTATCTTTTAAAAATTTCCCCATGCTTCCTTGCAGCAAATGCTCCAAGTTCATACTTTCCTTCAACTCCTGGTGGTCAACCACCTGACACCAAGTTCGGCATACCTACCTGGTACACCTGGGGGCAACCAGTGTCGCCTGTGTTAGGTAGGCGAAGGGATTTAATTTTGTTTTAGCATAGTAAAATATTACTTAGTTAAATAAACAGGGCCTATAAGACATCTTTATATCAGAACCACATAGATGTTTGTAGTTGAATTAGCGTGTAAGAATAAAATTTCTTCAAGTCGGAAGTGGAAGCTTGTTCATAAGGTAACTCACTATATGGCAGGTGGGCATCATTGTCTATACCTTTTAAATATTTATGCCGTGTTTAAACAGAATTAAAGATTGAATTATTGAAATCTATTCCCTTGGAAGTTGGAACATTCCAAACATGTTGAGTAACATTCTGAAATTATTCATCAGTAATCAAGGGTAAACATTCCCTTGGAATTGATGTTGCAAATATTTTTAGCGCGGTAAAGTTATCAAAGGTAAACTCTAGGCCACTCACAAATTCAACAGAGCTGAGTGGAAGGTGGATATTGACTAGTAGACTATCAATTCATCCTTATTATATATTTACATGATTTGTTACACAAGTTTATGTTTTTTATTTATTATTTGCAGAGTTCAGCATTGCAGCTATACAGTGGTTATAAAGCATCTGAATTGAAATATTCATATGGTTAGAGAATAGAAGTAATGGTCAAAGACTTAAAGTTTCCCCTGCTAACAGAGTTGTTAATGGCTACAAATTACTTTCTCCTACAGAATTCGTAGATAGAATCAAAGGTGGGCAATGGCCATGGACTAGCCAAGGTGACAGAGCCCCATATAACCCAGTTTTATATAAAAGAGGAGTGGAAATCTGCTTCTGAAGTTAGTAACATTCCATTTATTATTGAATTTTAAAAAACTGGAGTGAATTGCCATGCAAGTAAATTTTAATGGTAACTACCAACTTGTTGGTGAATTTTAATGAAACTTTGTTATACTTGTAATTCTTGTAGAGAACATTTGTATTGTAAATTTAATTTCAATTGTGAAATAACAATTGAATTATCATAATATAATTTTATTTAGAAATTGGTTTATTTTGAATAATGAGATTAATTTTGTAAAGAGTTGTGTGAAAGTCACTTAAAAACTGATGAAAACTGTTGTATGTCTCAGTGCACATATTTTTTTAACAAAAAACTGTTGTCTTTTGATATTCTTTGCAACACTTTAAATCTTTTACACCATTGTCTTTTAAATAAATATTCATAAAAATAGTTTCTAAACTGTTGTCTTTTGATATTTTTTACAACAGTTTAAATCTTTTATACCATTGTCTTTTAAAAAAACATTCATATCAAAAGTTCATAAACTATTGTTTAAGACAATATCAAATAAGTTAACAACAATGGTTTTTCTTACAAAAACCATTGTTGTTCACTTAGATAGACAAGGGTTGAATAAAGAAAAAGTTATTTTAAAAAAGTTCCAACAATGGTTAATATAGAATATCCGTTGTCCATTCTTGATTGTAACCAGTACTAAAAAAGGTTGTGTAATATTTCATATTACAAGGGTTTAAACAACCGTGGTGTGATATTCTATCACACGAGTGTTGGATAGGCAATGGAAAATATCCATGTCACATAACGGTGAAAAATTGTTGTATGATCACTTTTTTCTTGTAGTGAATATTGAATATGAATATTGACATCGGTTTCACATAGTAGGCGTTGTCTATGTTCAGAAATTAAAAAGGCCATATATATGCTTTGAACTCTGACATCGGCTAATTTTATCAACTGTGGTCTACGATCGCTTTTTAAAAAATTAAAATTTACTTATCTTTCTCCCCCTTTTTCAGTACACTTCCCCTCTCAATTTTAACAAAAATAATTTATTCCCCCCTTTTCCAAAATATCTCTCACCTCTTTCCCATCTTTCTCTCCTCTCTTCCGCGACCCTCATCTCTCTACCGTCTCTTTCATCACTCATATCTCTCTCATCTCTCGTCTCTCTTTCATCACTTATCTCTCTCTCATCTCTCCCCTCTTTCTCTCGTACCTTAAAAATCTCACTCATCTCTCATCTCTTCTCTCCTGTGTATAAACCTTAATTTTGCCCCAATTCAAATTCAAGCTTTGGAGCTTCAAATCAAGCTTCAAACTAGTAACATATACTTAAGTACAAGCTTTGGAGCTTGAATGGATATTTGGAATTTCAAGGTTTTGGAGCATGTGTAGGTTCACAGGTCTTTGGAGCTTGGCGCTTTTCTGGAGGTATATTCTCCATTTTACATCTTTTCTTTTGTACATGTATATAAGAAATGGTATGCTTGTTTTTTGGGGGTTTTATGTCCTGTTTTTGGGGGTTTAGTGACAAATAAAAGAAATATTTTGCTTGGTTTTTGGTGGTTTTATGTTCTGTTTTTTGGGGGTTTGGTGACAAATAAGAGAAAGAAGCATTATTACTGGATATGGTAATGCTGGGATTTTGGAGCTTAGAGAGATGATACATAACCAGATTATAAAAAGTCGGTCTTTTTTTTTGTCGTCTTCTGAATTTCTTCAAAGATTGACATGTACCCTAAATGTGGAAAACTAAACGATGCTAGGTCCATTCTCAGTGAAACTAAGGTGTGAAAGACAGTATTACGGCTTACATGGGATCGAATCTTGGAACATCAACTGATCTTGGTTCGATCTTGGAACATCAGCTGAAGATACTCCTATTGCGACTTGATCAACATGACTTTGAAATTTGTTACTTATTTTCTTTAAAGAAGGGTTTTATGTTTTTTAATTATTTTTTATCATGTATTGTTTGTTTATTAAAAGGATATTTTTTTTGCCTTTTTTGTGTTAGTTATAATTGCCTTGTGTATGTGATTTGTATTGTAATAGAATTTTCTTGTGTGTAAGATTACCTTATATATCATTTATGTTTATGTTTGAATACAGTAATTAAGTTAATAATTTATAAGTAGTTGAGTTTTTTGTTTATGTTGATGTGATATGTACTATAATAGAATTGTTGTTATGTTTCTGCTTTGTAGTTGTTAGAATATGCCTAACCTAAACGTATGCTACCAGTAACGATTTCACCTCATAAAAAATGAAACCCCAATAGGGTTTAAGTTCGGTAGCAAAAAAAAAGAGAAAATGAAAAGAACTTAACCTTTTTAGGTGACTTGAGAGTGGTAATCTATTGATCTTGACAAAGGTTGTTTGATTTACCTTTTTTCAGTTTTCTCCTGTTCAGCTTCGATGCCATGAATTTTTCATATCACATTTAGTTACAATATGTAAAATATTATTACATGAGGCTTGTTCAAGGCAATTTAAAACATTTACTTGGTGTTCTGTATTTTAGCATGTACAATGGACTACTACATTGGATATATCAATGGAGGATATGGAGCCTTTATATTTGAGGTAATTGTAATTATAAATGTAAATGTTCTTTATTAACATACAGTGGATATATCAATGTAGAATTTTTATAGCTTTAGAATTTGAAATCTAAGTGAATGCCATTTTTAAAATTGAAATACAATATGCAGAATGTTTTGCAAAATCCACCGTTAGAGGACGAGACCGAAGATATACCTCACGTTGTTGAGCAGAGTGACCTAGAATTTGATAGTACATAGATCAATTTTGTAGGTGAGCAACTTACTTATGTTCGAATAATCAAGTAATCCTATGTACTTTATACCTTCCTCTATCATTTTAACTTTTTAAAAGTGATACAGAGGAAGATGAACAACATGTTGGGACAATCCAACGCAGCGATAAAGATATAAAAATATTTAGAGTTTATACTGATCTAATTTTTGATATACCAGAAGTTCTTTCTGCATTTGATTCAGACGCAATACTTGACGGACTGGATCAACCATTTCTAAACTTGATTGACTACTTGGTAATTATATGCACAACCCGATTTCTATACTTCACTTTCATATTTTTCTGAGATACTTCATGTTCTATAAAATGGAAAAGAGTGCATCTTGTAGCCTTATCTTTGTTGAAGAACAAATTTTTATCTCTATATGTATTGAAAATGTGTGGTTTTATTATGTTTAGAAAATTGAAGGGCGTAATAACAACACTTGTTGCGGTCTTTCATTTTATTTTCCTGTGGTTATTTTTTTCAGGACGCCTCCTGCAATGGAATACAACACTATGCTGCCCTCGGAAGAGACAGGGTATTGGCTTTTATCTTCGTTATGACTTTTCGATGGACTTTTTTAATGTCAAACGTTGATCTCTAGCCCATACATCAAATTCTTTTCATTTCTTCAGATAAATGGCAAGAGGACTTAAAAATTCCAGGGAATGGCCAGGGTTTACAATATTTAACTAGCATCATCAAAATTTAATTGGTTTTTACTTTAGTTGTGTGTATATATACTTACTGAAATTATTTTTTAGCTGGGAGCGGATGTTGTTAATTTGATTGCAGGTGGTGAACCAGCAGATGTTTACTCAGGTGTAGTATCCAGGTGAGCTCTTTTTTCCTTCATATAAGTAGCTTATATCATTATTCTCTTCCATCAAATAATGAATTGGGAGGAAATGAGTATATATATTTTTCTTTCAGCATCCTTTTTATTGTTGAGTTTGTTTTACTTGAATATTTCTTATACTAAAACATATGACAAAAATCTTAAAATGGTTTGACAGAGGCATGAATATTAAATCAAAATAATTTAATATAAACGAACTTACCAGTAGAGTTTGGAAAACTGATTGCTGGATTCTTCTCTTCGAGATGTTAAAGAAAAAGCAATAGGAATGTGGCTTGTTTAGTATCTCTCAAAAGCTTCATAGATTACATAAATTTTACAAGAAGTTGGTCCTATATGCGTTAGGTCCATTTACGGGTTAGGGCATTAAAGGCCTTTCACAGTGGATTTACTATTGTCAATTCTATATTTTAGCATATTAGTATGTCAATTAAATTGTACTTGTGTAAATGTTCAGGTGGCCACGAACTCAGCAAAAGCACAGGAAATGCTGGTGGAAGGGTGGCCTATGGTAAGTCTTCAGTTGACAACGAATCAATTATAAAATGTCTATTATATATTAGGTAGCTAGGAATTATGTATTGTTTACTTTTATTAGTTAGCTAGAAATTATATGTTGTTTGTGTGCTATGATATTAATTTATGATCCGTTATCACTATTTCAGGTTTTATCGCCCTGCAAGGCTAATTTGCTCCTCTTTGGTTTGATCATGCAGAAGTCAGACTCTTCTTTAGTTTGTCAGAATTGGGTTGATTGCCTAAATTGGATGGAGTTATCGAAATTTAAGAATAGGGTACTTAAAAATTAGAATAGTATGAGTTGGGTAATGGAAACCTTGTATTTTATTCGAAATGTATGTATAGTATGGTATGAGTAATATTTTTATATTAGACTTGTAATTTGGATGATGTTATTGTTTGGATATTTTTTGTTGGGATGTTGCATGGTTTTGGTTCCTTGTGGCTGTAAATAGTACCAGGATGGCATGCAATTTACAGAATATTAACATCACAATGGTATATGTAAACCGATGTAAAAAATATACAAAAGACATCATGTAAAATAATACTAAATGAAAAAGAATTAAAAAAATTGATGTGGAATAGTCATTTGACATCGGTCCTGAAAAGATTTAACATCGGTTAGAGAAATTGGCTGATGTTAAACAAAAAGATTTAACATCAGTTTTAAGAAGAAAACATATGTCTTATCCATCATTTCACATTGGGGGGCTAATTTAACCGATGTCTAATCAAACATTTCACATCGAGCAACTTAACTAACCGATGTCTGATCTAGTATTTCACATCGGTTTGTTCGAAAGAATTTTAATAAATGGCTTTTAGAGCTTGTAGGTTTCATGTTTTAATGGATAAATACCTCATAATATACTCCTATTCACCTAGAAATCTTGTAATATAAGCTGAAATTTGTTGTAAAAACATCACATTTAATATTAAAACCAATTTATAGCACTGTAATAGACATCGGCTGTTAACCGATGTCAAAGGCTGATGACATTTAACATCACACATGAAGACATCAGTTCAGATTTTTTTTTTAACATCTGTTCTAAACCGATGTGTGATCCCATATTTCTAGTAGTGTTATAGAGGCTTGAGTATCCCAATCTTCAGGAAGAGCTCTCTGATACTTGGTTTTTGAGTAGTCTTCTCTACCATAATCTTTTACATCCAATGATAGATCATTCAGCAGTGTTAGGAATCTATCATAAATGTCAGTAATTGACTCATCATCCTTGCCATTAAATTTCTCATATTCTTGCACAAAAACAATTCTTCTATTTTTCTTGATTGCCATTGTAGCTTGGCACTAAGTCTCCGAGGTATCTCATATCTCTTTTGCAGTCCTGCAGACTTTCATCATGTACATCATATTATCCAAATTATTGTGCAGAATATTTCTGACTTTTGAATTCCTAAACATTGAAGCCTTTTCAGGTTCTGACCATTCTGATTTATCTTTCCTGATATAGTGTTCAGGAACATCTGGTGTCATGGGCACATACTTTACAGGATAGGGAGGTCCGGTTTTGATGATGTCAACATATGCATCATCAATAGCCTCAAGAAATATCAATATCTTTACTCTCCATGTAGAGTAATAAGCTTTATTCAGGAAAGGATTTTTTATGCTTTCATACTTACTTCCAGATATATTTGATCTATGCAAATTAAGAGTTAATATGACCGCTATGATACCACTTGTTGCCGAGTAAACTAGTTGTTTAAGAGGGGTTTTATACTATTACCAAAACAAATCGATTTATCAGAGAAGTAAAGTAAGAATAATAAAGCATAAATTAATCAAATAACAGTTTAGATTGATCTTTAATAAACTGTTACAAAACTCTCTCTAGAACAATATTCTTAAAAGCTTGTAGGTTATATAATACTCGAGTTGTGTGCTTTTCCAAGTGATAACCTAATCAATCTCAATTAACAGATTGCGATTTATCCCACAACTTTGACTTATCTAATCATATCTTGAGAGTCTTCACATCCTGATGGCTTGACAAACCGTGACTGTTAGACATATCCTCATTGGGTATACATCCTGATACCTCTATTAGATTCTAGACTCCTTGGCAGATCTTGATCCTTGACATAGACAATTTCCAACAATTTCTCTTATATGATAAAATAACATAAAACCTTTTTTTACAAATCCTCACTCTTCTTTATTTCTATTTTTAAGCCTTCACACTTTTTTATCAAAATCCTTACTATATTTTTAACTAATACTTTTAAAACAATACCCTGATTATAAAAAAAATAAACTTACACAAACTAATTTAATTATAACGCATTGATATCATTAAATAATTAATGTCAAATTATCTAAATTAATATATTATAAAAAATATCAAAACATTACAACTACCCTAGATATCTTATTAAATTAATCATTGTGGTTTTAATGAATATATCAATGTCGTCATGATAATTAAAGATATTATATAATTTAAATGATAATAAACACAAATTAAGGCATTAGATTAATGGAGTTTTTTTAAATCTTACATAACGAATATATGAATTATATTAACAGTAAAAACTTAAACCAACCCTGACTAGGAACTATAAAAGCACGCCTTAAGCTGGTTTAATATGATGGATTTTTAATTATGATTACCACAATAATGGTGGATTATGGATTCCATGGGATCCATATATTTTACACATTAATGCACATTCCAAGTCTAGGTGCCCTTTCGTGTGACCATTGTTTATGCTTTCAATGTGTCTCACCAAAGAATCCCTTTGTGGTATGAGCATTGAACCACTTATATATATACTAATATATATGCATAACTTCAAATATTGCTTCTAAACTTCTGACGAAGAGCATATCTCCATTACATATGAAATATATTTTACCCCCAGACCATTAAAAAACCTCCCAGCGCCACCCTCTTGTCATAATTATATTTTATTTATTTTTATATGCGAATTATGTTGAAAATTAAGGATGAATGAAAAAAATCATAGATAAAATATAGCGTATTACAATATTACATGATTGAATTTGGTCCAAAATTTCTTTTCAAAAGTAAACAACTCCTTAATCATTTACTTTTGAGTAAAAAAGCTGATTTGATTTAACCTTAAAACTTTTGAATGACTTAATTAATTGCAAAGAAAATAGTCCTTAATGATGAGCCTGAATTTATTCACTTCTTCCTATATTCATATACATTTTAAATATTTATCTTTCGTTGTAATGCACTGACGATATAAATATATAAATTTTTTGACAAAGTCTATTTTTGTATATTAAATTTTAATATTAAAACCTTTATTCAAAAAATATATTCAAAAAATATTATAAAACTATACTTACCATCCATCTAAACATACGTGTTATTTATCTTGGTTGTCATCTCCGAATACATTGGGGCACCTTTCTTTCCAAAAATATTTATCCTCACCCGTCAATTGTATTTATTTATTTTGATTAGAGAATTATGTAAAACAAATTAAATAATAAAAAATGATAGTTTAATCCTAGTTTATTTTAATAGTATTATATTAAATTTGGTACGAATAAATTGCATCAAAGTAAATGACTATGTAGTAGTGTTTCTTTTGTTTAAAAAATTTAGCTTTTGATACTTTGTTTTAAAAAGAGTAATTCAATTTGGCCTCTAAACATATTTTGTGATTAAACATAATTTAATTTTGTGTTTTACGGTTTTAGTGCTTAATTTCTTAGCAATTTTAAGTGTTTAGGCCTAATTTTGAATTTAAATTTGTGCACTTCAATCTCTTTCTACATACCTTCAACCCCCACTCATGAAGAATTTTTGGTGACTATTTTAATGTGTTTTAGACTTGGATCCTAGATAGGCGTCTCCATATAATTACAAATATTTTTGAGGTGCTTGAGCTTTTGCAAGGTCAAGGGTGGTAAATTAGTTATTTTTCTTATTTTTTTTTAAACTTTCAATTGTATTTCTTATTGTTAGATCTATCCAATTGTACCCTTATATGTAAGTTTACCTACTTTTGTCTCAAAGATACACTCATTCTTGATTTCTTTGTGTAGTATATATTGAGATATTTCCAGTTATTTTCTTCATGAAGATATTTGAATATCCCTGGTCGTTGAACTCAAAGTTGTGATTATGACTTATTAAGACTAGTAACCGAAGACCAGTGAATCTATATTTTAGTTAAAAACAAAAAGCCTATATCTTATTTTTACCTTAAGTGGTTTGAACATGATATTTAAGAATAAAAATAAGCTTCTTTGGTTTTGGTTAAGCTAATTCTACACTTATTTTTGAGTTTTTTTAAAAGGACTAAAAGAAATTAGACTACTCAAACTCATATTAAAATAAGTTAGAGCTAAACTCAACCTACTGAAGCTATATTCGGCTAAGCTATATTCGGCTAAGCATACTGCAACTTCAACTAGCTAACTACCCAATTTTTTATCTCAGTTACTAAATGCACTTTGTCTCTTTTAGTTTCTTGGAACCTAGTACTTTACTTAATTTGAGCTTAACTTCCAAATTAGACCATAAAGAAAGAAGACTATTTTAACACATGTTAAAAACAACTTGTTAGATGTATTCAACCATGGTTTTCTGCGAATATACTACTAAGTACATTCTTTAACTTACTTGTTGCAAGGTCTAAAAATATCGTAGAATGGGGTAGAATACGATACTCATTTAATTGATATCTTTTGTGAATTATAACTTTATACAACTCCAAATAAATATAAACTAAATGAAATAAATACTCGAGGAATATATTATTTTAATATTATAATCCATGATGATTATACTCTTTAACACAAAGATTGAATACAAAAAATTTCTAAACCTAAATAATAATAAAATTGAGCAATAACAACATAACTTTAGTGGCGCTCTCATGTGTTTTAATGAAGCTCGCACATGTTCGTGTTTTTGTTGTGAAGAATTTAAACAAATACTTAAGTTAACTATTTTTCCTTTAAATTAAGGCTTTTGATAGATAAACTACGGTTCTAATTGTAATTTTTGTAATACATGCCCTTGTAGAGTGATCACACGGAGTCAAGTGCACATGTGAAGGGAGTAACTTGGATGGGCTTACATGGATTCATGCCTAACCTTTTTTCCAACTATGTCTCCATTTGCTCATGTATTTTATCCCATAAATAAAAGTCTATTTCGCTCTGAGAATTAGATTAATAATAAATAAAGAATGAAAAATAATTAAGTTTAAACACATCGAATTACAATAATGAATTTTAATCTCCAAATGAAGTCAAGTGCCTGATTGCTACCCGACGGATGAACAAACAATGAATTCGACAAGTGATCAACAACCCGACGGATGATCAATATCTCGACAGATGATCATGAATTCGACAGATAAAGAATTCAAATATCTGTTGACAGTGACAACACAGTCACATGCGTCGAGTGGATACAAATGGAATGTGGTAGCCTATTCAACTGGGTTTTCGAGAACAAAGAAGCATTGCCATTTCCATGTTATTATGAAGATATTCAAAGATGCTGGAATAAAGTAATGAAGTAGAATTGTAATAGACTAGATAGTTTTTGTTTTATTATCCTGTCTCATTATTTTGTAATCTTGGTGATATATATAAACGAAGAAGTAGCAACTAAGGAACAATCGAATCTGAGAAACAAGCAGAGAAACATTTGTAAGCAGAATCCTTAGCATTTCTTTGTATTCTTAGTTGTTCAAGTGTTGTAAGCAACTGTGAGCATTTTGCACACAGAGTTCTCTCGATATCTAATATATATCTCTGGTGGAATCATTCATATCCACCAGAAAGTTTTTAAAGACTCTTGTTTTTAATTACATGTGTTTTGATTCATTTAAGTAACTATTCCGCATTATGCTAATCAATTCACACTTATATATATATTCGAGTGAGAACATTTTTATCTCAAGAAAAAGTTTCAAGAATTCCATTCAACCTCCCTTCTATAATTCTTGTTATATTATTAAGGGACTAATAATTGGTATCAGAGCAAGCTCTTAACTTACAAAGAGTTTAAAGATCAAAACAATACAGCAAGATGAACAAGAAGGATGTTGGAGTCAAGATCCCTTTTCTGGATAAAGATAATTTCCACCATTGGAAGGTACAGATGCATCTTTATTTGCTTTCTCAAGATGAGGACTATGTTGACTGCATAGAAAGAGGCCCTCATGTTCCAATGAGAGCTGCAACAGGAAATGAGCCATCAGTCCCCAAGCCAAGGAATGAATGGTTTGATCCTGACATTGAACAAGTCAGGAAGGATAAAAAGGCCATAAATATCCTGTTTAATGGAGTTGATGGAGATATGTTTGACAACATTATCAACTGCAAAATTTCCAAGGATATTTGGGATACAATACAGATCATCTGTGATGGCACTAAGCAAGTTAGAGAAAATAAGATGCAGCTCCTGATTCAGCAATATGAGCATTTTCATAATGCAGAGAGTGAGTCTCTCACTGACATTTTTAGTAGGTTTCAAAAACTACTAAATGCTCTAAAGTTGCATGGAAGGGTCTATCAGACAAAAGACTCCAATATGAAATTCCTTAGATCTCTTCCAAAGGAATGGAAACCAATGACAGTCTCATTAAGAAACTCAGAAGATTATAAGGAGTTTACTTTGGAGAGACTGTATGGCTTCCTGAAAACTTATGAGCTTGAAATAGATCAAGATGAGAGGATGGAGAGAGGAAAGAAGAAAAGAGGATCCATTGCACTACTTGCTGAGTTGGAAAAAGAGAAGGAAGTGAAGATGGATGTTGTTGAGTCAACTTTAAGGGTCTGCGAAAGCAAGGGCAAGGGGCTTGCAGCTGAAAATGAAAATTCTTTGAGCCAAGATGACATGGAGGACATTGATGAACACCTAGCATTTCTTTCCAGGAGATTTTCCAAGCTCAAGTTCAAGAAGAACTTTGGAGCAGCCAAGACAAATAGAAACATGGTGGATAAATCAAAATTTAAATGTTTCAAATGTGGCTTGGCAGGGCATTTTGCCAGTGAGTGTAGGAAGTCAGATTCCAATAAGAAAAAGTTTGAGCCTGAGGACTATAAGAAAAAATACTTTGAACTGCTCAAACAAAAGGAACGGGCTTTCATAACACAAGAAAATGACTGGGCAGCAGATGGTCTGGATGAAGATGAAGATGTCAGCTATATTAATCTAGCCCTAATGGCCAAGTCTGATTAGACAGAAACAAGTTCTTCAAGTAATCAGGTAATTACTACAAACCTTGCACATTTATCTAAAGTTGAGTGTAATGATGCCATAAATGACATGTCTACAGAGTTATATCATTTGCGTGTTACACTTAAGTCTCTTACTAAAGAAAATGCTAAAATCAAAGAAAACAATTTGTTTTTGAGTGAGAGAAATAATGTGCTTGAGTCTCAGTTCATTGATTTTGAAAAGTTAAGAATTGAGTGTAAAATTGCCAAAGAGGAATTAACCGAGTGCTTGAACAAAGAATTTTTTTTAAAGAAGCAGCTCAAGCGTGAACAAGAGGTGATTAAGGCATGAAAAACATCCAGGCATATCCATGCTCAAATCACCAAAGTTCAAGGAATTGAGTCCATCTGTGATGCAGACTAGAAAAAGAACAAAGAGAAACTAGAACCAAATTTGGTAGATGGAGTGCTAACACATGTAGACTCGACGGATGATGAGGATCATCCGTTGGATAACAAAAAGGGTTATCCGTCGAATGATGAAAATCCTCATCCGTCGGTTGTGAGCAAACCTATCAGTAAAGCCAAACTTCTTAAGCTGAATGAGAAGTATGGGTCTGTTTTCATGAACTTTGTTTCAGGAAAATTGAGTCAAGTTAAGAAAGGGAAAAAGGCTAATGTTGGTCACCTGACTTCCATACAGTTAAGTGACAGACTTGAAAAGATTGAGGTAAAAATATAGAATAAAATGAAAAACAATAGAAATGGTAAAGTAGGGATTAATAAACACAATAACTACACACCTGATAAATATGCTCCTAAGAAAATCTGTGTCAAGTGTGGTAGTGTAAATCATTTATCTGTTAATTGCAAATCTGCAATACCTACTTCCATGTCTGTGCCACCTCAATTTCCTACCATGAATGTCATGCCTCCCATGCCTATGAATGCTATGTCTACACAGAATATTAATGCACAGTTTGCTAACATGTCATTTGCACCTAATCCTTATTATGCTGTATTTAGTATGCCACAAATGCCATTTAACATGGCATAGTGGAATAACATGTTTACTAATAGCATGCCATTCCCTGTTGATTATAATATGCATGATAATTCTGTTGCAATGAATGGTTTCAAAGGCCCAACTCAAATGACCAAGGATGAATCTGATATCCCCAAGTCAAGTGAGATAAAGCCCAAGAAACAGAAAAAGAAAGCTAACAAGGCAGGACCTAAGGAAACTTGGGTACCAAAATCAACTTGATTTGATTTTGATGTGTGCAAGGGAAACAAAAAGAATCTTTGGTACTTGGATAGTGGTTGTTCAAGACACATGACTGGTGATTTTACCCTGCTCACAGAGTTTAAGGAGAGAGATGGCCCAAGTATTACTTTTGGAGATGACAGCAAGGGTTATACTGTGGGATATGGCTTTATTTTAAAGGACAATGTCATCATTGAGGAGGTTGCCTTAGTGGATGGTCTCAAATACAATTTGTTAAGTATCAGCCAGCTTTGTGATAGAGGCAACTCAGTAAGCTTCAACTCAGAAGCCTATGTTGTGACTAATAAAAGAAGCAACAAAGTGGTTCTCACTGGTGTGAGAAAAGGAAATGTGTACCTAGCTGATTTTAACTCATCTAATGCAGAATCTGTTACTTGTCTTCTCAGTAAAGCAAGTTAGGATGAAAGTTTGATATGGCACAAGAAGCTATCCCACTTAAACTTCAAGACCATGAATGAGCTAGTAAAGAAAGAACTAGTTAGAGGTATTCCTCTAGTGGAGTTTTCTAAGGATGGACTGTATGATTCCTGCCAAAAAGGGAAGCAGATTAAAGCATCATTCAGGAAGAAACTTGATTCAACAATTGAAGAACCTTTACAACTGCTACACATGGATTTGTTTGGACCAGTCAATGTGTTGTCTATCTCAAAAAAAATATTTTGCCTAGTAATTGTAGATGATTTCTCAAAGTTCTCTTAGACATATTTCCTAATGTCTAAAGATGAGGCTAGTGAAATCATCATCAATCACATAAGGCAAGTCAATAATCATCCTAATTTCAAGGTTAGAAGAATCAGGAGTGACAATGGAACTGAGTTCAAGAATTATGTCATGAGAGCATTTTGTGAGGAAAATGGAATTTTGCATGAATTTTCAGCAGCAAGAACTCCATAACAGAATGGAGTAGTGGAAAGGAAGAACAGATCACTTATTGAAGTTGCAAGAACAATGCTTGAAGAATCTAAACTGCCAACATATTTCTGGGCTGAAGCTGTTAATACTGCATGCTACACTTAGAATATTTCTCTGGTTAATCAAGCAAGATGCATGACTCCATATCAATTTTTCAAGAATAAGAAGCCAACTCTAAATTTTCTTCATGTCTTTGGGTTCAAGTGCTATATTCTGAGAAATCAAACTGATCAAAATGGGAAGTTTGATGCTAAAGCAGATGAAGGAATTTTTGTTGGATATGCTATTGGTAAAGCATATAGAGTCTACAATCTAAGAACTAACATTGTTGTGGAATCAATACATGTTGTGTTTGATGATAAAAAGATTGAAGGACTGCAAGATGGAGATTACCATGAGAGCCTCAAATTTGATAATACGGAGATGGTTAGTGATGACAGTGATGATGAAAGTGATCAAGAAATAGTATCTAAGGATAATACAGAAAAGTCTACTTCAAATGAAGCACAAAACTCAACATCTGTTGAGTTACGTAATGCTTCATCCGTCGGGAGGCAATCTGCGTTATCCGTCGGGAGACAACCAGCCTCATCCGTCGATACTCAAAACTCACCATCCGTCGGGTTATCAAGAGAAGCTGAAAATCAAGATAGATCACCTATAGAAAGTTCCCCTTTCTCAAATCAAAGATCCACAAACTCAGGGGGAGTTTGTAACAATTAAAACTCAATCACACATCAAGACAACAATGAGGCCACTTCATCTAGAGCTAATCTACCTCAACACGGAAAATGGACAAAAGATCACCCCTTTGAGCTTATTATTGGTGATGTTTCTTCTAGAGTTCAAACAAGGAGAGCAACTCAAGAAGAATGTCTATACAGTAGCTTTCTTTCCAAGAAAGAGCCAAAGAAGGTAGAAGAAGCTTTGTTGGACCCTGATTGGATTTTAGCTATGCAGGAGGAGCTAAACCAATTTGAAAGGAATAAAGTATGGAAGCTGGTGCCCAAGCCTAAAGGAAAGAATCCAATAGATACCAAATGGGTATTCAGAAACATGATGGATGAAAATGGCATAGTAGTCAGGAACAAAGCTATATTGGGTGCTAAGGGCTATTGTCAATAAGAGGGAATAGATTTTGATGAAACATTTGCTCCTGTTGCAAGACTTGAAGCCATCAGAATTTTCTTAGCCTATGCAGCCCATGCCAATTTCAAGGTCTATCAAATGGATGTCAAAAGTGCCTTTCTGAATGGAGATTTGTAGGAGGAAGTCTATGTCAGTCAACCTGCTGGTTTTGAAGATCCGAATTTTCCAGAACATGTCTATTATTTTTTGAAAGCAGTTTATGGACTGAAGCAAGCACCTAGAGCCTGGTATGACACTTTATCAAAGTTCCTTTTGGAAAATCACTTCACAAGAGGTACTGTAGATAAAACTTTATTTTTCAGAAATATTAATGGTTCAAGTATCAAATTTATGTAGATGATATTATTTTTGGCTCTACATATGAGAAACTTTGCAAAAAGTTTGCCAAATTGATGCAAAGTAAGTATGAAATGAGTATGATGGAAGAACTGACTTACTTTCTTGGTTTACAAGTTAAGCAAGTCAGTGATGGAATATCCATTAGTCAAACTAAATACATTTTTGACCTTTTAAAGAAGTTTGATCTAATGGATTGCATATTTGCAAAAACTCCCATGACCACTACAACTAAACTTGAATTAAACACTACTGAAAAGTCTGTGGATATTTCAAGTTATAGGGGCATGGTTGGTTCACTTTTGTACTTAACAGCTAGTAGGTCAGATATAATGTTTGCTACATGTGTATGTGCTAGATTTATGGCTGATCCTAGAGAATCTCACTTAAAGCTATTAAGAGAATTTTCAGATATCTCAAGGGAACACCAAAACTTGGCATTTGGTACCCTAGAGATTGTGGTTTTGATCTAACTGGTTATTCAGATGCAGATTATGCAGGTTGTAGAATTGATAAAAAAAGTACAACATGAACCTGTCAATTTCTAGGAACAAGCGTATGTCCTGGTTCAGTAAAAAGCAAAATTTAGTTTCTACTTCTACAGATGAAGTTGAATATATTGTTGCTGGTAGTTGCTGTGCACAAATATTATGGATGAAAAATTAATTGCTAGACTATGGTTTGCAAGTTGAGAGGATTCCTATTTTCTGTGATAACACAAGTGCAATTCCCATCACTGAAAATACAATACAACACTCAAGGACAAAGCACATATATAAAGTTAAAGTTATACACGACCTACTCTAGCTATGTTCTACCGTATAGGGTTTGTTTCATTAGTTAGTTCTTTATTTTTTATTAAAAATTATTTTATAAATTAACTTTATCTCTTTTAGTCTTCTCTAACCTAGTCCTTTACTTATTTTGTGCTTAACTTCTAGATAAGAACTTAATAAAACGAGACTATTGCATTGGTTTTAAGGTAAGTTTAGGTACATATTCTTGGGCTATAGGTGTCCACATAAAGTCAATGAACATAAATATGGGAAAAACCTATTCCTATACTTTTTTTAAGCTTATAGAAACTTAAAGAAATAAGACTTTTGGTTTTAAGTATGTTTACGGTCTATATTCTAAGGCTATGGGTGTTTACATTTATTTTATGAAAACAAATAAGAGGAATTATATGGGTGACCATTACATATACCAATACGTCATATGACAGAAATTTTATTTCCTTTAAACAATAAAGATATAATACAAAAATATTCAAAACTAAATTACTCATAATCAAAGACTGTTATCCAAAAGATTTGGTGAAGTACTAAATATTTATTAAAATACATTTAATTTAACTATGAAAAGATAATTGTAAAACTCAACTTTGCATTGATATTTAGTTTTCATAAAAAACTCACCAACCCAAATATTATAAGTGATCGAGGTTTTGGCTTGTTCTATACTTTTGGTGTTCAATTTGATTTTGGAAAAAAGATATTATTCCGCCCAAAATTTTAAAATTGACGAACCTCGATTGGTCAGTTTAAAAACTAACAAGCAATAAGTATTTGGTCATTAAAGATGCCTATCTGTAATAGATGTGCAAGTTATGTATTATTAGCATCGATTTATGTGGTCGGTTATAAGCTGGTTAGTAATATGCGGTCGATTTTAACAACGTACGTCATTATGACTTAATTATTACATATTATAACGACATATAATGTTAGATAGTGTTTGTCAGATATACCTCTTTGCATTGTAGTTGAATTTAGTCCTTGACCAAAAAGGGAGCCTAAAAAGTCATTTCCGACTATGTTCAGTCGATTTTAATCAAGAAAAACTTACCAACTATTTGGCCGATAAAATCGCTGGCTTATGTCAATATTTCACAAATCAATTTTAGTAACATTTGGTCGGTCGATAATGACATGTTTTCTTATAGTGAGTATTGCCAATTAGGCTTGTCAACGCGTCAGATTTGGATCAAATTTGACTAAATCCATATCCATATCTATTTAAATTTGTTGGATCGGATTCGGATCAGATCGCTTTCGGATTTTTAAGAACATAATCCATATCCAAATTCATTAGGATCTCAAATTATCGGATCGAACTATAGATTATTTAAGTTTTTTGACATGAATAATATTAATTTAATACGGTTTAATAATTATAAAAATTTAAACAAAAAGCTATTTTATAATCAGAGATATTGTGGAAAAAAATGAAAATATGTGAAAAGAGTCAAGTTCAAAATAATTATGAAATAAATAAATAAAAATAAAATAATTTAATTGGATAAATATCTGAAAATAATTATATGTGTCAATTTTAAAAATTAAAATAAAAAAAATTGTGAATAAAATATGAAAATAGTTTCTGACACACATGATACTCATTAAAATATGATGACACCTAGTGTGTATAACAAATTTTAATATGATGAGATAAAAGTTAAATTAATTATAAAATTAATATAATTCATATTGATTCATATAAAATTAATTATATTGAATTATTATAGTTAATATATATGTACAAATTTAATATAATTAACATTGATAAATATAAAATTAATTATATTTATTTATTATAGTATATATATTAATATATTATATATATTAATATAGTATATATATACATATATATTTATAATTATATAAGTTTAGTATTTCGGATTCGGTCTTTATCGGATCAGATGAGTGAAAATTCATATCGGCTTCTTCATGGATCAGATCTTTATCATATCGGAGTATTATCTTATCGGTTTTCTTTTTATACAATCCATATCTATCTATTAAGGCTCGGATTAGACCGCATGAGATCGGACCTCCGCTCGATTGACAAGTCTACTACCAATTTTTGACTTAGCCAATTATCATGCTCTATTTCACACACATTTTTTTTATAATCTAGCTATTTTTTTTAACAAATATAATGTTGACGGTTTGTGTGGTCTCATTCACAACCTATTAGGGATGAACTAAATCTTCACATCTTTTTATTGTAAAAATAAATTTAAAATATGATTTATAAAACTATGTTTACGGTTCTTATTTGTCATCCCTACAAACGCAAGCCTACTTTCTTCCCAAATCCTTTAGCAAACCTTCTTTCTTGTATGAATTCCGATAACAACTAATAAAGAATGAATAAATTATAATCTAAACATGAATTATTAGAAAAGTATTATCATATATCCAAAAATAAGAACTTTGTTATATTAATTCTTTTGTACTAGTTATTCGATTTATTTTGCTATAAATTTTTTTAATATAAAACTCTTCAGAGAGAAAAAAATTCAAAAAATATTATAAAACTATACTTATATAAAACGAACAACTATTAATATCTTGGTTGTCGTCTCCCAATAACAGACCATCTTTCTTCCCAAAATTATTTATCCTAACCCGTCAATTATATTTTATTTATTTTGATTAGAAAAATATGTAAAAAAATTTAAATAGTGCAAAATTTCTAGTTTAAACATAACTTATTCCAATGTTATAATATTAAATATAGTCCTAAAAAGTTTCCTAAAAGTAAAAAGTCTCTAGTAGTGCTACTTTTATTTCAAAAATTTATGGTTTTGATTATTAGGTAAACAAAAAAAGTCAAATCTATTTCGTCTCTAAACATTTTTATGATTGAACTTAATTTACTTTCAGTTTAAAGATTTTTGTGCTAAATTTTCAAGCATGCGTGCCACTTGAGAAACACATACCTTTCAAATTATTCATCATTTTTAAAGCATTTGGGAAACTTGGTTTTCAAAATTTTAAAAAATACCCACATTTTATCAACATCTATTAATAGGCTTATTCAGGCCTAGTTTATGAAGTGTTTTACTCCTTGGACCCCTTCCCAGTAGATTTTTAGGGGACTATTTTAATATGTTTTTGATTTCAATTCTAGATACCGGTGCAATTAGCTATCTTTTTTAGGTGCTTTGTAAAGTCTAGGGTGAGAAATTAGGTATTTTGCTTAAACATTGTATATTTTATGTTGTTATTTGTTATTTTTACATCTATCCAATTAAACATTTATATGTAAATTTACTTACTTTTATCTAAAAGATACACTTGTTCTCCATTTATTTGTGTAGTGTATATTGAGATAGTGCAAGTTATTTTTTGATAAAGATACTTGTATATTGTTATTTTAAGTCCTTGAACTCAAAATTATACAACTCAAAGTCTAAGCAAATAAAATAGAACAAATATTCGACAAATAAATTCTATTATTAATATAATCCTCGAGTATACTACCCTTTAAAACCAATGCAATTTCTTATGCCAAATAACTATACAAATGAGCAATAACCATTTTCCTTTAATGAAGCTCTCATGTGTTCGTGTTTTTGTAATGAAGAAGATAAACCAATAGAGGTGTTCTATTTTGCTTTTAAGTTGACGCCTTTGATAGATTAATTATGCATCTAATTATGATTTTTGTAAATTAATTCTTGTCCCTCATGACATAGCTTGGGTTGCATGCACTTGTAGAGTTATCACATATTGAGAAAAGTGCACCTCTAACTAATATAATGTATTAAAATTACATAATATAAATTCTTAATTTTTCTTACCACTAATAGACACAATTCCTAATTAACCACACAACATATAACTCAATAAATTTTAAAAATTCTTACTTGGTACACTAAAATAATAAGAAATCAAACTTGTCAAAGTAAATAACTACGTAGTAGTGTTTCTTTTGTTTTAAAAATTTAGCTTTTGATACTTTGTTTTAAAAACAATAATTCGATTTGGCCTCTAAACATTTTTTGTGATTAAACATAATTTAATTTTGTGTTTTATGGTTTTAGTGCTTAATTTCTGCTCAATTTTAAGTGTGTTGGCCTAATTTTAAATTTAACTTTGTGCACTTCACCTTGTTTCTACATACTTTCAAAATAGTTTTGTTTGGTTGTATCACATTAAAAGCATCTAGGCCACTTGCTTCAAAATTTACTAAAATATACATATTTGGTCACTAGTGAGCCTAGTTTATGGAGTGTTTTACAGACTTTAAGAGCTTAATAAAAGCATCCCTTCAACCCCACCCATGAAGAATTTTTGGTGACTATTTTAATGTGTTATAGACTTTGATCCTAGATACGTGTATCCATATTATTACAAATATTTTTAAGGTTCTTGAGCTTTTTCAAGGTCAAGGGTCGTAAATTAGTTATTTTTTTAAATATTATTTTTTGAATTTTCTATTGTATTTCTTATTGTTAGATCTATCCAATTGTACCCTTATATGTATGTTTACCTACTTCTGTCTCGAAGATACACTTATTCTTGATTTTTTTATGTAGTAAATATTGAGATATTTCCGGTTATTCTCTTCATGAAGATATTTGAATATCCCTAGTCCTTGAACTCAAAGTTGTGATTATGACTTATTTAGACTAGTAACCGAAATAGCATAAACATCGTCATATTAAAATTTATATGAAATCCACCAAAAAATACCTAAATTGAGCAAGTCATAAAAATGTTCAAAATTGCAAGATCAATAAACATATTTAACCATACTATTTGAACTCTTGTCTCACGACAAATCAACTAAAAAGAGCAAGACATATGATCGTGTATAAAACTAAAAATTATCTGACATTGTCCGAAAAGTTAGCTATACTATTAAAACTTACACATCGTTGTAAGGCATGAGAAAGTACTGCCCTTTCTTCGCATCCTTAAATTGTGCAGCGAGTGCACGTGATCTCTGTAGTGCAGTGCCACTTCCGATGGCACCAATGATGCTGGGATCTACAAACCTTATCATGTTGGTCATCTTCTGTTTTTTGTCATGCTCATTTAAGGAGCTACATATAAAATTTACAGTAGTTAGTAAATATTGTGAGTTTAATCACGGGACTATATATGAAAAAAAAAAGTTAATGAAAAAACTTACTGAATAAAGAGGCAAATGACAGACCCCGACTATTCACCTCTAGTGCAAACTGCATAAAAATCTGATAAGTAGATGACATGCTTCTTTGTAGAGCCAAATGCTTCTTTGCATAGCGTAAAAAAAACCGTCTCTCCATGAGCCAAGGTAGCCTTTGCCCATGTCCACAAACGATTGAGTGTAGATGGGTAATTTGCACCCATCTCAACAGTAAGCTCCGGTTCAACATGTTTAAGTACTTTATATGTCTTCTTTGTTTTCTTGATCTTGGATTTCTGCAGAAAAGGCACGTGAAAAATATTAGGAAAAAACATACTAAAAAATCATACTGATAAAACAACATTCTCACCTTTGGAGCCGCCAAAACATTGGAAGCGGTATTTGTTCCTGCCACTATCAAATTTCTCGGCCATGCGATAAAAGTTCCAATAGCTTGTTCCACAGTTAGAATTTCATCACCGATAGGAAAGGGAATCCTAGCATCAGCTTGAATGACTTCAGTGATTGAGACTCTTGCATTCTCTTCTCCCAGTCGTACACCTTGGATTGTCTGCTCTCCTCCATCGAGATTGATTACTTCATCAATCATCGCACAAGCAACAATGTTGTTGAGCGATCCAACAGCCAATTTGCAAACATAAATATCCGGAGCATTCACTTTCACTTCCTCAAGTCTTCTTCTCAACAACCGTATTACATCTTTCATCCTCACGAGCTGGCTACCCAGCCTCCTTAAGTTCCTCCCCAAAATTAACAAATAAATTATCAATCATTTTGATTTTCTGAACACCTCCTATTTTGAAGTGGAAATAACTTCCTTAATGTTTGAGGTGTATCCTTATTCTTGACACCAATATCCACAGCAACCCCGCCGTCAGAGTGACAGCTTGCTTGTTGAGAAGTGTGTTTTGGAGTAGCATCTTGTTCTACGGGCTTCTTCAATATCTCTGCCCTGAGTTTTTCCATTTCTGCAGCCCAAAATGCATCCCTCTCTTTAATAATCCGTGGAGTCTCCTCCGTCATGAACCTTTTAATCCCTTCCTGTATTTTTTCATCCATTGTCCTAGCTTTCTTCAACCTTGGAAGATCAAAGTAAATTGACTGCTTTACATGAACTCCTTGTCCACGGACCCTTCCTCCATGCTCAGGCTTCCCAAGTGCAAGTGTTAAGACATCATCAACACCTTCGACTTTCAGTTTTCCTTCCTTAACCTCTGCTTTCAGCTTTCCCTGCAACATTCAGAGTACTTTAATTATTATCACAGTCTGAGCTTTGAATTCTAAGTTCGGTAGGAGTTTAAGGTAAAAGGTTTAAAACAAAGCATGAGATAATAAATATTTTGAAGTAGAATACAAATCAATAACTTACAATTTCTTCAGCTTTTTTCCGGACATCATCACTTAAATAGTTACCATCTTCGTCCTGCCTTGCTAGGACCCAGGTTGATGAACGATCTACTTCCTCTTCATCTGGATGTGATTGATACTAAATTCACATGTAGATGGCGAGCTTAGAAATAGTATAAACATGTGTGGAAAATTATTGTGTAATCGAAAAGTAAGAATGTCGTGTCACTGTTACTCACCCATTCATTCTCGAGATTGGCATAACTTTTTCGAGCCATGCGATGTGGATAAACACTTAACTTTCTTCTTTGTACTGCTTCATCATGACATATCTTAATAAAAATCACAAGAAGGTTTATAATATAATTAGTAAGTAACTATATCCCAATCCTTAGTTTGATAAACAAAAAATATGAGCCAATGCTAACTAGAAACATACCAGAAACTCAGATGATGTGCGTTCAGCAACAAAAATGTCCCAATGAGATTTTTCTATGAAAGAAAAATCTGCAGGCGGATAGGCCAATAATTGAGGTTGATCCCGATAAGGAAGAATGTAATGTGTGGTCAACCGACTTTTGAACTCCCTCAATTTTTGACCTGCAGAACATAAAACCAACTTCTTGGCCAATGGAGGTAAAACAAAAGCCATCTGCATACATAAGAAATTAAAAGAATTATAAGAAACAAGTAATAAAATGAACTTATAGAAGACAAAGTCAATGAACTTAATAAGTTTATTTTGGCCTACCATCACACAATCCCAAATCTTTGTCTTTGTCTCTTCAGGAACACATTTCCAATTATCATGCCATATTGGCGATTTGGTTCTGGCCAATACCCCAATATAGGATTGCATCTCTGCCGCTTCAGGACCAAACGGCTCTCCTTTGTTGTTAAAAGACACGTTAAGTTTGTTCCCCATTATCTTGCATCGCACAATTCGGTGCATCGTGACACAGCCTCTCTTGAGTAGTTTTAGACCTTGAGTATTTTTCGACTCTGTAACAGCTACTTTTCCTCGCTTCCTTTTTTGAGAAATTTTTTTCTGTAAGCCTTCAGATATAGGCTACTTCTTCACTGATTTTGGGGAAGAAGTTGAAGTGGTAGGAGTCCTACTAGGGGTCTGGTTGTTTAAGGACCTCGTCTTTCTCAAAGCCCTGATCACATTCATGGTACATGGATGGGATACAGATCGGTTGATCTTTTTAACGGTTTCTTCTTCGACTCTATTCTCGGCGACCTTCTTATATTCGACTCTATCGTCTTTGACTTGCTTTTATTTTTCGGAGTAGCCATGATCTATACAGCACATAAAGAGCAGCATATAAGACAGAGGCTATAAACGAGACAAGAAGAACTATATAATTCACATATATCAACCACGAAAAGCTACGATGCAATTAACAACTATGAGCTACAAGAAGAACTATACCATATATATAAACATAAATCTATATTTATAGCACAAAAGCATTAACATAATATTATAATGACTAGAATCATAGAAAAAACATAGATATAATCGCATAATGGACTTGAGAATCAGATAAAAAGAATTATCATAGAAACCCAACTAATAAGGTTAATCAACTAATCAACTAATCAAAATATATATAAAATAATCGCATACCACATACATATAAAATAATCCAAATTGATTTTGCTAAGACCACATACATATAATCGCAGGTTTTTGGACGAGTACAACATCTAAGGGACCATGTCTTTGGTAAGACACAAGGCCAACCTCGATGGAAGAAAGGTGAAGCTCGACCAGTTTGGAAGAAGGTTTCTACATTCTTCCAACTTGAGTATTGGAAGTTTTTGCCGGTTAGGCATGTTCTCGATGTGATGCACATCGAGAAGAATATATGTGAAGCTTTACTCAGAACTTTGCTAAATATTCCTGGAAAGAAAAAAGATAGGGAGTCTGTCCGTCTTGATATGGCTGATATGGGAATAAGAACGGAGCTGAGGCCAAAAACTCCCGGCAAGAAAGAGAAGGTACCTTTGGCTTCATGGAACTTATCAAATGCAGAAAAGAAGGTAGTTTGCTCATCCTTTCTTCAAATGAAGTTACCGGATGGATTCCGTTCAAATATTAAGAATCTTGTAAATATGGAAAAACTTTGGCTTGGTGGAATGAAATCTCATGATTGCCACACGATATTGCATCATCTACTTCCAATTTCAATTCGGTCAATACTGCAAAAACAAGTCAGGTGCGCAATAATAAGGTTTTGCCTATTTTTCAAGGCAATTTGCAGTAAAGTCATCGATATAGATAAATTGGAAAAAATGCAATCTGAGTTGTTGGAAACATTATGCCAGCTAGAAAAACACTTTCCCCCTTCGTTCTTCGATGTGATGATCCATCTCTCAGTTCATTTTGTGAGAGAGGTTAAGCTTTGCGGGCCAATCTTTCTTCGTTGGATGTATCCTTTCGAGAGATATATGAAGGCGTTTAAGGGATATGTACGAAACCCTGCTCATCCTGAAGGCTGTATTGCAGAGGCAAATGTTGCCGAGGAGGCCGTTCAATGTTTGGTCAATTTTGATGAAGCAACCATAGGTTTTCCAGAAAACGTTAGGCATGAGCAAAATGGAATAAGCAGACCTTTATCCGGTGCCACAATCATAAAGCCGAGCAAAGAGGACTTGCAGCTTGCACATTTATGTTTCCTACAAAATAGCAATGACATCAGGCCATATTTTGAGTAAGTTACATACTAAAGTGTGTGTGTATTTTGTTATTTATTTATTTTCTGGCTTTTCATAATTCAAAAATTGAACAATTTATTTTTCTTGTAGTGAACATATGGCATCTTTGATGGTAAGATACCTGCAGCATGAAAATGACCAAGTGTGGCTAAAGAACAAGCAAAATGATCAATTCGCTGAATGGTTCAAGAAAAAGGTAAGATTTCTATTATTCAATTTATTACTTTTTCCTGTCGTCCTAATTAAAAATGCAAGTGACAACTAAATTAAAACACAGACCTAGAAGGAGCACATCGAGCTAAATTAAATAAATTTTTAAAGTAATTGTATCTCATCACATATGGTATTATGTTCATTTACTTTAAAAGTAGCTTATATATAAGTACACAGTGAAACTTCATATTATAATTATATTATAATTACTATAAATTAGTATATTTTTTTGACAGATTGTAACAGAATTGCTCCAAGAAGATAATACCATAGGTGATGAGATAAGGTGGATTGTAGAAGGGCCTAACAAGAATGTTCCTACATTCAGCGGTTATAGAATTAACGGTGTTAGTTATAGCACCAAGGACCGCGATGATAATCGACAAGTTCAGTGTAGTGGTGTCTCTGTTGTTGCAGATACTTTGATGCTTGTTGAAAAAGATAAAATTGTTGAACAAACTGCACACACCTATTATGGAGTTATAACAAGTATATGGGAGTTAGACTATAATAATTTCAGGGTCCCTATATTTCGTTGTAATTGGGTAGATATTAACAAAGGGGTTAAGGTTGATGACTTGGGATTTATATTGATTAATTTGAACAAATTAGGATTTATAAATGATCCATTCGTGCTAGGAAAACATGTTGAGCAAGTTTGCTACATTGATGATCTTCTTGAGAAATTTTGGTATGTGGTGCTAAAGCTACCAGAAAAGAACTTTCATGACCACTGTGATGAGGAAAATGATGGCTCTGTAGAAGTAGAACTTGAGAATGACATGCATTTGACCCTTCTCCCTAATGTTGATAAACATGATGACGAAAACACCAGTTATATGCGAGAGGGAGAAGAATGGATTCAGCTTCCATGATGGTAATATATATAATTTTTTATACAGCTTTCACTCCATGTACTGCTGACCTGTCTTTTTCTTATAGGTGAAACCCAGATTATCTACATGTACTTCTGGTCAACCCATTGATGAGATTACTTTTGCCGTGGTAAAATCATCATCTAGTTGACATTGACTTCTCTTGTTATAATAGATGATGATTTTATCATAGCAAAAATAATCTTTTGGCGGATAAACACAGATGAATATTATGGCAAGCTTGGGAAAAGGAGTCCGGCCGGAGATATGTTTATTATTGCAGATGATACACTTTTACAATTTGTGGTATCAAACTTGTAGAAATTAAGGTTAATGTTATATTTTCTATTTGTGCAGAGTTACCAGCGTCAAGCATAAAACAAGGCCTTCAAAACTGTGGCTAAGCAGCATGCATGTTAGTGGCAACGTCAAGGCACAAGAACTGTCTACTCATTTTCATTGTAACATTCACTACTGATTATAGAACTATTTGCGTCAACAGCTTTGGCACATTTTAATTTCATTTATTTCATGTGCGATTGGACTTATTACTCAATTTATTGAAGTATGTGGTTGACCTATTTTATGAACAATTGGTATAATTTCTAGTCTCTTAGAATTGGTTTACAGTTTTAATTTAACATTTCTAGTTTAATATTGGTTGTTTGGTTGATTTATAGACTGCTGGTTTTGGTTTGGTATGTTATTGTGTGGTACTATGTACCTGGAATGTAATGTAATATAAGTCAATTTTTTTTTCTATCTTCATTAAACAGACAATGGTTTTTATGCAAATATCCAAAACCGTCTTTTAAACATGAAATTCAACCAACTATATTTTAAACTGTTGTATGAAGCACATTATTTTACACTATCAATAACCATTGTCTATGAACTATGCATTGGATAATGGTATTTAGATTGTTTTGTCTGATGTTCACTACAACATCAGTTATCATAAACAGTTATCTAACTTATACAACCTTTTTGCCAAACACTGTTGTGTTAAGGTAAAATAAATTTAAGTTCATACAACATCTATCAACCATTATCGTAAAGGATTCTAAATAATACCCCGGGAAAGAACTGTTGTCTAGGTAGATGAAAGCATGCACCTTAGACAACAGTTTGTAAAATCATCAGTAACTATTGTTAGAAGAAATGCAGGACAACAGTTTTTTAAGAGCCAGCAATTCACCGTGGTTTAATTTTTCTGGACGACGGTTTTATTTTGTACCGTCGTCTAATGACTGTTGTGTGATTGCAAATTTCTTGTAGTGAAGCATTGTTACTGGATGTGGTAATGCTGGGATTTTGGAGCTCAGAGAGATGATACGTAACCAAATTATAAAAAGTCGGCCTTTTTTTTGTTGTCTTCTAAATTTCTTCAAAGATTGACATGTACCCTAAATGTGGAAAACTAAACGATGCTAGGTCCATTCTCAGTGAAACTATGGTGTGAAAGACAGTGTTACGGCTTACATGGGATCGAATCTTGGAACAACAACTGATCTTGGTTCGATCTTGGAACATCAGTTCAAGATACTCCTATTGTGATTTGATCAACATGACTTTGAAATTTATTACTTATTTCCTTTAAAGAAGGGTTTTATGTTTTTTAATTATTTTTTATCATGTATTGTTTGTTTATTAAAAGGATATTTTTTTTGCCTTTTTTATGTTAGTTATAATTGCCTTGTGTATGTGATTTGTATTGTAATAGAATAATTTTTTTGTGTGTAAGATTACCTTATATATCATGTATGTTTATGTTTGAATACAGTAATTAACTTAATAATTTATAAGTGGTTGAGTTTTTTGTTTATGTTGATGTGATATGTATTGTAATAGAATTGTTCTTATATTTCTGCTTTTTAGTTGTTAGAATATGCCTAACCAAAACGTATGCTACTAGCAAGGATGTCACCTCAGAAGAAATGAAACTCCAATAGGGTTTAAGTTCGGTAGCAAAAAAAAAGAGAAAATGAAAAGAACTTAACCTTTTTAGGTGACTTGAGAGTGATAATCTATTCATCTTGACAAAAGTTGTTTGATTTACCTTTTCCAGTTTTCTCCTGTTTAGCTTGGATGCCATGAATTTGTCAGATCACATTTAGTTACAATATGTAAAATATTATTACATGAGGCTTGTTCAAGGCAATTTAAAACATTTACTTGGTGTTCTGTATTTTAGCATGTACAATGGACTACTACATTGGATATATCAATGAAGGATATGGAGCCTTTATATTTGAGGTAATTGTAATTATAAATGTAAATGTTATTTATTAACATACAGTGGATATATCAATATAGAATGTTTATAGCTTTAGAATTTGAAATCTGAGTGAATGCCATTTTTAAAATTGAAATACAATATGCAGAATGTTTTGTTTTTTCATATTATTTTCAAGTTAATTTTTTGCCAGTCACTCTTTCTTCTAGTTGCTGGCTGCAAAATCCACTGTTAGAGGACGAGACCGAAGATATACAACATGTTGTTGAGCAGAGTGACCTAGAATTTGATAGTACATAAATTAATTTTGTAGGTGAGCAACTTACTTATGTTCGAATAATCAAGTAATCCTATGTGCTTGATAGCTTACTCTATCGTTTTACCTTTTTAAAAGTGATACAGAGGAAGATGAACAACATGTTGGCACAATCCAAGGCAGCGTTAAAGATATAGAAAGATTTAGAGTTTATACTGATCTAATTTTTGAAATACCAGAAGTTCTTTCTGCATTTGATTCAGACGCAATACTTGATGTACTGGATCATCCATTTCTAAACTTGATTGACTATTTGGTAATTATATGCACAACCCGATTTCTATACTTCACTTTCATATTTTTCTGAGATACTTCATGTGCTATAAAATGGAAAAGAGTGCATCTTGTAGCCTTATCTTTGTTGAAGAACAATTTTTTTATCTCTATATGTATTCAAAATGTATGGTTTTATTATGTTTAGAAAATTGAAGGGCGTAATATCAACACTTGTTGCGGTCTTTCATTTTGTTTTCCTGTGGTTATTTTTTCCTGGACGCCTCCTGTAATGGAATACATCACTATGCTGCCCTTGGAAGAGACATGGTATTAGCTTTTATCTTCTTTATGACTTTTAGATGGACGTTTTTTATGTCAAACGTTGATCTCTAGCCCATACATCAAATTCTTTTCCTTTCTTCAAATAAATGGCAAAGGGACTTAAAAATTCCAGGGAATGGCCAGGGTTTACAAAATTAACTAGCATCATCAAAATTTAATTGGTTTTTGCTTTAGTTGTGTGTATACTTACTGAAATTATTTTTTAGCTGGGAGCGGATGTTGTTAATTTGATTGCAGGTGGTGAACCAGCAGATGTTTACTCAGGTGTGGTAGCCAGGTGAGCTCTTTTTCCCTTCATATAAGTTGCTTATATCATTATTCTCTTCCATCAAATAATGAATTGGGAGGAAATGAGTATATATATTTTTCTTTCAGCATCCTTTTTATTGTTGAGTTTGTTTTACTTGAATATTTCTTATACTAAAACATATGACAAAAATCTTAAAATGGTTTGACAGAGGCATATATATTAAATCAAAATAATTTAATATAAACGAACTTACCGGTAGAGTTTGGAAAACTGATTGTTGGATTCTTCTCTTCGAGATGTTAAAGAAAAAGAAATAGGAATGTGGCTTATTTAGTATCTCTCAAAAGCCTCATAGATTACATAAATTTTACAAGAAGTTGGTCCTACATGCATTAGGTCCATTTACGGGTCAGGGCATTAAAGGCCTTCACAGTGGATTTACTATTGTCAATTCTATATTTTAGAATATTAGTATGTCAATTAAATTGTACTTGTGAAAATGTTCAGGTGGCCACGAACTCAGCAAAAGCACCGGAAATGCTGGTGGAAGGGTGGCCTATGGTATGTCTTCAGTTGACAACGAATCAATTGTAAAATGTCTATTATATATTAGGTAGCTAGGAATTATGTATTGTTTACTTTTATTAGGTACCTAGAAATTATGTGTTGTTTGTGTGCTATGATATTAATTTATGATCCGTTATCACTATTTCAGGTATCATCGGCCTGCAAGGCTAATTTGCTGCTCTTTGGTTTGATCATGCAGAAGTCAGACTCTTCTTTAGTTTGTCGGAATTGGGTTTATTGGCTAAATTGGATGGAGTTATCGAAATTTACGAATAGGGTACTTAAAAATTAGTATAGTATGAGTTGGGTAATGGAAGTCTTGTATTTTATTTCAAATCTATGTATAGTACGGTATGAGTAATATTTTTATATTAGACTTGCAATTTGGATGATGTTATTGTTCGGATGTTTTTTGTTGTGATGTTAAATTGTTTTGGTTCCCTGTGGCTGTAAATAGTACAAGGATGGTATGCAATTTACAGAATATTAACATCACAATGGTATATGTAAACCGATGTAAAAAATGTACAAAAGACATCATGTAAAATAATACTAAATGAAAAAGAACTAAAAAAATTGATGTGAAATAGTCATTTGACATCGGTCTTGAAAAGAACCTCAATGTATTTTAAGTCGAATAACATCGGTTAGAGAAATTGGCTGATGTTAAACAAAAAGATTTAACATCGGTTTTATGAAGAAAACCTATGTCTTATCCATCATTTCACATTGGGGGCCTAATTTAACCGATGTCTAATCAAACATTTCACATCGGGCAACTTATCTAACCGATGTCTGATCTAGCATTTTACATCCGTTTGTTCGAAAGAATTTTAATAAATGGCTTTTAGAGCTTGTAGGTTTCATGTTTTAATGGATAAATACCTCATAATATACTCATATTCACCGAGAAATCTTGTAATATAAGCTGATATTTGTTGTAAAGACATCACATTTAATGTTAAAACCAATTTATAGCATTGTAATAGACATCGGCTGTTAATCGATGTCAAAGGATGATGACATTTAACATCACACATGAAGACATCGGTTCAAATTTTTTTTAACATCGGTTCTGAACCGATGTCTGATCCCATATTTCTAGTAGTGTTATAGAGGCTTGAGTATCCCAATCTTCAGGAAAAGCTCTCTGATACTTGGTTTTTGAGTAGTCTTCTCTACCATAATCTTTTACAACCAATGATAGTGTTGGACAAACTTAGTATTTTAGACTAAGTTGTGAATCATTTTGAGACTCTATATGAGTGAGACACATTATGTGTTAGTGGTGTGTATTTATTGGAACGTATTCTTCTCTTCGATGGGATTCCAACGCATATTAACACGCTCAAAATGAGTAAAAGGTGAATGAGAACTGATATTCCAAAGTTTTACCTTTTAATATGAAAAGTGGTTTTGTACCACATCGAAAGTAGCACAAACCTATTTCTTAGTTTTTCTTATAAATACCATGTACCACATCGAAAAGAAAAACAAGTCCTTTCAAGCCTCTCTTTATAAATAGAGTCTTAGGGCACCAGTTTTATTAAGTCAAGAAAATAAGAGTCATCTTTTTCATTCTTGGTCTCTTTAGTCTTAAATTTTTTCAATATTCCGGTGATAGTTCTCGGGCTCAGTTCAAGTTCGCTGAGAGTATATTCGATCAATCGATTATACTAGTATCTCGTTTTATCCTGGGAAGCAGGTCGCTAAACACGGATGGTGCGGGGCGAAACTGCTTTAAGGAGACAATTTTCTGGACTCGGGATTAAATCCAATCTCTGTTTGTTTTCTCAAACCCTTCTCCTAATTTAATTGTTAATTCTTATATGCTTATGTGATTTAAGAATTAGCAATGTTTTTATGAATTAGTTATATATTCAATATATATATAATAATGTCTTTATCGTACAAGATTGATAACATATAGATCATTCAGCAGTATTAGGAATCTATCATAGATGTCTGTAATTGACTCATCAGCCTTTCCATTAAATTTCTCATATTCTTGCACAAAAACAATTCTTCTATTTTTCTTGATTGCCATTGTAGCTTGGCACTAAGTCTTCGAGGCATCTCATATCTCTTTTGCAATCCTGTAGACAATCATCATGTACATCATATTATCCAAATTATTGTGCAGAATATTTCTGACTTTTGAATTCCTAAATATTGAAGCCTTCTCAGGTTCTGACCATTCTGATTTATCTTTTTTGATATAGTGTTCCGGAACATCTGGTTTCATGGGCACATACTTCACAGGATAGGGAGGTCCGGTTTTGATGATGTCCACATATACATCATCAATAGCCTCAAGAAATATCAATATCTTTACTCTCCATGTAGAGTAATCAACTTTCTTCAGGAAAGGAATTTTCATGCTTTCATACTTACTTCCAGATATATTTTATCAATGCAAATTAAGAGTTAATATGACCGCTCTGTTACCCCTTGTTTCCCAGTAAACTAGTTGTTTAAGAGGGGTTTTATACAATTACCAAAACAAATCGATTTATCACAGAAGTAAAGTAAGAATAATAAAGCACAAATGAATCAAATAATAGTTTAGATTGATCTTTAATAAACTGTTACAAAACTCTCTCAAGAACAATATTCTTAAGAGCTTGTAGGTTATAAAATACTCAAGTTGTGTGCTTTTCCAAGTGATAACCTAATCAATCTCAAATAAATCAACAGATTGGGATTTATCCCGCAACTTTGACTTATCTAATCATATCTTGAGAGTCTTCACATCCTGATGGCCTGACAAACCGTGACTGTTAGACATATCCTGTTTGGGTACACATCCTAAAACCTCTATCAGATCCTAGACTCCTTGGCATATCTTGATCCTTGACATAGACAATTTCCAACACTCTTCTCTTATATGATAAAATTAGGTAAAACTTTTTTTTACAAATCCTCACTCTTCTTTATTTCTATTTTGAAGCCTTCACACTTTTTTATCAAAATCCTTATATATTTTTAACTAATACTTTTAAAACAATACCCTGATTATAAAAAAATAAACTTACACAAACTAATCTAATTATAAAGCATTGATATCATTAAATAATTAATGTCAAATTATCTAAATTAATATATTATAAAAAATATTAAAACATTACAACTACCCTAGATATCTTAATAAATTAATCACTGTGGTTTTAATGAATATATCAATGTCGTCATGATAATTGAAGGTATTATATAATTTAAATGATAATAAACACAAATTAAGGCATTAGATTAATGGAGTTTTTTTAAATCTTACATAGCGAAGATATGAATTATATTAACAGTAAAAACCTAAACCAACCCTTACTAGGAATTAAGAAAGCACACCTTAAGCTGGTTTAATGTGATGAATTTTTAATTATGATTACCACAATAATGGTGAATTATGGATTCGATGGGATCCATATATTTTATACATTAATGCACATTCCAAGTCTAGGTGCCCTTTCGTGTGACCATTGTTTATGCTTTCAATAGGTCTCACCAAAGAATCCCTTTGTGGTAGGAGCTTTGTGACATTAGTGCTTCCATGTTTATTCCTCGCACGTAACTTTAAATGTGTCATCTATGTAATTATTGGTGGTAATGAGCATTGGACCACTTATATTTATACTAATATATATGCATAACTTCAAAGATTGCTTGTAAACTTCTGAGGAAGAGCATATCTCCATTACATATGAAATATATTTTACCCCGAGACCATTAAAAAAGCTCCTAGCACGACCCTCTTGTCATAATTGTATTTTATTTATTTTTATGTGCGAATTATGTTGAAAATTAAGGATGAATGAAAAAATCATATATAAAATATAGCGTATTACAATATTACATTATTGAATTTGGTCCGAAATTTCTTTTCAAAAGTAAACAAGTCCTTAATCATTTACTTTTGAGTAAAAAAACTGATTTGATTTAACCTTAAAACTTTTGCATGACTTAATTAATTGCAAAGAAAATAGTCCTTAATCATTTACTTTTGAGTTAATTTTCACGCCATTTCTGAGGATTTAGGCCTAATGATGAGCCTGAATTTATTCACTTCTTCCGATATCAATATACATTTTAAATATTTATCTTTCGTTGTAATGTACTGACGATATAAATATATAAATTTTTTGGCAAAGTCTATTTTTGTATATTAAATTCTAATATTAAAACCTTTAGTCAAAAAATATATTCAAAAAATATTATAAAACTATACTTACCATCCATCTAAACATACGTGTCCGAAATCAAAACTGACAACTATTGTTATCTTGGTTATCATCTCCGAATACATTGGGGCGCCTTTCTTTCTAAAAATATTTATCCTCACCGGTCGATTGTATTTATTTATTTTGATTAGAGAAATATGTAAAACAAATTAAATAATAAAAAAATGATAGTTTAATCCTAGTTTATTATAAGAGTATTATATTGAATTTGGTACGAATACATTGCATCAAAGTAAATGACTATGTAGTAGTATTTCTTTTATTTAAAAAATTTAGCTTTTGATACTTTATTTTAAAAAGAGTAATTCAATTTGGCCTCTAAATATTTTTTGTGATTAAACATAATTTAATTTTGTGTTTTATGATTTTAGTGCTTAATTTCTGAGCAATTTTAAGTGTTTAGGCCTAATTTTGAATTTACCTTTGTGCACTTCAACCTGTTTCTACATCCCTTCAACCCCACTCATAAAGAATTTTTAGTGACTATTTTAATGTGTTTTAGACTTCGATCCTAGATATGCGTCTCTATATAATTACAAATATTTTTTAGGTGCTTGAGCTTTTGCAAGGTCAAGGTCGTAAATTAGTTATTTTTCTTAAGTTTTTTTTTTATTTTCTATTGTATTTCTTATTGTTAGATCTATCCAATTGTACCCTTATATGTAAGTTTACCTACTTCTGTCTCAAAAATACACTTATTCTTGATTTCTTTGTGTAGTATATATTGAGATATTTCCAGTTATTTTCTTCATGAAGATATTTGAATATCCTTGTTCCTTGAACTCAAAGTTGTGATTATGACTTATTAAGACTAGTAACTGAAGACCATAGAATCTATATTTTAGTTAAAAACAAAAAGCCTATATCTTATTTTTAGCTTAAGTGGTTTGAACTTGATATTTAAGAATAAAAATAAGCTCCTTTGGTATTGGTTAAGCTAATTCTACACTTATTTTTGAGTTTTTTTAAAAGGACTAAAAGAAATTAGACTACTCAAACTCATACTAAAATAAGTTAGAGCTAAACTCAACCTAAAGCTATATTCGGCTAAGCATAGTGCTACTTCAACTAGTTAGCTACCCATTTTTTTATCTTAGTTACTAAATGCACTTTGTCTCTTTTAGATTTTTGGAACTTGGTCATATACTTAATTTGAGCTTAACTTCGAAATTAGAGCATAAAGAAAGAAGGCTATTTAAACACATGTTAAAAACAGCTTAGTAGATGTATTTAACTAATTTTTTTGCCAATATACTACTAGTTACATTCTTTAACTTACTTGTTGTAAGGTCCGAAAATATATTAGAATGGGGTAGAATATGATACTCATTTAATTGATATCTTTTGCGGATTATAATTTTGTACAACTCCAAATTAATCTAAACTAAATGAAATAAATATTCGAGAAATATATCATTTTAATAATATAATCCTTGATGATTCTACTCTTTAACACAAAGGTTAGATACAAAAAAATTCTAAAACCGAATAATAATAAAAGTGAGCAATATCAACATAACTTTAATGGCGCTCTCATGCTTTTTAATAAAGCTGGCATATGTTCGTGTTTTTGTAATCATGAATTTAAACAAATACAAGTTATCTATTTTTCCTTTAAATTAAGGCTTTTGATAGATAAACTACTATTCTAATTGTAATATTTGTAAAACAATTCTTGTCTCTGATGACACACCTTGCAATACATGCCCTTGTAGAGTGATCACACGGAGTCAAGTGCACATGTGTATCGAGTACCTTGGATGGGCCTACATGGATTCATGCCTAACCTTTTTTCCATATATGTTCTCCATTTTCTCATTTACTCTATCCCATAAATAAAAGTCTAATTCACTCTATTAATTATATTAATAATAAATAAAGAATAAAAAAAATTAAGTTTAAACACATCGAATTACAATAGTTTTCAACATATCCAAAAGTAAAAGATTTGTCATAATGTTTCTTTTATTTTAAAATTTCAATATTGTTTGATTGATCACAAAATGTTTTATTTGATTTGGCAACCTGGCCATTTTCTTGATTTAACTAATCATGAAGGAACAATCCTTACTGATATTTTTGACTTTTTAAGATTTTTAAACTTATTTTACGTGCAATTTCGATGTTTAGGCATATTTTCAAGGAAAATTTTTTGTATTGACAAGATATTTTGAAGATATTAATTCCTTGAATGCATTTTAGTGTCCTTAATAGCTTAAAAGAGTCATCCTTTCAATCCCTCTTTTTGGAGGTTTTGTGAGTGTTTTAGTTATTTTGCCAAAATATTGTAGATTTTCTGGTGTTATTTTTAGATCAATCCAAAGAAACACTAATATTTAAGTTTACTTACTTTTGTCTCAAAGATACTCCTTCTTAATTTATTTTATTAGAGTATATTGAGATATTGCAAGTTATATTGTTGATTAAGTTATTTACATATCCTCCTTTAAAGTCATTGAACTAAAAGTTGTGATTGTGCTATAAAGATTAAACATCTTAAGGTAAAACAAGATCTCAACTTTTTGTGTTTAATCAAAATATATATTCTATAGTCTGAATAACTTATATTTGTTTTTTTTTATTTTGAGAAAGTACTTAAAGAAATTGGACTATTGGAACTATTACAAAAATAAGTTAAAGTTATACTCCACCTACTCTAGCTATGTTCTACCGTATAGGGTTTGTTTCATTAGTTAGTCCTTTACTTATTTTGAGCTTAAGTTCTAGCTAAGTTAAAGTTATACTCCACCTACTCTAGCTATATTTTATAAATTAACTTTGTCTCTTTTAGTCTTGTCTAACATAGTCCTTTACTTATTTTGAGCTTAACTTCTACATAAGAACTTAATAAAACGAGACTATTGCATTGGTTTTTAGGTAAGCTTAGGTACATATTCTAGGGCTATAGGTGTCTACATAAAGTCAATGAACATAAATATGGGAAAAACCTATTCCTTTACTTTTTTTAAGCTTATAGAAACTTAAAGAAACAAGACTTTTGGTTTTAAGTAGGTGTAGGGTATATATTCTAAGGGTATGGTGTTTACATATATTTTATGAAAACAAATAAGAGGAAGTATATGGGTGAACATTACATATACCAATAAGTCATATGATAGAAATTTTATTTCCTTTAAACAATAAAGCTATAATACAAAAATATTCAAAACTAAATTACTCCTAATCAAAAACTGTTATCCAAAAGATTTGGTGAAGTACTAAATATTTATTCAAATACATTTAATTTAACTATCAAAAGATAATTGTAAAACTCAACTTTGCATTGATATTTAGTTTTCATAAAAAACTCTCCCACCCAAATATTATAAGTGATCGAGGTTTTGGCTTGTTTTATACTTTTGGTGTTCAATTTGATTTTGGAAAAAAGATATTATTTCGCCCAAAATTTTAAAATTGACGAACCTCGATTGGTCGGTTTAAAAACTTATAAGCAATAAGTATTTGGTCATTAAAGATGCCTATCTGTAATAGATGTGCAAGTTGTGTATTATTAGCATCCATTTATATGGTCGGTTATAAGTTGGTCAGTAATATGCGGTCGATTTTAACAACCTACGTCATTATGACTTAATCATTATATATTATAACGACAGATAATGTTAGATAGTGTTTGTCAGATATACCGCTTTGCATTGTAGTTGAATTTAGTCTTTGACCAAAAAGGGATCCTATAGTCATTTTCGACTATGTTAAGTCGATTTTAATCAAGACAAACTTTACCAACTATTTGGTAGATAAAATCGCTGGCTTATGTCAATATTTCACAAATCAATTTTAGTAACATTTGGTCGGTGGATAATGAGATGTTTTCTTATAGTGAGTATTGCCAATTAGGCTTATCAACGCGTCGAATTTGGATCGAATTTGACTAAATCCATATCCATATCCATTTAAATTTGTTGGATCGGATTCGGATCAGATCGCTTTCGGATTTTTAAGAACATAATCCATATCCAAATTCATTAGGATCTCGGATTATCGGATCGAACTCTAGATTATTTAAGTTTTTTGTCATGAATAATATTAATTTAATACGGTTTAATAATTATAAAAATTTAAACAAAAAAAGCTATTTTATAATCAGAGATATTGTGGAAAAAAATGAAAATATGTGAAAAGAGTCTAGTTCAAAATAATTATGAAATAAATAAATAAAAATAAAATAATATAATTGGATAAATATCTGAAAATAATTATATGTGTCAATTTTAAAAATTAAAATAAAAAAAAATTGTGAATAAAATATTATGTATGAAAATAATTTGTGACACACATGATACTCATTAAAATATGATGACACCTGGTGTGTATAACAAATTTTAATATGAAGAGAAAATAGTTAAATTAATAATAAAATTGATATAATTCATATTGATTCATATAAAATTAATTATATTGAATTATTATAGTTAATATATATGTACAAATTTAATATAATTAACATTGATAAATATAAAATTAATTATATTTATTTATTATAGTATATATATTAATATTATATATATATTAATATAGTATATATATACATATATATTTATAATTATATAAGTTTAGTATTTCGGATCGGGTCTTTATCGGATCAGATGAGTGAAAATTCATATTCGCTTCTTAATTGATGAGATCTTTATCATAATTATATAATTTTGAGAGAAAAATCCTAATTTCCTAAAACTGTTCTAAGAATCAAACAAGCATTTGGAGGTGTTATTGAATTCGGTTTGGAAAGCTCGAGTAACCAATCTGAAGTAAAAAGTTTCCTAAAAGTAAAAAGTCTCTAGTAGTGCTTCTTTTATTTCAAAAATTTCTACTGTTGATTATTAGGTAAACAATAAAAGTCAAATCTATTTGGTCTCTAAACATTTTTCTCATTGAACTTAATTTACTTTCAGTTTGAAGATTTTTGTGCTAAATTTTCAAGCATGTGTGCCACTTGACAAACACATACCTTTCAAATTATTCATCATTTTTAAAGCATTTGGGAAACTTGGTTTTCAAAATTTTAAAAAATATCCCCATTTTATCAACATCTATTAATAGGCTTGTCCATGCCTAGTTTATGAAGTGTTTTACTCCTTGCACCCCTTCCTAGTTGATTTTTAGAGGACTATTTTAATATATTTTTGATTTCGATTCTAGATACTCTTTAGCTATCTTTTTTAGGTGCTTTGTAAAGTGTAGGGTCATAAATTAGGTATTTTGCTTAAACATTGTATATTTTATGTTGTTATTTGTTATTTTTACATCTATCCAGTTAAACACTTATATGCAAATTTACTTACTTTTATCTAAAAGATACACTTGTTCTCCATTTATCTGTGTAGTGTATATTGAGATATTGCAAGTTATTTTTATATAAAGATACTTGTATATCGTTATTTTATGTCCTTGAACTCAAAATTGTACAACTCGAAGTCTAAGCAAATAAAACAGAACAAATATTCGACAAATAAATTCAATTATTAATATAATCCTCGAGTATACTACACTTTAAAACTAATGCAATTTCTTATGTCAAATAACTATACAAATGAGCAATAACCATTTTCCTTTAATGAAGCTCTCATGTGTTAGTGTTTTTGTAATGAAGAAGATAAACTAATAGAGGTGATCTATTTCGCTTTTAAGTTGAAGCCTTTGATAGATTAATTATGTAGCTAATTGTGAGTTTTGTAAATTAATTCTTGTCTCCCATGACATAGCTTGGGTTACATGCACTTGTAGAGTGATCACATATTGAGAAAAGTGCACCTCTAACTAATATAATGTATTAAAATTACATAATATAAATTCTTAATTTTGATTACCACTAATAGACACAATTCCTAATTAACCACACAACATATAACTCAATAAATTTAAAAAATTCTTACTTGGTACACTAAAATAATAAGAAATCAAACTTGTATATTGCTTTGAGAAAATAAAAAATTGAAATATAAATTTCATATTCCCTTTATCATATTATTATTGTTTATGTACTAGCACTATTTCTTCTAAGATGCTCCACGTGTTCAATGGCTTTTAGAGCCAATTCTCTGGCATCAATGGCCTCTTTGGCCCTAGCCTCCATCTCCATTTTGGCAGTCACAGCCGCCTTTTTCATGCTACCTGCTGAAATTTTGCAAGCAGCAAGGAAAATTTTGGCAGCATTCTTATCTACTGTCTTTCCTCCATTGGAATCACCAAGAACTAGGAGAGGCGAATTGTGGTTTAAACACATGACACAACATTTGAAGTGATAAGCTTCTCTGGATTTTCATGAACGGTAAAACAAACTGGACACAAGGAAGGAGCATGGAGATAGATAACGCAATCTGTGCAAACGGTTTTGTTGGTTCCCAAGTGCAGGATGTGGTGCTTGAACCACTTTAATCTATTCCGACAAAACTGGCAGTCAGTGGTAATAGTAGATGTAGGCATTTCAGTCTAGCTAGGGAATTTGAGCACTGATCAAGAAAAACAAGAATAAGAATACATTTATTAACATTATATTTTTTTATATTTCTATAGGTGGCCAGGTTATAACGGTTTTCATATAAAAATATTCTTCCCATTTAGTTTTTTTCAATTTGAATGTTTATACTCAATAAATATGTAATCATATATGCATCAAATCCCGTCAACATTTCTAATATCTTTAGACAAATGGTACATTCAATTTTTTTTGTGCTGAGAATATTACATTCTATATATTTTCTTAAAAATGATTAGTATGTACTCATTTTGTTTGTTAGAATTAGCATGGTGTAAGCATGTGGTCATGAGATTGAAAAATTTAATAGTTAAAATACATTTAAATTTAACTATTTTTATCCTATATATATATATATGTATGAAATAAATCTATTTACTCTCTTATTCATAATATTATTTTCATTTTACTTACCCTAATAAGGAAAGTTCCTAAACTTTATCCTTTGATTGTTGTTATGAATATAACAAAAAAGTGTGTTTGATAGAGTATATATCTCTATATATATTTTTAAGAGATTTTATTTTCATACTTACATAACTTTGTAAATAATTCGGTGTTTATTAATTTTATTTTAGTCTTTAATGAAAAAAAAATAATTATTTTCAAAATAGGAGTAATTGGGATTTGGGAGTTTATGAAAATTCATTGATTGGAAGACTTGCGGGGAGATCCATGCTGATTGATATTTGGGCCTTAACTCCAGTTTTTTACATAGGATTTAGGTATTCTATACCAAAGAATTTAGCCAATAATAGTCCAAGAAGGTAAATGAATTATATTTAACTTAAAAGAGTGTATATTTTATTTGGACGGGATCACCCTAAAAATAAAAGTTGGGTTAATAATACTAATTTTACAACCAATCTTGTTCTAAGATATCAATTATATTTTGGAGGGGAGACCATTAAAATACCTCCCTTCTTACCACCATTGTATTTTATTCATTTTTATATGAGAATTTTGCTAAATTAATGAGGAAAAAAAAATTATTTTTAAACATAGCTTACACATACCTATCACCATTTATTTATAAATATTTTAAGTGCACGTTAAAGTTAGAAAAGGAAACTACAACAATTTAAAATCTCATTACAATAATTTACAAAAATAAAATCTCAAACTACAACAATTTACAAAAAAAAAAAAAACTCAAACAAAATTAAACAGAGTTAAAAAAGGAAACTAACCGACGATTGGAAAATCAAACATCCCAATTTTTCAGCAAAAACAAGTCAAAAATTACAAAAGTACAAACAAATGAAAACCTAATTTACAAAAATAAATAAATAAACAAATTTACAAAGGTATAGACAAAAACACCCAAATTACCTAAAATTTTGTTTCTTTTTATCCAAATAGGTCCTCTATACAACAAATTAAAAAATATTAGGAACTTCAAAAGGTATTGAATTAATAAAAAAATTAGGGTTTGGAATTGAAAATAACCCCAATTTACAAAATTAGGGTGTCAAATTCAAAAACCCTCAACTTGTAAAACTGGTCTTCATGCAAAAAAGTCTAGTTTGATTCGAGTACATAGAATACTTATTGAAGTATAGAGCTTAAAAGAGAGAAGCTTAACATCTAGATTGTGAGCCGAGAGATTGTGACCAATCAAGAGAGATGTGAGAGGAGTTGAGATGGTGAGCGGAATTAAGAGAGATTGTGAGCGGAGAGAGAGGTTCGAGAGAGGGAGAGGTTTGAGAGAGGGGTTCGAGACAGAATGAGTAGAGAGAGAATGTAGTTTTCAATTTTTAATTTTTGGTTTTTAGTTTTCAGTTTTTAGTTTTTAATTGTCTAAAGTGAGGAATGAGGGGAACAAAAAAAATGGTTAACCGTGGAAAATTTTGGGAGGGGGGAATTTCAGAACAAAAAGTGAACGAGATTTTTACTACGTGGGAAAATAAAGGTGGGCGCGAAATATTTTTTTTGATAAAGTTTAGACATCGGTTTAATAATAACCGATGTCTTGAAATAACAAAGACATCAGAAAATCAAGGGGTGATGTCATTAACACTATTAACATCAATGCACCGTCAACCGATGTCTAATGTATGATGTCTATTGATATTTTTCTTGTAGTGCAAGTGACCTTGACTTTATCAAACTTCCTTCCCTTGGAGTACTTTCCTTCATTTCTTATAAATTTGCCTTTTCCATCTCTAGAGTACTTCTTGTTGAAACCACCATTCCTTTGTGGTTTTGCTAGCCTCATCATTCTAAAGCCTTTCACCAGCATTGCTTCCATGTCAATAACTTGAGGATCATGAGATTTAATATCAGAATCTTCATCAGTATGTGTGTCAACGTCGGATGATTCAATGTCAGAATTTGACTTTTCAATTACCTTCCTTCTTCTAGAGCTTTCTCTTTTAGAGCTACGACCTTCATTTACTGACTTTTCTTATTTTTTCTTTGTTGGATCTCCAAGTAATGGATTTTTAGCATTCTATAAACTTCATCCAGTGTCAGTAATTCAAGGTAATACTAATGTCTGATTATAGAGGCTTAAGTATCCCAATCTTCAGGAAGAGCTCTTTGAAACTTGCTGTTTGAGTCTTCTCTTCCATAATCTTTTACAACCAATAATAGATCATCCAGCAGTGTCAGGAATCTATCATAGATGTGAGTAATTGACTCATCAGCCTTGGCATTAATTTTCTCATATTCTTACATTAAAACAATTCTTCTGTTTTTCTTTATTGCCATTGTAGCTTGGCACTAAGTCTCCAAGGCATCCCATATCTCTTTTGCAGTCCGGCACGCAATCATCGTGTACATCATATTATCCAAATTATTGTGCAGAATATTTCTGACTTTTGCATTCCTTGACTTCTGCATTCCTAAGCATTGAAGCCTTCTCAGATTCTGACCATTCTCATTTTTCTTTCCTAGTATAGTGTTAAGGAATAAGGAACATCTGGTGTCATGGGCACATACTTTACAGGATAGGGAGGTCCTGTTTTAATGATGTCAACATATGCATAATCAATAGCCTCAAGAAATATCACGTCTCACCAAAGAACCCCTTTGTGGTAGTACAAGCTTTGTGACATTAGTGCTTCCATTTTTATTCCTCGCTAGTAAATTTAAATGTGTCACTAGTTGAGATGAAATTATTGGTGGTAGTTAGCATTGGACCACTGATATACATATACTAATATATATGCATAACTTCAAAGATTTCTTGTAAACTTCTGGCCAAGAGCATATCTCCATTACATATGAAATATATTTTACCCCGAAGACCATTAAAAAACATTCTAGCTTGACCCTCTTGTCATAATTGTATTTTATTTATTTTTATATGGGAATTATGTTAAAAATTAAGGATGAATGAAAAAAATCATAGATAAAATATAGCTTATTACAATATTATATTATTCAAATTTGGTCCGAAATTTCTTTTCAAAAGTAAAATAGTCCTTAGTCATTTACTTTTGAGTAAAAAAATGAATTGATTTAACCTTAAAACTTTTTCATGACTTCATTAATTGCAAGGAAAATAGTCCTTAATCATTTACTTTTGAGTTAATTTTAACACCATTTCGAGGATTTAGGCCTAATGTTGAGCCTGAATTTATTCACTTCTTCGGGTATTCATATACATTTTAAATATTTATCTTTCGTTGTAATGCACTGACCATATAAATATATAAATTTTTTGGCAAACTCTATTTTTGTATATTAAATTTTAATATTAAAACCTTTAGTCACAAAATATATTTAAAAAATATTATAAAACTATACTTACCATTCATCTAAACATACGTGTCCAAAATCAAAACGAACAACTATTGTTATCTTGGTTGTCATGTCCAAACACATTGTGGCGACTTTATTCCCAAAAATATTTATCCTGACCGGTTAATTGTATTTATTTATTTTGATTAGAGAATTATGTAAAACAAATTAAATAATAAAAAAATGATAGTTTAATTCTGTTTATTTTAATAGTATTATATTGAATTTTGTACGAATAAATTGCATCAAAGTAAATAACTACGTAGTAGTGTTTCTTTTGTTTAAAAAATTTAGCTTTTGATACTTTGTTTTAAAAAGAGTAATTCGATTTGGCCTCTAAACATTTTTTGTGATTAAACATAATTTAATTTTGTGTTTTATGGTTTTAGTGCTTAATTTCTGCTTAATTTCAAGTGTGTTGTCCTAATTTTGAATTTAACTTTGTGCACTTCACCCCATTTCTACATACTTCCAAAGTAGTTTTGTTTGGTTGTATCACATTAAAAGCATTAGGCCACTTGCTTCAAAATTTACTAAAATATACATATTTGGTCACTAGTGAGGCTAGTTTATGGAGTGTTTTAGGCAATTTAAGAGCTTAATAAAGGCATCCCTTCAACCCCACCCATGAAGAATTTTTGGTGACTATTTTAATGTGTTATAGACTTCGATCCTAGATACGTGTATCCATATAATTACAAATATTTTTGAGGTTCTTAAGCTTTTTCAAGGTCAATGGTCTTAAATTAGTTATTTTTTTAAATATTAGTTTTTGATTTTTCTATTGTATTTCTTATTGTTAGATCTATCCAATTGTACCCTTATATGTAAGTTTACCTACTTATGTCTCGAAGATACACTTATTCTTGATTTTTTTCTGTAGTAAATATTGAGATATTTCCAGTTATTTTCTTCATGAAGATATTTGAATATCCCTAGTCCTTGAACTCAAAGTTGTGATTATGACTTATTTAGACTATTATGACTTATTTAGACTAGTAACCGAAGACCAGTAAATCTATATTTTAGTTAAAAACAAAAAGCCTATATCTTATTTTTAGCTTAAGTGGTTTTAATTTGATATTAAAGAATAAAAATAAATTTCTTTGGTTTTGGTTGAGCTAATTCTACACTTATTTTTGAGTTTTTTTAAAAGGACTAAAAGAAATTAGAGTACTCAAACTCATATTAAAATACGTTAGAGCTAAACTCAACCTACTGAAGCTATATTCGGCTAAGCTATATTTCGCTAAGTATACTGCAACTTCAACTAGTTAACTACCCAATTTTTTATCTCAGTTACTAAATGCACTTTGTCTCTTTTAGTTTTTTGGAACCTAGTCATTTACTTAATTTGAGCTTAACTTCCAAATTAGAGCATAAAGAAAGAAGACTATTTCAACACATGTTAAAACAACTTAGTAGATGTATTCAACCATGGTTTTTTTGTGAATATACTACTAGTTACATTCTTTAACTTACTTATTGTAAGGTCCGAAAATATCGTAGAATGGGGTAGGATACCATACTCATTTAATTGATATCTTTTGCGAATTATAACTTTCTACAACTCCAAATAAATATAAACTAAATGAAACAAATACTCGAGGAATATATTATTTTAATAATATAATCCATGATGATTATACTCTTTAACACAAAGGCTGAATACAAAAAATTTCTAAAACTAAATAATAATAAAATTGAGCAATAACAACATAACTTTAGTGGCGCTCTCATGCGTTTTAATGAAGCTCGCACATGTTTGTGTTTTTGTTGTGAAGAATTTAAACAAATACTTAAGTTACCTATTTTTCCTTTAAATTAAGGCTTTTGATAGATAAACTACAGTTCTAATTATAATTTTTGTAAAACAATTCTCTTCTCTCATCACACGGCTTGGAATACGTGCCCTTGTAGAGTGATCACACGGAGTCAAGTGCACATGTGTAGGGAGTACCTTTTTTCCATCTATGTCTCCATTTGCTCATGTATTCTATCCCATAAATAAAAGTCTATTTCGCTCTGAGAATTAGATTAATAATAAATAAAGAATGAAAAAAAATTAAGTTTAAACACATCGAATTACAATAGTTTTCAACATATCCAAAAGTAAAAGGTTTGTCATAGTGTTTTCTTTATTTTAAAATTTCAATATTGTTTGATTGATCACAAAAAGTTTTATTCAATTTGGCAACCTCACCATTTTCTTGATTTAACTAATCATGAAGGAACAATCCTTACTCATATTTTTTACTTTTTAAGATTTTTAAACTTATTTTTTGTGCAATTTCGATGTTTAGGCATATTTTCAAGGCAAATTTTGTGTATTGACAAGATATTTTGAAGATATTAATTCCTTCAATGCATTTTAATCTACAAATGAAGTCAAGTGCTTGATTGCTACCCGATGGATGAACAAACAATGAATTCGACGGTTGAACAAATAATGAATTACAATTTTGAAGATATTAATTCCTTCGATGTATTTTAATCTCCTTAATAGCTTAAAAGAGTCATCCCTTCAATCCCTCTTTTTAGAGGTTTTCTTAGTGTTTTAGTTATTTTTCCAAAATATTGTAGATTTTCTGGTGTTATTTTTAGATCAATCCAAAGAAACACTAATATTTAAGTTTACTTACTTTTGTCTCAGAGATACTCCTTAATTTATTTTATTATAGTATATTGAGATATTGCAAGTTATATTCTTGATTAAGTTATTTACATATCCTCCTATTAAGTCATTGAACTAAAAGTGGTGATTGTGCTATAAAGATTAAACATCTTAATGTGAAACAAGATCTCAACTTTTTGTGTTTAATCAAAATATATATTTTATGGTCTGAATAACTTATATTTGTTTTTTTTATTTTGAGAAAGTACTTAAAGAAATTGGACTACTGGAACTCTTACAAATATAAGTTAAAGTTATATTTCACCTACTCTAGCTATGCTCTACTGTGTAGTGTTTCTTTCATTAGTTAGTTCTTTATTTTATATTAAAAATTATTTTATAAATTAACTTTGTCTCTTTTAGTCTTCTCTAACCTAGTCCTTTACTTATTTTGTGCTTAACTTCTACATAAGAACTTAATAAAACAAGACTATTGCATTGGTTTTTAAGTAAGTTTAGGTACATATTCTAGGGCTATAGGTGTCTACATAAAGTCAATGAACATAAATATGGGAAAAACCTAGTCCTTTACTTTTTTTAAGCTTATAGAAACTTAAAAAAACAAGACTTTTTGTTTTAAGTAGGTGTGGGTTATATATTCTAAGGCTATGGGTGTTTACATATGTTTTATGAAAACAAATAAGAGAAAGTATACGGATGACCATTATATTTACCAATACGTCATATGACAGAAATTGTATTTCCTTTAAACAATAAAGCTATAATACAAAAATATTCAAAACTATATCACTCATAATCAAAGACTGTTATCCAAAAGATTTGCTGAAGTACTAAATATTTATAAAAATACATTTAATTTAAGTATCAAAAGATAATTGTAAAACACAACTTTGCATTGATATTTAGTTTTCATAAAAAACTCTCCCACCCAAATATTATAAGTGATGGAGGTTTTGGCTTATACTATACTTTTGGTGTTCAACTTGATTTCGGAAAAAAGCAATATTAAATATGAATATTGATATCGGTTTCACATAGTAGGTGTTGTCTATGTTCATAAATTAAAAAGGCCATATGTATGCTTTGAACTCCGACATCCGCTAATTTTATCAACGGTGGTCTACGATCACTTTTAAAAAAATTAAAATTCACTTATCTTTCTCCCCCTCTTTCAGTACACTTTCCCCCAAAAAAAATTTATTCCCCCCTCTTCTAAAATATCTCTCACCTCTTTCCCATCTTTCTCTCCTCTCTTCCGCGACCGTCATCTCTCTACCGTCTCTTTCATCACTCATATCTCTCTCATCTCTCATCTCTCTATCATCACTTATCTCTCTCTCATCTCTCATCACTTTCTCTCGTACCTTAAAAATCTCACTCATCTCTCATCTCTTCTCTCCTGCGTATAAACCATAATTTAAGCCCGAATTCAAATTCAAGCTTTAGAGCTTCAAATCAAGCTTCAAACTAGTAACATATACTTAAGTACAAGCTTTGGAGCTTGAAAAGATATTTGGAACTTCAAGGTTTTGGAGCATCTGTAGGTCCACAGGTCTTTGGAGCTTGGAGATTTTCTGGAGGTATATTCTCCATTTTACATATTTTCTTTTATATATGTATATAAGAAACGGTATGCTTGTTTTTTGGGGGTTTTATGTTCTATTTTTGGGGGTTTAGTGACAAATAAAAGAAATATTTTTCTTGGTTTTTGGAGTTTTATGTTCTGTTTTTTGGGGGTTTGGTGACAAATTAGAGAAAGAAGCATTATTACTCGATGTGGTAATGCTGGGATTTTGGAGCTCAGAGAGATGATACGTAACCAGATTATAAAAAGTCGGTCTTTTTTTTGTTGTCTTCTGAATTTCTTCAAAGATTGACATGTACCCTAAATGTGGAAAACTAAACGATGCTAGGTCCATTCTCAGTGAAACTAAGGTGTGAAAGACAGTGTTACAACTTACATGGGATCGAATCTTGGAACATCAACTGATCTTGGTTCGATCTTGGAACATCAGTTAAAGGTACTCCTATTGCGACTTGATCAACATGACTTTGAAATTTGTTACTTTTTTATGTTTTTTAATTATTTTTTATCATGTATTGTTTGTTTAGTAAAAGGATATTTTTTTTACCTTTTTTGTGTTAGTTATAATTGCCTTGTGTATGTGATTTGTATTGTAATAGAATTTTCTTGTGTGTAAGATTACCTTATATATTGTGACGCCCTCCAAACCCGGGGTCTAGGTTTGGGGGTCACTCGCCAATAAACCAAAATAAAATAATCACAGCGAAATAATATAATAAATACGACCCCTTTACCTGCACTGGATCGATCACAGGTTATAGTATGGAACAGGCACTACTACAAATCAAGTGTTATTACAAACCATAAGTCTAATTAGTTTTACAGATTATTTAAATTTTATTACAAACCTCTAGACTATCCAAGCGTCCCAAAACAGTCTACCTGGAATACACACCACTAATTACAAGCACTCGACTTCTGACCAAACCTGGATCTCAAGCCTGCTCTGGCTTAGCTGAAAGATTAGATTGATAAACAAGTATGAGCGAAAGAAATGCTCAGCAAGCAATATAAAATGTACTTGAAATGATAAACCATATTCTGATAATAACTCGACAAAAGGATAAAAGCAGTAATAGTTGATCAATAATAAAGCTTCACAAGCTATCCACAATAAACGATAATTTTTAGATTGGAATCTAACTCCGACGGACGTACTATCACATGCTGATCAGCCCGTGTGATAGCACAAGGTCATGATTCATAGAAACATGTCCCCAAAATACGAGTACTCAATTAAAAAGGCAATATACCTGCCTGTGGCAAAAATGGTGTCATAATATTTCATACAACACATAGAAATAGCCCTCCGCTGGACCGTCCGTCCCGATCACTTAAGCATTCATCCAATCCATAAAACATTTTGATCAAAGGAGCCGAATCAAAGGACATCCTTAACCATATAACTCCCCATTTCTCATGGTCCAGAGTTATCTCAACAATCGATGGCGAAATAACTAGAACAATTAGTTATTCGCTAATCTCAATTCAATGTTCTACTGTATAGAGTAATTTATAGCGAAATATAAAACGTTTAACTATTCTGAATTTAAAATAGTATGGAAATTGAAAAAATAAAGTTCAGAGTCAATATCAATTGAATGATGAATAAAGATATAGGTACTTGCATAATATGATTCGAAATAAACGTCACTTGAACAATAAGTGAAGTTAGGGTACTTGCCTGGTATGCTCAATAACCTCTTACTTTAACTCTGCTTCTAACTGATGGCTACTATCTCCGTCTAATACATGACTGCACTCCTTGTTACTTGATTCTATAAACAAAAAGGACTATCTTAATTGACAGAACTAAACTCAATCGACGTAACTATACGTCTTGACATCTACCCGATCGTTTATAACTAAGCATGGCATTTTAAACTGTAAACAAATAACATACATATCATGTAACACATAATCATAGCATTTGTATAACACGTAATCATATATTTTATATAACACATAAGTTGGATCATTAGAATATACGTCTCAGTGCGTTCAGAATGAAAATCAATTCAATATTAACATTTATCGATCAAATGCCGACTCAAACTGATACATAAATCAAATGACATTGCAATACAAAAGAATTTTTAAAATAATTATTAGAAATTTATAAAATAATTTTTAGAAATTATTTGAATTAATTATAAATAATTTACATTTATTTAACTATTTATAAGTAAAATTAATTGATTTTTTTAATCAATTAATTAAATTCATAAATAATTAACTAAAATGAATTATAAATAATTAAATCAAATTATATTTTTGAAAATAATTAAAGAAAATAATTTTTGGTATTTAAAATAATTATTAAATGATTTTTGAAAACAAATTAAATGATTTTTAAAAGTAAGAAAATGAATTTTGAAATAAAAGTAAAAAGGAATTAACAGAAACATATTTCATGTAGCAGTCTTCTTCCTTACTAGATCAACAGGCGGCCAGAGTTTCGAACATCGCCGGAAACTCGAAGAACATCGCCGGAATCTGGAAAATTCCAGAAACCGGCCGGTGGCCTCCGTTTTTCCGGCTATGTTCCGGTGGCTGCGAAACAGCCCAAAACCACACTGTAATCCCTCGTTGTTGACCCCATTTCAGTCCATATCCTTCCAGCAATCGAAATCCAACCACGATAACAACAATCGACTGAGAAATACAGAACCCGATCAATTCTCATCAAGAACACGGCGATATCGCCGGAAAACGTAAATCGATCAATTCCAAACCAAATTTAACGTTCTTTATATAAAAATGAAGCTCAGAACAAGTACAAACTAATCCAATCATCAAATATAACCAAGAACATCAGTATAATCAAGAAAATCGAATTGAAAAATCAATAAAAATATAAAACTCGACTTTAACACTCCAGGAATCAAACATCACATATTTATAATCGAATCGACTGTAAACCATCATCTAAAACTATCTGTAACATCAGAATCAATCAAAAATCAACACAACTCAAGAACGATTTCAAGAACAAAACTAAAAAAATCGATTTTACAGAATACTCACCCTCAATTCGTGATTTTGATATCAATAGAATGGGCTCTTAATAAGGATTATTTTGGTTACAAGAGGATCAACAGAGGATTCCTAGAACTCCCAATATCATCAATTCTTTGTGATGAACACAATTATACCCCCAAATTTTGTTCTTGCCTAATTCTATTTTCTGATTTTTTTTTAATAAAATAAAATGAATAAATTAATCATGTTCAGCTATTTATATTAATTATGAAATTATATCCCCAAAATAAATTAAGGGTGTTTTTATCCCTAAATTACAATAATTAAACCCCAACATAATAATTACGGGGAATAATTTTAAAAACGATAAAATGCAAAATTAATGTCAAAATTTCCGAAAAATTGCGAATAATTCAAAAATACAAAAATAAAGGGTATTTGAAGTACGAATAATTTTATAAAAATAAAAACATCGATTTTGTGGGGTTTGTCGTCCCGGTGGGGTCCCGGTTCGTTGATTTTTGAAAAACGGAAACGATCCCTAAATTACCAGAAAATCCCGAAAACACGTAAAATACATTCAAACGCACATAAAATCAAATAAAACAGGTATCTTAATAAAGACACTAATAATTACGCGTCCTGATTGCAGATAAGTTCATATAATTACAATTTAAACATATTTTAATCAATCGAAAAATTTTCTGGCCCGCACAGAAACACACATAACAGTTATAACACTTCATATCATAGCTATAATTACTTTAAATTTATAAAACACACAATATTTATTTATTTAACATATAATATTCACATAATTTTCCCGGATATTACATCCTTCCCCCCTTAACAGGATTCTGTCCTCAGAATCAGCCTAAGAAAACAAATGAGGATACTTGGATTGCATTTCGCTTTCCAACTCCCAAGTCGACTCTTCAACCTTGGGATTCCTCCACAAGACTCGCACTAAAGATACAGACTTATTCCTAAGTACTCTTTCTTTCTTATCTAAAATCTGCACTGGTTGCTCTACAAAAGACAAATCTTGCTGAATCTCGATTGGCTCGTATTCTATCACATGGTTCGAATCAGGCAAATAACGCTTCAACATTGACACGTGAAACACGTTGTGAATATGCTGCATGTGAGGGGGTAACGCTAATTCATAAGCAACCTTTCCCACACGCTTCAAAATCTCAAAAGGGCCAACATAACGCGGACTCAGCTTTCCCTTCTTTCCAAATCATGATAAACCTTTCCAAGGCGAAACCTTTAATAGCACTGCTTCACCAACTTCAAATTCCATATCCTTTCTAGCAGGATCAGCATATTTGCGTTGACGATCTTGAGCTGTTGTTAATCTTTTCCGAATGAGTTCTATCTTTTCCTTTGTCTGTTGGATCAATTCTAGACCTAAAATCTTTCTCTCACCAACTTCTTCCCAACATATTGGAGATCTGCATCTTCTCCCGTATAATGCTTCGTAAGGCGGCATTCCAATACTGGCATGATAGCTGTTGTTATAGGAGAATTCAACTAATGGCAAATGCTCGTCCCAACTACCTTCAAAATCTAGTGCACATACCCTTAGCATATCTTCAATAGTCTGAATCGTTCTTTCACTTTGACCGTCTGTCTGCGGATGATACGCGGTACTCATGTTCAGCTTCGTTCCGAGACAATCTTGAAAACTTCTCCAAAATCTTGAATTAAATCGAGGATCTCTATCGGAAACTATGGATACTGGAACTCCATGTCGTGTCACAATTTCCTTAAGATATAACCGTACCAATTTATCCATTGAGAATCTCTCGTTGATAGGAAGAAAATGCGCTGACTTCGTCAATCTATCAATAATAACCCAAATAGCATCATGATTTGCCCTGGTCCTCGGTAATCCAACTACGAAATCCATCGCTATATGCTCCCATTTCCAATCTGGAATGTCCAATGGTTGTATCAGTCCACTGGGCCTTTGATGTTCCGCTTTGACTCGCTGGCAAGTGTAATATTTACTTACCCATTCTGCAATTTCCTTCTTCATGCTTGGCCACCAAAAGTTTTCTCTTAAATCTCGGTACATCTTCGTACTCCCGGGATGAATTGAATATCTAGAGTTGTGAGCGTCTCGAAGAATTTCTTCTTTCAGCTCAGCTACATTGGGTATCCATATTCTGGAAGAAAATCTTAATATCCCTTTATCATCCTTTTGACTCCCTATCTCTTCTCCTGTCAAACTGTCTCGTTCATGGCTCATAACTTCCCCCTGACATCTTCTTATTTTCTCTAATAGTTCTGGTTGAAAAGACATTGCACATAATACCTCTGTAGACATGCTTGGAATACCGACCTCTATTTCTAGCTTCTCAAATTCCTTGATTAATTCCTCTGATGAAATTATCATATTTAACCTTTCTTTTCTGCTCAGAGCGTCAGCCACCACATTTGCTTTGCCTGGATGATAGTTAATAGTACAGTCGTAGTCCTTGATTAGTTCTAGCCATCTTGTCTGCCTCATGTTCAATTCCTTCTGGGTGAAGATATATTTCAAACTCTTGTGGTCCGTGTAGATCTCGCACTTTTCCCCATAAAGATAATGTCTCCAAATCTTCAGTGCAAATACTATAGCTACCAATTCCAGATCATGCGTTGGATACTTTTCTTCATGTGGTTTCAATTGTCTTGAAGCGTAGGCTATCACTTTGTCATGCTGCATCAAAACACATCCCAATCCTTTGTATGACGCGTCACTATAAATCACAAAATTTCCTTGTTCATCCGGCAAGACTAGTACTGGAGAAGATACTAATCTATTCTTTAATTCCTGGAAACTTTCTTCGCATTTCACGTCCCATTCAAATTTCTGATTCTTCCTGGTGAGCTTTGTCAATGCCGTAGCTATCTTCGCAAAATCTTGCACGAATCTTCTATAGTAACCTGCCAGTCCCATGAAACTTCTTACTTCCATTGGTGTTTTTGGCCTCTCCCAGTTGATTATGGCTTCAATCTTTGCTGGATCCACTTCCACTCCTTTATTGCTAATCACGTGCCCAAGAAATCGTACTTCTTTTAACCAAAATTCACACTTGGAAAACTTTGCGTACAACTTCTCCTGTCGCAGTATTTCCAGAACTATCCCCAAATACTCTGCATGCTCCTCTTCTGTTTTAGAATAGATCAAGATGTCGTCTATGAACACGATCACGAATTTATCCAAATACTTCTTGAATACTCGATTCATTAGATCCATGAAAGCTGCTGGTGCGTTGGTTAATCCAAATGCCATTACTAGAAACTCATAATGCCCATATCTGGTTCTGAACGCGGTCTTCGGAATGTCTTCAGGCTTGATCTTCAGTTGATGATATCCAGATCTTAAATCTATCTTAGAAAACCATACAGCGCCTATTAGTTGGTCAAACAAATCATCGATCCTCGGTAACGGGTACTTGTTCTTAATGGTTAGCTTATTCAGTTCTCGATAGTCAATACACAACCGCATACTTCCGTCCTTCTTCTTGACAAACAGTACTGGTGCGCCCCATGGGGATACACTGGGTCTTATAACTCCTCTCTCCAAAAGATCTTGCAACTGAGTTGCCAATTCTTTCATCTCCACTGGTGCCATCCGGTACGGAGCTTTAGAAACTGGTTCTGTTCCGGGTGCTAGATCAATTGCAAACTCAATTTCTCTATCGGGAGGTAATCCTGGTAGATCGTCTGGAAAGACATCTGAAAATTCGTTGACAACTGGAATCGCTTCTAGTGCTGGAACTTCTTTGCTGATGTCTAGCACATGGGCCAAATACGCCTCACAATTCTGATGCAATAACTTTTTTACTTGAGCGATCCTTAAAAACTTCTTCTCTTGCTTATTTCCTCGAAATATCACCTTCTTCTTACTATCTAAGGTCTGAAGTCTTACTTTCCTATTCTTACAATCAATCTGGGCTTTATTTTCTAACAACCAATCCATTCCTAAAATAACATCAAATTCTCCCAACTTAAAAGGTATCAAGTTGGCATAGAAATGATGTCCTCCTATCTCAACATCGCACCTCGGGCACACTCGGTCGACGAAAACTTGATTCTTATTAGCTAGCTCTATCATTAATGCTTGTTCTAACAATTTAACTTCACAATGCAGTTTATCGATAAAACTTTGCGAAATAAATGACCTTGTAGCTCCAGAGTCAAATAGAACTTTAACATCTATGGAATTGACTGGAATTGTACCTGCAACCACGTCTGCACTCTGAACAGCATCCTTCATAGTCATATTGAATGTCCTGGCCTTGGGCTGGTCCTTTGCTGGGGGTCCTTCAATCCTTGGCACATTCTGAGATGGAGCACCTGTAAGCCTTGGGGTGTTGCTCGTCGTACCTTGTGTTGGGCAAATCCTGGTGATATGTCCTGGATTTCAACACTTATAACATCCAGTTCCCACATTCTGACCTTGAGTCTGATTCTGACACACATTAGCAAAGTGTCCCTTTCTACCGCACTTGAAACACGTCACATTAGCATTACAATTTCCAAAGTGCTTCCTACCACAAAACTGACAATCTGGTATTGGTGGACGATTGGGCCTCTGCTGATTTGAATTCTGAAAATGGTTGCCTTGTCCTCCATTTCCTGATTGTGGTGTTCTGAATCCCATATTCCTATTACCCTGAAACTCTGGCCTTCTGTTGAAACAGCTCTGGAAATTACTTAGCTGCTGACCTCCTTCTGAGGTTTCTATCTTTCTTTTCTTCCCATCTTTTCCTTTCTGAGACATGTCACTCTTACTTTCGATCACCATTGCTTTCTGAACCATTGCCACATATGAGGTCAATTCAAACATGGCCACTCTGTTCTGAATCCAAAATTTCAATCCCTGTTCAAACCTTCTTGCTTTCTTTTCATCTGTATCAACCTGGTCTGGCACGAACCTTGCTAACTCAGTAAACTTAGCCTCGTACTCAGCCACAGTAAGATCTCCCTGGGTCAAGTTCAAGAATTGGATCTCCATTTGATTCTTCATATACCTCGGAAAATACTTCTCCAGGAACAACTCTGTGAATCTCTCCCAAGTTATAAACTCACCTCCTTCCAATGCTCGCGCGGATTCCCACCAATAGTTCGCCTCACCCTTCAGAAAGTAACTTGCAAACTTGGTCTTCTGCTCAGCTCCTGCTCCGACCAATTCAAAAGCCTTTTCCATTTCCTTAAGCCATGCATTGGCTTCCACAGGATCAGCACTTCCCTTGAACTCAGGTGGCTTCACTGCTTGAAACTGCTTAAAAGTCACTGCAGGTGGTGCTGCTCGCTGCTGCTATTGCTGTTGCTGTTGTTGTTGCTGCTGCGTAAGATGTAACATCTGCTGCTGCATCAGTCCCAACATCTGGATAATCGCTGGATCCATCCGACTCTCAGTACGATCCTCTCCTGAATTATTCCTTCTCTTTGGTGCCATTATTCTGGTAAGAAAACAAGCAACATATATAATAATCTGTCAAGCATTGTGTCAAATATGTAGCAATTCCTTAGCATATCAAAGTTCGTAAACATTATCTTTTCTCAAAATATCATAAATTTGCTACCATATTAACACAAGCGACATGATTATCACATAATCCTGCTTATTATCTCATGAATAATAACACAAAGAAAATTACTCCGAATTATCCAATCCTTTTAAATCCTTGCTCGAAATCTTAACTAAATCAACAAAATAGCGGCAATGACACAAGGCCTAAAGCTAAACACAAAACAGGGAACCTAAACAATTTGACTACAACTTAACCCAATAACCTAAATTTAATCATATAAAAGCTAAACTACACGCGCCTATCTTATGTGATCTTCCTATGACTCATCTATGACAATCCTACGCCTGTTTCAGTGACCATAACCTGTAGCTCTGATACCAACCTGTGACGCCCTCCAAACCCGGGGTCTAGGTTTGGGGGTCACTCGCTAATAAACTAAAATAAAATAATCACAGTGGAATAATATAATAAATACGACCCCTTTACCTGCACTGGATCGATCACAGGTTATAGTATGGAACAGGCACTACTACAAATCAAGTGTTATTACAAACCATAAGTCTAATTAGTTTTACAGATTATTCAAATTTTATTACAAACCTCTAGACTATCCAAGCGTCCCAAAACAGTCTACCTGGAATACACACCACTAATTACAAGCACTCGACTTCTGACCAAACCTGGATCTCAAGCCTGCTCTGGCTTAGCTGAAAGATTAGATTGATAAACAAGTATGAGCGAAAGAAATGCTCAGCAAGCAATATAAAATGTACTTGAAATGATAAACCATATTCTGATAATAGCTGGACAAAAGGATAAAAGCAGTAATATTTGATCAATAATAAAGCTTCACAAGCTATCCACAATAAACGATAATTTTTAGATTGGAATCTAACTCCGACGGACGTACTATCACATGCTGATCAGCCCGTGTGATAGCACAAGGTCATGATTCATAGAAACATGTCCCCAAAATACGAGTACTCAATTAAAAAGTCAATATACCTGCCTGTCGCAAAAATGGTGTCATAATATTTCATATAACACATAGAAATAGCCCTCCGCTGGACCGTCCGTCCCGATCACTTACACATTCATCCAATCCATAAAACATTTTGATCAAAGGAGTCGAATCAAAGGACATCATTAACCATATAACTCCCCATTTCTCATGGTCCAGAGTTATCTCAACAATCGATGGCCTGTATAGAGTAATTTATAGCGAAATATAAAATGTTTAACTATTCTGAATTTAGAATAGTATGGAAATTGAAAGAATAAAGTTCAGAGTCAATATCAATTGAATGATGAATAAAGATATAGGTACTTGCATAATATGATTCGAAATAAACGTCACTTGAACAATAAGTAAAGTTAGGGTACTTGCCTGGTATGCTCAATAACCTCTTACTTTAACTCTGCTTCTAACTGATGGCTACTATCTCCGTCTAATACTTGACGGCACTCCTTGTTACTTGATTCTATAAACAAAAAGGACTATCTTAATTGACAGAACTAAACTCAATCGACGTAACTATACGTCTTGACATCTACCCGATCGTTTATAACTAAGCATGGCATTTTAAACTGTAAACAAATAACATACATATCATGTAACACATAATCATAGCATTTGTATAACACGTAATCATATATTTCATATAACACATAAGTTAGATCATTAGAATATACGTCTCAGTGCGTTCAGAATGAAAATCAATTCAATATTAACATTTATCGATCAAATGCCGACTCAAACTGATACATAAATCAAATGATATTGCAATACAAAAGAATTTTTAAAATAATTTTTAGAAATTTATAAAATAATTTTTAGAAATTATTTGAATTAATTATAAATAATTTACATTTATTTAACTATTTATAAGTAAAATTAATTGATTTTTTTTAATCAATTAATTAAATTTATAAATAATTAACTAAAATGAATTATAAATAATTAAATCAAAATATATTTTTGAAAATAATTAAAGAAAATAATTTTTGGTATTTAAAATAATTATTAAATGATTTTTGAAAACAAATTAAATGATTTTTAAAAGTAAGAAAATGAATTTTGAAATAAAAGTAAAAAGGAATTAACAGAAACATATTTCATGTAGTAGTCTTCTTCCTTACTAGATCAACAGGCGGCCGGAGTTTCGAACATCGCCGGAAACTCGAAGAACATCGCCGGAATCTGGAAAACTCCAGAAACCGGCCGGTGGCCTCCGTTTTTCCGGCTATGTTCCGGTGGCTGCGAAACAGCCCAAAACCACACTGTAATCCCTCGTTGTTGACCCCATTTCAGTCCATATCCTTCCAGCAATCGAAATCCAACCACGATAACAACAATCGACTGAGAAACGCAGAACCCGATCAATTCTCATCAAGAACACGGCGATATCGCCGGAAAACGTAAATCGATCAATTCAAAACCAAATTTAACGTTCTTTATATAAAAATGAAGCTCAGAACAAGTACAAACTAATCCAATCATCAAATATAACCAAGAACATCAGTATAATCAAGAAAATCGAATTAAAAAATCAATAAAAATATAAAACTCGACTTTAACACTCCAGGAATCAAACAGCACATATTTATAATCGAATCGACTGTAAACCATCATCTAAAACTATCTTGTAACATCAGAATCAATCAAAAATCAACACAACTCAAGAACGATTTCAAGAACAAAACTAAATAAATCGATTTTACAGAATACTCACCCTCAATTCGTGATTTTGATATCAATAGAACGGGCTCTTAATAAGGATTATTTTGGTTACAAGAGCATCAACAGAGGATTCCTAGATCCCAATATCATCAATTCTTTGTGATGAACACAATTATACCCCCAAATTTTGTTCTTCCCTAATTCTATTTTCTGATTTTTTTTAATAAAATAAAATGAATAAATTAATCATGTTCAGCTATTTATATTAATTATGAAATTATATCCCCAAAATAAATTAAGGGTGTTTTTATCCCTAAATTACAATAATTAAACCCCAACATAATAATTACGGGGAATAATTTTAAAAATGATAAAATGCAAAATTAATGTCAAAATTTCCCAAAAATTGCGAATAATTCAAAAATACAAAAATAAAGGGTATTTGAAGTACGAATAATTTTATAAAAATAAAAACATCGATTTTGTGGGGTTTGTCGTCCCGGTGGGGTCCCGGTTCGTTGATTTTTGAAAAACGGAAACGATCCCTAAATTACCAGAAAATCCCGAAAACACGTAAAATACATTCAAACGCACATAAAATCAAATAAAACAGGTATCTTAATAAAGACACTAATAATTACGCGTCCTGATTGCAGATAAGTTCATATAATTGCAATTTAAACATATTTTAATCAATCAAAAAATTTTCTGGCCCGCACAGAAACACACATAACAGTTATAACACATCATATCATAGCAATAATTACTTTAAATTTATAAAACACACAATATTTATTTATTTAACATATAATATTCACATAATTTTCCCGGATATTACATATATCATGTATATTTATGTTTGAATACAGTAATTAAGTTAATAATTTATAAGTGGTTGAGTTTTTTATTTTTGTTTATGTTGATGTGATATATATTGTAATAGAATTGTTCTTATGTTTCTGCTTTGTAGTTGTTAGAATATGCCTAACCTAAACGTATGCTACTAGCAAGGATGTCACCTCAGAAAAAATGAAACTCCAATAGGGTTTAAGTTCGGTAGCAAAAAAAAAGAGAAAATGAAAAGAACTTAACCTTTTTAGGTGACTTGAGAGTGATGATCTATTGATTTTGACAAAGGTTGTTTGATTTACCTTTTTTCAGTTTTCTCCTGTCTAGCTTGGATGCCATGAATTTGTCAGATCACATTTAGTTACAATGTGTAAAATATTATTACATGAGGCTTGTTCAAGGAAATTTAAAAACATTTACATGGTGTTCTGTATTTTAGCATGTACAATGGACTACTATATTGGATATATCTATGGAGGATATGGAGCCTTTATATTTGAGGTAATTGTAATTGTAAATGTAAATGTTCTTTATTAACATACAGTGGATATATAAATGTAGAATGTTTATAGCTTTAGAATTTGAAATCCGAGTGAATGCCATTTTTAAAATTGAAATACAGTATGCAGAATGTTTTGTTTTTTCATATTATTTTCAAGTTGATTTTTTGCCAGTCACTCTTTCTTCTAGTTGCTGGCTGCAAAATCCACTGTTAGAGGACGAGACCGAGGATATACATCATGTTGTTGAGCAGAGTGACCTAGAATTTGATAGTGTATAGATCAATTTTGTAGGTGGCAACTTACTTATGTTCGAATAATCAAGTAATCCTATGTCCTTGATAGCTTCCTCTATCGTTTTAACTTTTTAAAAGTGATACAGAGGAAGATGAACAACATGCTGGGACAATCCAAGGCAGCGTTAAAGATATAGAAAGATTTAGAGTTTATACTGATCTAATTTTTGATATACAGGAAGTTCTTTCTGCATTTCATTAAGACGCAATACTTGATGTACTGGATCATCCAATTCTAAACTTGATTGACTACTTGGTAATTATATGCACAACCCGATTTCTATACTTCACTTTCATATTTTTCTGAGATACTTCATGTGCTATAAAATGGAAAAGAGTGCATCTTGTAGCCTTATCTTTGTTGAAGAACAAATTTTTATCTCTATATGTATTGAAAATGTCTGGTTTTATTATGTTTAGAAAATTGAAGGGCGTAATATCAACACTTGTTGCAGTCTTTCATTTTGTTTTCTTGTGATTATTTTTTCCAGGACGCCTCCTGCAATGAAATACATCACTATGCTGCCCTTGGAAGAGACAGGGTATTGGCTTTTATCTTCGTTATGACTTTTAAATGGACTTTTTTTATGTCAAATATTGATCTCTAGCCCATACTTAAAAAATCAAGGGAATGGCCAGGGTTTACAAAATTAACTAGCATCATCAAAATTTAATTGGTTTTTTCTTTAGTTGTGTGTATACTTACTGAAATTATTTTTTAGCTGGGAGCGGATGTTGTTAATTTGATTGCAGGTGGTGAACCAGCAGATGTTTGCTCAGGTATAGTAGCCAGGTGAGCTCTTTTTCCCTTCATATAAGTTGCTTATATCATTATTCTCTTCCATTAAATAATGAATTGGGAGGAAATGAATATATATATTTTTCTTTCAGCATCCTTTTTATTGTTGAGTTTGTTTTACTTGAATATTTCTTATAATAAAATATATGACAAAAATCTTAAAATGGTTTGACAGAGGCATGGATATTAAATCAAAATAATTCAATATAAACGAACTTACTAGTAGAGTTTGGAAAACTGATTGCTGGATTCTTCTCTTCGAGATGTTAAAGAAAAAGCAATAGGAATGTGGCATGTTTAGTATCTCTCAAAAGCTTCATCGATTACATAAATTTTACAAGAAGTTGGTCCTACATGTGTTAGGTCCATTTACGGGTCAGGGCATTAAAGGCCTTTCACAGTGGATTTACTATTGTCAATTCTATATTTTAGCATATTAGTATGTCAATTAAATTGTACTTGTGTAAATGTTCAGGTGGCCACGAACTCAGCAAAAGCACCGGAAATGCTGGTGGAAGGGTGGCCTATGGTAAGTGTTCAGTTGACAACGAATCAATTATAAAATGTCTATTATATATTAGGTAGCTAGGAATTATGTATTGTTTACTTTTATTAGGTAGCTAGAAATTATGTGTTATTTGTGTGCTATGATATTAATTTATGATCCGTTATCACTATTTCAGGTATCATCGGCCTGCAAGGCTAATTTGCTGCTCTTTGGTTTGATCATGCAGAAGTCAGACATTTCTTTAGTTTGTTGGAATTGGGTTGATTGGCTAAATTGGATGGAGTTATCGAAATTTAAGAATAGGGTACTTAAAAATTAGTATAGTATGAGTTGGGTAATGGAAGTCTTGTATTTTATTTGAAATGTATGTATAGTATGGTATGAGTAATATTTTTATATTAGACTTGTAATTTAGATGATGTCATTGTTTGGATATTTTTTGTTGGGATGTTGCATTGTTTTGGTTCCCTGTGGCTGTAAATAGTAGCAGGATGGCATGCAATTTACAGAGTATTAACATCACCATAGTATATGTAAACCGATGTAAAAAATATATAAAAGACATCATGTAAAATAATACTAAATGAAAAAGAACTAAAAAAATTGATGTGAAATAGTCATTTGACATCGGTCCTGAAAAGAACCTCAACGTATTTTAAGTCAAATAACATCGGTTAGAGAAATTGGCCGATGTTAAACAAAAAGATTTAACATTGGTTTTATGAAGAAAACCTATGTTTTATCCGTCATTTCACATTGGGGGCTAATTTAACCGATGTCTAATCAAACATTTCACATCGGGCAACTTATCTAACCGATGTCTGATCTAGTATTTCACATCGGTTTGTTCGAAAGAATTTTAATAAATGGCTTTTAGAGCTTGTAGGTTTCATGTTTTAATGGATAAATACCTCATAATACACTCATATTTACCTAGAAATCTTGTAATATAAGCTGAAATTTATTGTAAAGACATCACATTTAACCATAAAACCAATTTATAGCACTGTAATAGACATCGGCTGTTAACCGATGTCAAAGGCTGATGACATTTAACATCACACATGAAGATATCGGTTCAGATTTTTTTTAACATCGGTAACGAACCGATGTCTGATCCCATATTTCTAGTAGTGTTATAGAGGCTTGAGTATCCCAATCTTCAGGAAGAGCTCTCTGATACTTGGTTTTTGAGTAGTCTTCTCTACCATAATCTTTTACAACCAATGATAGATCATTCAACAGTGTCAGGAATCTAACATAGATGACAGTAATTGACTCATCAGCCTTTCCATTAAATTTCTCATATTCTTGCATAAAAACAATTCTTCTATTTTTCTTGATTGCCATTGTAGCTTGGCACTAAGTCTTCGAGGCATCTCATATCTCTTTTGCAATCCTGTAGACAATCATCATGTACATCATATTATCCAAATTATTCTGCAGAATATTTCTGACTTTTGAATTCCTAAAGATTGAAGCCTTCTCAGGTTCTGACCATTCTGATTTATCTTTCCTGATATAGTGTTCAGGAACATCTGGTGTCATGGGCACATACTTCACATAATAGGGAGGTCCGATTTTGATGATGTCAACATATGCATCATCAACAGCCTCAAGAAACATCAATATCTTTACTCTCCATGTAGAGTAATCAGCTTTCTTCAGGAATGGAATTTTCATGCTTTCATACTTACTTCCAGATATATTTGATCTATACAAATTAAGAGTTAATATGACCGCTCTGATACCCCTTATTGCCCAGTAAACTAGTTGTTTAAGAGGGATTTTATACAATTACCAAAACAAATCAATTTATCACAGAAGTAAAGTAAGAATAATAAAGCACAAATGAATCAAATAACAGTTTAGATTGATCTTTAATAAACCGTTACAAAACTCTCTTAAGAACAATATTCTTAAGAGCTTGTAGGTTATAGAATACTCGAGTTGTGTGCTTTTCCAAGTGATAACCTAATCAATCTCCATTAAATTAACAGATTGCAATTTATCCCGCAACTTTGACTTATCTAATCATATCTTGAGAGTCTTCACATCGTGATGGCTTGACAAACCCTCATTGTTAGACATATCCTGATTGGGTACACATCCTGATACCTCTATCAGATCCTAGACTCCTTGGCAGATCTTGATCCTTGAGATAGACAATTTCCAACACTCTTCTCTTATATGATAAAATAACGTAAAACCTTTTTTTTACAAATCCTCACTCTTCTTTATTTCTATTTTTAAGCCTTCACACTTTTTTTATCAAAATCCTTACTATATTTTTAACTAATACTTTTAAAACAATACCCTGATTATAAAAAAAATAAACTTACACAAACTAATTTAATTATAACGCATTGATATCATTAAATAAATAATGTCAAATTATCTAAATTAATATATTATAAACAATATCAAAACATTACAAATACCCTAGATATCTTAATAAATTAATCACTGTGGTTTTAATGAATATATCAATGTCGTCATGATAATTGAAGGTATTATATAATTTAAATGATAATAAACACAAATTAAGGCAATAGACTAATGGAGTTTTTTAAAATCTTACATAACGAATATATGAATTATATTAACAGTAAAAACCTAAACCAACCCTGACCAGGAACTATGAAAGCACGCCTTAAGCTGGTTTAATATGATGGATTTTTAATTATGATTACCACAATAATGGTGGATTATGGATTCGATGGGATCCATATATTTTACACATTAATGCACATTCCAAGTCTAGGTGCCCTTTCGTGTGACCATTGTTTATGCTTTCAATAGGTCTCACCAAAGAATCCCTTTGTGGTAGGAGCTTTGTGACATTAGTGCTTCCATGTTTATTCCTGGCACGTAACTTTAAATGTGTCATCTATGAAATTATTGGTGGTAATGAGCATTGGACCACTTATATATATACTAATATATATGCGTAACTTCAAAGATTATAACTTCAAAGATTGCTTGTAAACTTGAGACGAACAGCATATCCAGTTAAACACTTATATGTAAATTTACTTACTTTTATCTAAAAGATACACTTGTTCTCCATTTATATGTGTAGTGTATATTGAGATATTGCAAGTTATTTTTTTATAAAGATACTTGTATATCGTTATTTTATGTCCTTGAACTCAAAATTGTACAACTCGAAGTCTAAGCAAATAAAACAGAACAAATATTCGACAAATAAAGTCAATTATTAATATAATGCTCGAGTATACTACACTTTAAAACCAATGCAATTTCTTATGTCAAATAACTATACAAATGAGCAATAACCATTTTCCTTTAATGAAGCTCTCATGTGTTCGTGTTTTTGTAATGAAGAAGATAAACTAATAGAGGTGATCTATTTCGCTTTTAAGTTGAAGCCTTTGATAGATTAATTATGTAGCTAATTGTGAGTTTTGTAAATTAATTCTTGTCTCCCATGACATAGCTTGGGTTACATGCACTTGTAGAGTGATCACATATTGAGAAAAGTGCACCTCTAACTAATATAATGTATTAAAATTACATAATATAAATTCTTAATTTTGCTTACCACTAATAGACACAATTCCTAATTAACCACACAACATATAACTCAATAAATTTAAAAAATTCTTACTTGGTACACTAAAATAATAAGAAATCAAACTTGTATATTGCTTTGAGAAAATAAAATCTCATTTATTTATAAATATTTTAAGTGCACGTTAAAGTTAGAAAAGGAAACTACAACAATTTAAAATCTCATTACAATAATTTACAAAAATAAAATCTCAAACTATAACAATTTACAAAAATAAAAAAAAACTCAAACAAAATTAAACAGAGTTAAAAAAGGAAACTAACCGACGATCGGAAAATCAAACATCCCAATTTTTCAGCAAAAACAAGTCAAAAATTACAAAAGTACAAACAAATGAAAACCTAATTTACAAAAATAAATAAATAAACAAATTTACAAAGGTATAGACAAAAACACCCAAATTACCTAAAATTTTGTTTCTTTTTATCCAAATAGGTCCTATATACAACAAATTAAAAAATATTAGGAACTTCAAAAGATATTGAATTAATAAAAAAATTAGGGTTTGGAATTGAAAATAACCCCAATTTACAAAATTAGGGTGTCAAATTCAAAAACCCTAAATTTGTAAAACTGGTCTTCATGCAAAAAAGTCTAGTTCGATTCGAGTACATAGAATATTTATTGAAGTATAGGGCTTAAAAGAGAGAAGCTTAACAGAGAGATTGTGAGCCGAGAAATTGTGACCAATCAAGAGAGATGTGAGAGGAGTTGAGATGGTGAGCGGAGTTAAGAAAGATTGTGAGCGGAGAGAGAGAGGTTCGAGAGAGGGAGAGATTTGAGAGAGGGGTTCGAGACAGAATGAGTAGAGAGAGAATGTAGTTTTCAATTTTTAATTTTTGGTTTTTGGTTTTTAGTTTTTAGTTTTTAATTGTCTAAAGTGAGGAATGAGGGGAACAAAAAATTGGTTAACAGTGGAAAATTTTGGGAGGGGGGAATTTCAGAACAAAAAGTGAACGGGATTTTTACTACGTGGGAAAATAAAGGTGGGCGCGAAATATTTTTTTTGATAAAGTTTAGACATCGGTTAAATAATAACCGATGCCTTGAAATAACAAAGACATGAGAAAATCACGGGGTGATGTCATTAACACTATTAACATCAATGCATTGTCAATCGATATCTAATGTATGATGTCTATTGATATTTTTCTTGTAGTGCAAGTGACCTTGACTTTATCAAACTTCCTTCTCTTGGAGTACTGTCCTTCATTTCTTATAAATTTTCTTTTTCCATCTCTAGAGTACTTCTTGTTGAAACCACCATTCCTTTGTGGTTTTGCTAGCCTCATCATTCTAAAGCCTTTCACCAGCATTGCTTCCATCTCAATAACTTGAGGATCATCAGATTTAATATCAGAATCTTCATCAGTATGTGTGTCAAGGTTGGATGATTCAATGTCAGAATCTGACTTTTCAATTACCTTCCTTCTTCTAGAGCTTTCTCTTTTAGAGCTACAACCTTCATTTACTGACTTTTCTTATTTTTTCTTTGTTGGATCTCCAAGTAATGGATTTTTAGCATTCTATAAACTTCATCTAATGTCAGTAATTCAAGGTAATACTGATGTCTGATTATAGAGGATTGAGTATCCCAATCTTCAGGAAGAGCTCTTTGAAACTTGCTGTTTGAGTCTTCTCTTCCATAATCTTTTACAACCAATAATAGATCATCCAGCAGAGTCAGGAATCTATCATAGATGTGAGTAATTAGCTCATCGGCCTTGGCATTAAATTTCTCATATTCTTGCACAAAAACAATTCTTCTGTTTTTCTTTATTGCCATTGTAGCTTGGCACTAAGTCTCCAAGGCATCCCATATCTCTTTTGCAGTCCAGCACGCAATCATCGTGTACATCATATTATCCAAATTATTGTGCAGAATATTTCTGACTTTTGCATTCCTTGACTTTTGCATTCGTAAGCATTGAAGCCTTCTCAGGTTCTGACCATTCTGATTTTTCTTTCCTAGTATAGTGTTAAGGAATAAGGAACATCTGGTATCATGGGCACATACTTCACAGGATAGGGAGGTCCTGTTTTAATGATGTCAACATATGCATAATCAATAGCCTCAAGAAACATCAGGTCTCACCAAAGAACCCCTTTGTGGTAGTACGAGCTTTGTGACATTAGTGCTTCCATTTTTATTCCTCGCTAGTAAATTTAAATGTGTTACTAGTTGAGATGAAATTATTGGTGGTAGTTAGCATTGGACCACTGATATACATATACTAATATATATGCATAACTTCAAAGATTGCTTGTAAACTTCTGGCGAAGAGCATATCTCCATTACATATGAAATATATTTTACTCCGAAGACCATTAAAAAACATTCTAGCGTGACCCTCTTGTCATAATTGTATTTTATTTATTTTTATATAGGAATTATGTTAAAAATTAAGGATGAATGAAAAAAATCATAGATAAAATATAGCTTATTACAAGATTACATTATTCAAATTTGGTCCGAAGTTTCTTTTTAAAAGTAAAATAGTCCTTAGTCATTTACTTTTGAGTAAAAAAATGAATTGATTTAACCTTAAAACTTTTTCATGACTTAATTAATTGCAAGGAAAATAGTCCTTAATCATTTACTTTTGAGTTAATTTTCACACCATTTCGAGGATTTAGGCCTAATGTTGAGCCTGAATTTATTCACTTTTTCGGGTATTCATATACATTTTAAATATTTATCTTTCGTTGTAATGCACTGACCATATAAATATATAAATTTTTTGGCAAACTCTATTTTTGTATATTAAATTTTAATATTAAAACCTTTAGTCACAAAATATATTTAAAAAATATTATAAAACTATACTTACCATTCATCTAAACATACGTGTCCAAAATCAAAACGAACAACTATTGTTATCTTGGTTGTCATGTCCGAACACATTGTGGCGACTTTCTTCCCAAAAAAATTTATCGTGACCGATTAATTGTATTTATTTATTTTGATTAGAGAATTATGTAAAACAAATTAAATAATAAAAAAATGATAGTTTAATTCTGGTTTATTTTAATAGTATTATATTGAATTTTGTACGAATAAATTGCATCAAAATAAATAACTACGTAGTAGTGTTTCTTTTGTTTAAAAAATTTAGCTTTTGATACTTTGTTTTCAAAAGAGTAATTCGATTTGGCCTCTAAACATTTTTTGTGATTAAACATAATTTAATTTTGTGTTTTATGGTTTTAGTGCTTAATTTCTGCTCAATTTCAAGTGTGTTGTCCTAATTTTGAATTTAACTTTGTGCACTTCACCCCATTTCTACATACTTTCAAAGTAGTTTTGTTTGGTTGTATCACATTAAAAGCATTAGGCCACTTGCTTCAAAATTTACTAAAATATACATATTTGGTCACCAGTTATGGAGTGTTTTACGCAATTTAAGAGCTTAATAAAGGCATCCCTCAACCCCACCCATGAAGAATTTTTGGTGATTTTAATGTGTTATAGACTTCGATCCTAGATACGTGTATCCATATAATTACAAATATTTTTGAGGTTCTTGAGCTTTTTCAAGGTCAATGGTCGTAAATTAGTTGTTTTTTTAAATATTATTTTTTGAATTTTCTATTATATTTCTTATTGTTAGATCTATCCAATTGTACCCTTATATGTAAGTTTACCTACTTATGTCTCAAAGATACACTTATTCTTGATTTTTTTCTGTAGTAAATATTGAGATATTTCCAGTTATTTTCTTCATGAAGATATTTGAATATCCGTAGTCCTTGAACTCAAAGTTCTGATTATGACTTATTTAGACTATTATGACTTATTTAGACTAGTAACCGAAGACCAGTAAATCTATATTTTAGTTAAAAACAAAAAGCCTATATCTTATTTTTACCTTAAGTGGTTTGACCTTGATATTAAAGAATAAAAATAAATTTCTTTGGTTTTGGTTGAGCTAATTCTACACATATTTTTGAGTTTTTTTAAAAGGACTAAAAGAAATTAGAGTACTCAAACTCATATTAAAATACGTTAGAGCTAAACTCAACCTACTGAAGCTATATTCGTCTAAGCATACTGCAATTTCAACTAGTTAACTGCCCAATTTTTTATCACAGTTACTAAATGCACTTTGTCTCTTTTAGTTTTTTGGAACCTATTACTTTACTTAATTTGAGCTTAACTTTCAAATTAGAGCATAAAGAAAGAAGACTATTTGAACACATGTTAAAAACAACTTATTAGATGTATTCAACCATGGATTTCTGCAAATATACTACTAGTTACATTCTTTAACTTACTTGTTGTAAGGTCCGAAAATATCGTAGAATGGGGTAGAATACGATAATCATTTAATTGATATCTTTTGCGAATTATAACTTTATACAACTCCAAATAAATATAAACTAAATGAAACAAATACTCGTGGAGTATATTATTTTAATAATATAATCCATGATGATTATACTCTTAAACACAAAGGTTGAATACAAAAAATTTCGAAAACTAACTAATAATAAAATTGAGCAATAACAACATAACTTTAGTGGCGCTCTCATGCGTTTTAATGAGGCTCACACATGTTCATGTTTTTGTTGTGAAGAATTTAAACAAATACTTAAGTTATCTATTTTTCCTTTAAATTAAGGCTTTTGATAGATAAACTACGGTTCTAATTGTAATTTTTGTAAAACAATTCTCTTCTCTGATGACACGGCTTGGAATACATGCCATTGTAGAGCGATCACACGGAGTCAAGTGCACATGTGTAGGGAGTACCTTGGATGGGCTTACATGGATTGATGCCTAACCTTTTTCCATTAATGTCTCCATTTGCTCATGTATTCTATCCCATAAATAAAAGTCTATTTCGCTCTGAGAATTAGATTAATAATAAATAAACAATGAAAAAAAATTAAGTTTAAACACATCAAATTACAATAGTTTTCAACATATCTAAAAGTAAACGGTTTGTCACAGTGTTTTCTTTATTTTAAAATTTCAATATTGTTTGATTGATCACAAAAAGTTTTATTCGATTTAGCAATTTCACCATTTTCTTGATTTAACTAATCACGAAGGAACAATGCTTACTGATATTTTTTACTTTTTAAGATTTTTAAACTTATTTTTTGTGCAATTTCGATGTTTAGGCATATTTTCAAGGCAAATTTTGTGTATTGACAAGATATTTTGAAGATATTAATTCCTTCAATGCATTTTAATCTCCAAATGAAGTCAAGTGCCTGATTGCTACCCGACGGATGAACAAACAATGAATTCGACGGATGCTCAACACCCCGACGGATGATCAATATCTCGACGGATGATCATGAATTCGACGGATAAAGAATTCAAATATCTGTTGACAGTGACAACACAGTCACGTGCGTCGAGTGGATGCAAATGGAATGTGGTAGCCTATTCAACTGGGTTTTCGAGAAAAAAGAAGCATTGCCATTTCCATGCTATTATGAAGATATTCAAAGATACTGGAATAGAGTAATGAAGTAGCATTATAATAGACTAGATAGTTTTTGTTTTATTATCCTGTCTCATTACTTTATAATCTTGGTGATATATATAAACCAAGAAGTAGCAACTAAGGAATAATCGAATCTGAGAAACAAGCAGAGAAACATTTGTAAGCAGAATCCTTAGTATTTCTCTGTATTCTTAGTTGTTCAAGTGTTGTAAGCAGCTGTGAGCATTTTGCACACAGAGTTCTCTCGATATCTAATACATATCTCTGGTGGAATCATTCAAATCCACCAGAAATTTTTAAAGACTTTTGTTTTTAATTACTTGTGTTTTGATTCATTTAAGTAACTATTCCGCATTGTGATAATCAATTCACACTTATATATATATTCGAGTGAGAACATTTTTATCTCAAGAAAAAGTTTCAAGAATTCCATTCAACCCCCCTTCTGTAATTCTTGTTATATTGTTAAGGGACTAATAATTGGTATCAGAGCAAGCTCTTAACTTACAAAGAGTTTAAAGATCAAAACAATACAACAAGATGAACAAGAAGGATGTTGGACTCAAGATCCCTTTTCTGAATAAAGATAATTTCCACCATTGGAAGGTAAGGATGCATCTTCATTTGCTTTCTCAAGATGAGGCCTATGGTGACTGCATAGAAAGAGGCCCTCGTGTTCCAATGAGAGTTGCAACAGAAAACGAGCCATCAGTCCCCAAGCCAAGGAATGAATGGTCTGATCCTGACATTGAACAAGTCAGGAAGGATAAAAAGGCCATGAATATCCTGTTTAATGGAGTTGATGGAGATATGTTTGACAATATTATCAACTGCAAAACTGCCAAGGATATTTGGGATACAATACAGATCATCTGTGATGGCACTAAGCAAGTTAGAGAAAACAAGATGCACCTCCTGATTCAGCAATATGAGCATTTTCATAATGAAGAGAGTAATTCTCTCACTGACATTTTTAGTACGTTTCAAAAACTACTAAATGCTCTAAAGTTATATGGAAGGGTCTATCAGACAAAAGATTCCAATCTGAAATTCCTTAGATCTCTTCCAAAGGAATGGAAACCAATGACAGTCTCATTAAGAAACTCAGAATATTATAAGGAGTTTACTTTGGAGAGACTGTATGGCATCCTGAAAACTTATGAGCTTGAAATAGAGCAAGATGAGAGGATGGTGAGAGGAAAGAAGAAAGGAGGATCCATTGCACTAGTTGCTGAGTTGGAAAAAGAGAAGGAAGTGAAGATGGAAGTTGTTGAGTCAACTTCAAGGGTCTGCGAAAGCAAGAGCAAGGGGCTTGCAGCTGAAAATGAAGATTCTTTGAGCCAAGATGACATGGAGGACATTGATGAACACATAGCATTTCTTTCCAGAAGATTTGCCAAGCTTAAGTTCAAGAAGAACTTTGGAGCAGCCAAGACAAATAGAAACATGGTGGATAAATCACAATTCAAATGTTTCAAATGTGGCTTGGCAGGGCATTTTGCCAGTGAGTGTAGGAAGTCAGATTCCAGTAAGAAAAAGTTTGATCCTGTGAATTATTAGCAAAAATACTTTGAACTGCTCAAACAAAAAGAAAGGGCTTTCATAACACAAGAAAATGACTGGGCAGCAGATGGTCTGGATGAAGATGAAGATGTCAGCTATGTTAATTTAGCCCTAATGGCCAAGTTTGATGAGACAGAAACAAGTTCTTCAAGTAATCAGGTAATTAATACAAACCTTGCACATTTATCTAAAGTTGAGTGTAATGATGCCATAAATGACATGTCTACAGAGTTATATCATTTGCGTGTTACATTTAAGTCTCTTACTAAAGAAAATGCTAAAATCAAATAAAACAATTTTGTTTTTGAGTGAGAGAAATAATGTGCTTGAGTCTCAGTTCATTGATTTTGAAAAGTTAAGAATTGAGTGAAAATTGCCTTGAAGAAAGAAGAAATTTTAAAGAAGCAGCTCGAACGTGAACAAGAGGTGATTAAGGCATGGAAAACATCCAGGGATGTCCATGCTCAAATCACCAAAGTTTAAGGAATTGAGTCCTTCTGTGATGCATTCTAGAAAAAGAACAAAGAGAAACTAGAACCAAATTTGGTAGATGGAATGCTAACAGATGTAGACTCGACGGATGATGAGGATCATCCGTTGGATAACAAAAAGGGTTATCCGTCGAATAATGAAAATCCTCATCCGTCGGTTATGAGCAAGCCTATCAGTAAAGCTAAACTTCTTAAGCTGAATGAGAAGTATGGGTCTGTTTCCAATAACATTGTTTCAAGAGAATCGAGTGAAGGTAAGAAAAGGAAAAAGGCTAATGTTGGTTACTTGACTGCCATACAGTTAAGTGACAGACTTGAAAAGATTGAGGTAAAAACAAAGACTAAAAAGAAAAACAATAGAAATGGTAAAGTAGGGATTAATAAACACAATAACTACACACCTGATAAATATGCTCCTAGAAAAATCTGTGACAAGTGTGGTAGTGTAAATCATTTGTCTGTTAACTACAAATCTGCAATGCCTACTTCCATGTCTGTGCCACCTCAATTTCCTAACATGAATGTCATGCCTCCCATGCCTATGAATGCTATGTCTACACAGAATATTAATGCAAAGTTTGCTAAATGCCATTTGCACCTAATCCTTATTATGTTGCATTTAGTATGCCACAAATGCCATTTAGCATGTCATACTGGAATAACATGGTTACTAATAGCATGCCATTCCCTGTTGATTATAATATGCATGATAATTCTGTTGCAATGAATGGTTTCAAAGGCCCAACTCAAATAACCAAGGATGAATCTGATATCCCCAAGTCAAATGAGATAAAGCCCAAGAAATAGAAAATAAAAGCTAACAAGGCAGGACCCAAGGAAACTTGGGTACCAAAATCAACTTGATTTTATTTTGATGTGTGCAAGGGAAACAGAATGAATCTTTGGTACTTGGATAGTGATTGTTCAAGACACATGACTGGTGATTCTACCCTGCCCACAGAGTTTAAGGAGAGAGCTGGCCCAAGTATAACTTTTAGAGATGACAGAAAGGGTTATACTGTGGGATATGGCTTTATTTCAAAGGACAATGTCATCATTGAGGAGGTTGCCTTAGTGGATGGTCTGAAACACAATTTGTTGAGTATCAGCCAGCTTTGTGATAAAGGCAACTCAGTAAGCTTCAACTCAGAAGCCTGTATTGTGACTAATAAAAGAAGCAACAAAGTGGTTCTCACTGCTGTGAGAAAAGGAAATATGTACCTAGCTGTTTTAACTCATCTAATGCAGAATCTGTTACTTGTCTTCTCAGTAAAGCAAGTCAGGATGAAAGTTGGCTATGGCACAAGAAGCTATCCCACTTAAACTTCAAGACCATGAATGAGCTAGTAAAGAAAAAACTAGTTAGAGGTATTCCTCTAGTGGAGTTTTCTAAGGATGGACTGTGTGATGTCTGCCAAAAAGGGAAGCAGATTAAAGCATCATTCATGAAGAAAATTAATTCAACAATTGAAGAACCTTTGCAACTGCTACACATGGATTTATTTGGACCAGCCAATATGTTGTCTATCTCAAGAAAAAGATTTTGCCTAGTAATTGTAGATGATTTCTCAAAGTTCTCTTGGACATATTTCCTAAAGTCTAAAGATGAGGCTAGTGAAATCATCATCAATCACATAAGGCAAGTCAATAATCATCCTGATTTCAAGGTTAGAAGAATCAGGGGTGACAATGGAACTGAGTTCAAGAATTCTGTCATGAGAGCATTTTGTGAGGAAAATGGAATTTTGCATGAATTTTCAGCAGCAAGAACTCTACAACGTGAATGAAGTAGAGGAAAAGAAGAACAGATCACTTATTAAAGCTGCAAGAACAATGCTTGAAGAATCTTAACTGCCAACATATTTCTAGGCTGAAGCTGTTAATACTGCATGCTACACTCAGAATATTTCTCTGGTTAATCAAGCAAGATGCATGACTTCATATCAATTATTCAATAATAAGAAGCCAACTCTAAATTTTCTTCATGTCTTTGGGTGCAAGTGCTATATTCTGAGAAATCAAACTGATCAAAATGGGAAGTTTGATGCTAAAGCAGATGAAGGAATTTTTGTTGGATATGCCATTGGTAAAGCATATAGAGTCCACAATCTAAGAACCAACATTGTTGTGGAATCAATACATGTTGTGTTTGATGATAAAAAGATTGAAGGGCTGCAAGATGGAGATTACCATGGGAGCCTCAAATTTGATAATGCGGAGATGGTTAGTGATGACAGTGATGATGAAAGTGATCAAGAAACAGTATCTAAGGATAATGCAGAAAAGTCTACTTCAAATGAAGCACAAAACTCAACATCTGTCGAGTTGCATAATACTTCATCCGTCGGAAGGCAATCTGCGTTATCCGTCGGGAGACAACCAGCCTCATCCGTCGATACTCAAAACTCACCATCCGTCGGTATATCAAGAGAAGCTGGAAATCAAGATACATCACCTGTAGAAAGTTCCCCTTTCTCAAATCAAAGAACCACAAACTCAGGGGGAGTTTCTAACAATCAAAACTCAATCACACATCAGGACAACAATGAGGCCACTTCATCTAGAGCTAATCTACCTCACCAAGGAAAATGGACAAAAGATCACCCCTTTGAGCTTATTATTGGTGATGTTTCTTCTAGAGTTCAAACAAGGAGAGCAACTCAAGAAAAATGTCTATACAATAGATTTCTTTCCAAGGAAAAGCCAAAGAAGTTAGAAAAAGCTTTATTGGACCCTGATTGGATTTTAGCTATGCAGGAGGAGCTAAACCAATTTGAAAGGAATAAAGTATGGAAGCTGGTGCCCAAGCCTAAAGGAAAGAATCCAATAGACACCAAATGGGTATTCAGAAACAAGATGGATGAAAATGGCATAGTAGTCAGGAACAAAGCTAGATTGGTTACTAAGGGCTATTGTCAACAACAGGGAATAGATTTTGCTGAAACATTTGCTCCTGTTGCAAGACTTGAAGCCATCAGAATTTTCTTAGCCTATGTAGCCCATGCCAATTTAAAGGTCTATCAAATGGATGTCAAAAGTGCCTTTCTGAATGGATATTTGGAGGAGGAAGTCTATGTCAGTCAATCTCCTGGTTTTGAAGATCCAAATTTTCCAGAACATGTCTATTATCTTTTGAAAGCACTTTATGGACTAAAGCAAGCACCTAGAGCCTGGTATGACACTTTATCAAAGTTCCTTTTGGAAAATCACTTCACAAGAGGTACTTTAGATAAAACTTTATTTTTCAGAATTATTAATGGTTCAAGTATACTTGTTCAAATTATGTAGATGATATTATTTTTGGCTCTACAGATGAGAAACTTTGCAAAAAGTTTGCCAAATTGATGCAAAGTAAGTATGAAATGAGTATGATGGAAGAACTGACTTACTTTCTTGGTTTACATGTTAAGCAAGTCAGTGATGGAATATCCATTAGTCAAACTAAATACATTTTTGATCTTTTAAAGAAGTTTGATCTAATGGATTGCACATCTGCAAAAACTCCCATGGCCACTACAACTAAGCTTGAATTAAACACTACTGAAAAGTCTGTGGATATTTCAAGGTATAGGGGCATGGTTGGCTCACTTTTGTGCTTAACAGCTAGTAGGTCAGATATAATGTTTGTTACATGTTTATGTGCTAGATTTCAGGCTGATCCTAGAGAATCTCAGTTAAAGCTATTAAGAGAATTTTCAGATATCTCAAGGGAACACCAAAACTTGGCATTTGGTACACTTGAGATTCTGGTTTTGATCTAACTGGTTATTCAGATGCAGATTATGTAGGTTGTAGAATTGATAGAAAAAGTACAACAGGAACCTGTCAATTTCTAGGAAACAACCTTGTGTCGTGGTTCAGTAAAAAACAAAATTCAGTTTCTACTTCTACAGCTGAAGCTAAATATATTGCTGATGTTAGTTGCTGTGCACATATATTATGTATGAAAAATGAATTGCTAGACTATGGTTTACAAGTTGAGAGGATTCTTATTTTTTGTGATAACACAACTGCAATTGCCATCACTGAAAATCTAGTACAACACTCAA